>NC_081361.1:53693552-54002145 GCF_030684315.1 Stegostoma tigrinum | reverse complement strand
AAAATCGAGAAGAATCCAGAGTGATGCTGATATAACAAACGGCCTCATTCTGTGCTGTAACCACCCTTCAATAATATGAAAACATGTGTCCTTTTATGAAAATCAGAGAGCCCCAGCATGTCTCTTTTAGAATTCTATTTTATTATGGTGAGTTTTTGATTAACATGAAGCACTGAACTTTACAGGAATGGGCTTTAGGGCATTTTACACCAAATATGATTAGACATGTGGTGGGGTCTGGGATTCTTTATTTTTCTGGTATGATATTGCATTTTCTGTCTTTTTGTTGAGTACAAAAATACAAATGAATGATGATGGAAATCTGAAATAAAAATTGAATTGATAGAAATGCACAGCAGAGCTTTATAAACTTTAAATAATAAAAAAAACTTACTAATCTGGAGGGACTCTTCATTTTTATGTGCAGACTGTTAAACTCATCACCTGATTCTTTATCAGTGTAGTTAAGCATAGGCCTACTTTAGAAGTCGCTTCCTACTTCATGAATTTGTTAAGTCTTATCAGATGTGTTTCTGCTTGGTCTTTCCAGGTCCATTAGCTAATGCCTATAGCCACTTAAAACCAAAACTTAACTTCATATTTCAAATGTTGACATGATGTGATTTCCAAACTGAAAGCTAATTATCAAAATTAAAAATGACACTGCCTATGATTGTGACCCTGATAAACTA
This sequence comes from Stegostoma tigrinum, assembly GCF_030684315.1. Taxonomy (NCBI): domain Eukaryota; kingdom Metazoa; phylum Chordata; class Chondrichthyes; order Orectolobiformes; family Stegostomatidae; genus Stegostoma; species Stegostoma tigrinum. Next base: position 54,001,453 of record NC_081361.1, on the reverse strand, counting down.
CCTCTCTTTGTCCTTCTGAACTTGCCTGCAGTTTTTGATAGAGTTGACAATATCAACCCTGTGCCAACACTTCTCCCCTGGACTCCAGCTGATTGGTTCCTTTCATATTTAGCCAGCCTTAACTAAAGAATCATCTTCAATGACTTCTCTTTATGTTCATACACCAGTGCCTCTGATGACCATTAAGGACTTATCCTTTGATACTTGCAATCTAAACATATAAGGTTCTCACACACAGTTAAAGTGCCCAGCTCTAGCTCACTGACACATCTTTCAACTTCTCCAATAACTTTAATTTTTTTTGTCTGGCATCCGGTATTGGATAAGCAGAAATGTTTCTCCAACTAAGAACTGAGAAGGTCAAAACCATTGTCTTCTGACCAATATAAATTCCACTCCCAGCCACTATAACCTGTAAAGTTTTCCAATCTCTGACACTTAGTAACTGTCAATGTTAAACAAGACTGCTCATAACTGCAGATGCCCAGCATCTGCAGTTCCCATTATCTCTGCTCAAAACCTTGGTGTTGCACTTTACCAAGCGGTGAGTTTCTGGCTGCAAATCTGCTTCTTCATTTAGACTGCTTATTTTTACATCTGTAACATTGATCATCTCTGACTTGCATCTGCTCATCTGTGGGTGAAGCCCTCATCTATGTCTTTGTTATCCTTAAATCTGATTATTCCTGTGTTACCCTGGTTGGCTTCCTTTCATCCAGCTTCCATAAACCAAAGGAAATTCAAACGTCTGATGCTGTATGCTAACTCTGCGCGTGTGCTGAGCAATTATCAACCATGGCCACTGACCTACTTTTCCAGACCATCAGTACCTCAATTTTAAAAGCATTTTTGTTTTCAAATCTCTTCACATCCCTTACTGTTCCCTATCCCTGTTAACTCCTATAGTCCTACAATGTTCTAAGAGCTCTGACCTCCCCCAATTCTGGGCTCTTGTGCAATCTCAAATTGAAATCCCCCTCCATTGTGGCTGTATCTTCACCTTTCAAGCGCTAAGTTCCAGAATTTATCCCTTAAACCTTAACAATTACATCTTTCTTTGGAATGTTCCTAAAAATGTACTTAGCCCGAGCAAACACTAATAAGCGGCAGAGGCATACTGGACTTACAAAAATAATTTGCCTCCTTAAGATATGTATTTTTCAAATCAAGTGATGTAAAATACATTCTATTACTACTTTAATCACATTGGCTAACTCAAGTGTCTTGGGCTTTGATTTGAGATAAAACAACTAAAAATGAGCTCAGAGATAATGGAAACTGCAGATGCTGGAAAGTCTAAGATAACAAAGTGTGAAGCTGGATGAACACGGCAGGCCAAGCAGCAATGAGCTCAGACACTTGAAGGCAGCCAAAGTCATTTAAGCTGAAAGTAGTCAAACTGAAGTGGAATTTATAAAGAAATGTCTAACCATGATAAAAGAATGATTGTCTGCACGCAAATAGGCAACAACTTCAATAACTCCTCACATGGCTCAATGTCAAATTTTCGTTCATAAAGCCTTTCATATTAAAAGGACACATGTGCGTTCAAGTTGTTATTGTATTTAGAAAAGCTTTTCAAGAGAAGATAATAGTATAATGATAATGTCACCAGGCAAGTAATCCAATGGCCCAGGCTAATGTTCCTGGGATATAAGTTCAAATCCCAACACGGCAGCTGGTAGAGTTCAAATTCAGTCATAAATCTGGAATTAAAGGCAAGTCTCATGGTGACCATGAAATTATCATCAATCATTGTAAAAACCCATTTGGTTCACTGTTATCCTTTAGGGAAACAAATTTACCATCATTACCTGGTCTAATCTACGTATGACTCCAAATCCATATCAATGAAGTTGAGTATTAACTGCCCTCTGAAATGGAAATGACTCAGTTCAAGGATAATTAGAGACCTTGTCAGCATCAGCCGCAACCTGTGAAATGATTTTAAAAAACACATCTTTCAGAGGTCATGAGGCTCATCATAATAAATCAAATTCCGTACTTTTAAAAAATTCAACACCTATATGCAGTGGAGGCATCATGGATCTTGCAAGATAAATTTACCTACTTAAGATATGTATTTTTGGAATGAGTTATGTCAAAATGATGTAAAATACATGCTATTATTACTTTAATCACATTGACTAACTCAAGAGTTTTGGAGATATCAAGGTGTAGAGCTGGATGAACAAAGTGGGCCAAGCAGCATCAGAGGAGCAGGAAAGCCAAAGGTTCAGGTCTGGACCCTTCTTCAGAAATCAGATTTGAGTCTTCAGATTTCTGAAGAAGGGTCCAGACCCAAAACGTCAGCTTTCCTGCTCCTTTGATGCTGCTTGGCCTGTTATGTTCATCTAGCTCTACACCTTGTTATCTCAGATTCTCCAACGTTGGCAGTTCCTACTTTCTCTCAAGAGTTTTGGACTTTGATTTGAAATAAAAATGAGCTGGAACACTTTAAGTTAACCAAAGTCATTTAACCTAAAAGTAGTTAAACTCAGTTGGAGTTTATAAAGAAATATGTAAACATGGCAAAAGAATGATTGTTGCATGCAAATTACCCATAACTGGCTACCACGTTAAAACTGTTGACAAAACCCTGAAAGGATATCCAAGGGCAATTACCAGGTCATTAATTTTCATTGTGTGGAATATAGACTTCACACTGACATCTTCAGAATGGATCTTCAGAACTTTAGGTATTGCCAGAGAAAATACAGCCTTCCAAAATTTTTTATGTAAAGGGGAGGACTGAACCACAACACCAATTCAAAGGACAACTAGGGAACTGTTTGTAAAACGAAATTGTTTCCATTACGGGCCAACAGCCAATATGCACACATTAAAAGGCACTCCTGTGATAAGCCATGATTATAAGCTTGTGGTAGAAGTAAAGTCACAGTAGGTTTACCATACCATAGGGCTGCTCTCTCAGTAGAGTGAGAAACGACTGCTACTGGTTTAACCTGAAGCTCGCCCATACCTGAGGCAAGGGTAGAGGTTGAGAAAGGAAGCTTTTCCTGATAACTTCAGCCAGCATGGGACTTGAAGACATGCTGTTGTTATCGCTCTGCATTGCAAGCCCTCTACCTAGACAAACTGAGCTAAGCAAACCCCAGCTTGTGGTATGGCTACAGAACGATGGTAACATCAACTGGCCTATGTAATGAAATAATAGCATTTCTCTCATTCTGTAGTTCTCAAGTTGGGACATTATCTCTGTTCCAGGTTAAAGTATGTCATAGAGATAATAAAATAAATTCCAGTGCAGAAGCATCTGCTCTGGGAATATGGCAGATTGCAGTTGAAAAGACATCGTCTCCTTAAAAACAACAAGCTTCACAAAACCCAACAGAATTTCAAGGTCCAAATTGGAACATGTAATTTTTTCACTTAGCTACTATATTCTTTTTGATGTGAACCCTTTCTCACTCTATAATCTGGCTTGTTTGTTTTAATCTGGCATGGATTTTACTCATTAAGCCTTTTAGTGAGTGAGTTTACAAGAAAACTAACTCCTTAGTTTTGATTAACTCCAGAGATCTGTTTACTTTGGTTCTTCATAGCTTTGCAAAGGATCAAATACATATTGAATAGAGAAAAGCATCTTTTTAAAAATTCAAAACTCTGTTCTACCAACCTTAGCAGTGAAAAGGGAGGAATTTATTTGCCATTCATAACTAGTAGAGGTTTTCAATGGTGGGAGTGAGGTGTGAAAAACATTTCTAATTATACCCAAATTAAGTAGGAATTTTCTCATTGCTTATCTATATCTTCCAGGACATTGCATTCCTGGGGATGTGACAGAGATTACTGTGAGCATTATTTTCATCTTGACAATATAGATCTGTTTTGAAGAAACTCTGCTGCTTTTTTCTTCCCCATTTTTGATTGGTATGCACTATTACTTTTATTAAGCAATTTAGCGTATTCCACTTTTAAAGGTTCAAGAAGCTTTTTTTGATTAAACAAAGTTCTTGATATCATATACTGAGATCTCATTTGATTTGGTTGTAATTATGGGAAAGATTTTCCTGCAGGAATGATAAATGGACAGGAAGATATCGCTAGGTCTCTTTTCATTCACAATCGATCCATGGCTAGCACACATTAGAACATAGAACATAGAACATATAACATTACAGCACAGTACAGGCCCTTCGGCCCTCAATGTTGTGCCGATCTATCATACCGATCTGAAGCCCATAGGTGGATTAGCCATGGGAAATGCAAGATTACAGGAAAGGGGTAGAGGGTTGGGTCTGCGTGGGATGCTCTTCAGATGGTTGGTGTGGACTCGATGGGCCAAATGGGCCTGCTTTCACATTGTAGGGATTCTATGAAGTCACGGAAGGAAATATGTAAGAGGCTACAGGAAGCTCATCACTTTATGAACATAAAATATTTTTAGTTCAGCAAAGTGGAGGGCATGTATCTACTACATAATAATGGTAAAAAAAATTGAATTCAGCATATTTGAATTCAGTTAACCTGAAATTTCGGATCATTCATTTACTTTGGACTATGTAGCTATTTTATTGCAGTTGCAGTTCATATTGGTGGCAGAGGTGTTTTCAATACTGACCATTGTAGTAATGTTAGTGGTAGCTGTTGTTCTGCTATTGACAGTGAGGGAAATAAATGCTAATGCCTCACTGTTGTTACTAATGATTTTTCATAAGCCACTTCAGAAACAGAAATGAGATGTTGATGGTGAGTCTGACTGGGTCAAAGTGAAACCTGCTGCTCTGTTGGAGCAAGTTAAATGTGGGATTTTGTTCTTCTTTACTCAAATATTTTTGCCTTTTAATTTTGAATGTTTCCCATCTTTCATTTCTAATTACATTTCCAAATCTGTGTCAATGCCAGAGCAAAGATGTCATTTGGGAACATGTCTAACAGGAACACAGTGTTAAGCCGATTTTTGTGATTTTGACAACTCACGCAAAGTGTTCCCACTGGGTGAGTTAGATTTAAATTTGAGTCCCAGTCTTTTAACCTACGTGTTGTTCTATAAAACCAGAATTCCTGAATTTAAATCTGGTTTATAGAAGAAATCAAGTCGCATGTTTCTATTTTCAGTCTGTGAATGATAATCTGGCAAGGCCAAATGGTCATCCTTCTGTGAATCTGCCTGGTTTGATTCCTTTTATTTCGGCAGATCAAAAATCAAACAGCTCAGTAAAGAAGGGGTGATCTGTTGCATTCAGTTATCTCACAGCAGTGTTGAAAATCTACCGTGAGGTGTGATAAACAGAATTTTTACAAGAAATGGCACTTTGGCAGGCATCATTAAACAACATTGCATTACCAGATCTGACAGAAGAAAAAAGTAACATATGAAACCTTCCTTGCCAGGAAGTAACATCAACAACTTGCCTGGCACGTTTAGATGAGCAAAACTCAGCATTTGGATAGACATCAAAGCATTCTCAAAGACTGCCTCCGTTGGATAACTTAAAAAGCCAAAGACAGGATTGGTTCAGGCAGCAGAAGGGTACTCTGCAAAGTGGTTGATATGAAGCAAGCAAGAAATTGCTGTAGGGATGAGTTGAATTACGAAAACAGACAGAAAAAGGATGCTAATTTTCAAGTGGTTTAAGGTCATTCAAAATGACAAAGTTCTCTATTTTACTGCCAGCCTGATCATTAGTCAATTTGATTTTACTTGAAATGGTACAAACAGTTGCTGAGACTGAAAATGTAACAGTGAATTTAAATAGCCATTCCCATGCACAGAAGAAGTGCTGTGTAGGACAGCATAGTGAATAGCCAGTAAACTATGCATTTCATATCTGCAATTGTTGCATAAGCTAATTCTTCTGAAGGGGTGAATGTCCATGTTACATTAGCATCACTCATTCTACAGATGTCACTCAGTATGTGGGTGGAGTAAGGGACTGAATTACCCTTCAGTTTGGAAAAGGGCTTACCAAGTGAGATTCATGGTGTATGGTCCACAATGGCACTCAGGAACTTTTGTCATGCAATATTCATAGACTCATAGAACCCATTTTGTGTGCATTGTGTGACATTCAGCCTATCAAGTCCCTGCAACCCCCTAAAGAATATTCCACCCAAATCCACCAACCACCCACACCCTCACCCATCCTTGTAACCCCACATTTCTGATGGCCAACCCACCTTGCTTGCACATCTTTGGACAGTGGGAGGAAACCAGAGCGCCAGGTCTTCAAATCATTCATTATTCAACTAGCCCCCATAAGGAAATTTTTATCGAATCATGTAGGAGGACAGACAGAAGTGCTTGCCACTTCCAGGAATGACCTTGTCACTGGCGTCAGCTTTAAACCCCAGTTTCACACATATCAGACACTGCCAAGCAGGGCACTACCCTTCACTTTGTGGTCCTGCATGGAGAATCCCCAAGGAAATGGAAAAGAAAGGCAAGTTTGCCCCTCACAAAAAATCGACAGGCACTTGGAGGTGTTGGTGGATATGGTGGCGAAAAGGAGAGCAGTGCTTTTCCTTGCTGATCAGTGAAAGAGAGTGTGTTACCAAGCTGAGCCAGCAGTTTTGTCCGTGCAGAGGCCCAAGTAGAACACAATGCCCAGCATGCGGGATCAACATTGATGATATTCTGCCCTTTCAAAAGGAAGTGCCACCAGCTTCTTGCTGATATTTCACCCTCACCAGCCTGCCACATATTTAACTCTGCTACTAGACACAGCTTGCGAAAAGACTCATGGATAACAACTATCATTACTATATACATTATGGCCACTCAAGAACAATCAACAACCGCAGCCACCCACACTACTTATGCATTCTACTCTCTTCTGCCTTCTACTCACCACTGGAGACATCTCACCAACTCTCCAGCACTATGACCATCAACTGTCCAATCCACTTCCACAGTGCTCAACCCCACTTTTTGTTTTATTATAGAAAACAAAAATATTTCTGAAGGTGAAGAGCAGTCAAAGGGTGGTGGGCATTAGGCACCTTGCCCACTAGCTAAGGAAAAGATATTAAATTTAGAATGGGAAAAGAGCTCAATCCCTTGTGCAAGGATGTGGAGATACCCATTGGCAAACACCTGTTATGTTGTGTTGTTCTCCCGTAAGCACCCTCATTAACCAATTTCTAATTTGTGCAATTTTTATCCTCTTATATTGTGAACTTGCTCTCTTCTCTTATGCAAGCACTCGCAATACATTGAGAACCTCTGCCTTGAAGATCCATCTCCACCAAAAAAGGAAGATCTCACTGAACCCTCAGAGTCTGCACTGACAAGCCTCTCATCTGCATCCTGCACCAGCTCAGAGATTTCCACCTTGATGGGTACTCTTTCCAATTTAGACTCAGGAACATGATCCGGTGAGTGCATCACTGACTCATCTTAGCAGTTATTCAAGGAAGAAACGGTCCAGGTTTTTGGCACTCAGGAGACTGCCAGTGTCCTGACGCATTCCCAGTACTAGACAGATGACGACCCAACTGACTTGGTCAAGAATGACTTCATAAAAATGCGTAGACTGGCACAGGGGTAGCAGACAGGTTTGTCAGTGACTCTCAGTAACCTGGATTGGAATGGAGGAGGCCAATATTTGTCAGCCCCTTGCTGGCTCTGGCATGCATCGGTTTAGCTATCTTCATGGAAATGTCAGTGACCACCAGTGAGCCAGATCCGGCACACTCAGTGCCTGTTGGATAAGCACCCAGACCAGCACTGCATTGCTCTAGCCATGTGCTCAGCATCAATGGCACAGTGATGGGGGTGGCAAGGGACTCTCTTCAGGTGCCTCTCTAAACCACACAGAGACAGGGTATGCTAGCAAGTACCCAAGGGGAAGGGGAGGCACCCACAGGGAGGGGTGGCACTCCCACAGAGTGGGGTGAACCACAAGGAAGGAAGACACCCGCAGGGCCCTTCAGAAGCTTCTTCTCAGGACACCCAGAGATGCTTAGCCTCTCTGCCAAGGCCTTCCCAAATCCTATCTGAGGTGGGTGAGCCTGAATCTGTGAAAAATATTTCCCAGGCCCTGGCATTCTAGCCCCACACACCCCCAGGTGTGACGACCCAGGTCTACCAGGCCAACAGGGCCAATTTCAGAGCAGGCTGCCTCCTCATCAGCGGTCAAAGTCAGGCATATTGATGGGGAAAGGGAGAAATAAATTTACTGAGGGCATAGCAAAGTTTCATGCACTTACATTCCTAGAATATCTGCTCACAAGTCTTGGTGAATGGTGAACATGGTGATTGCACATCCATGTCAGATGAGCAGCCTTTTCAGGCATTGCAGGGTGAAAGGAGTTGTAATAGCCAAGTGTTGCTCATCTACAACAAGCAACCAATCCCTTCGCTGAGATACCATCAGACATCATCGATCCAAAAGACCGTTACACATTGGAAGAGAAGTAGGCCACTCAACCCACTTCTACCGTTCAATATGGTTGCCTCACATTCTTCTAAATTCCAACGAGTTCAGACCCCATCTACTTAAACCTCTGCCCATGAGACATTCCCTCTGTACCTGGTATCACCTCAGTGAGGCTACAAGACTGCCAGTGTGCCTTTCCTTACATAAGTGACACAAAACTGTTCATAATATTACAGTTGCAGTCTGACTAATGCCTGATCCTTGAACTGCGACATTGATAACTGTGGCTAAGATGTTGTGCTTTAATAGCGACATCGATGAAGCTAAACAAAATGTGCAGTGTTTGTGGTAAGACATGGTATGTACATATCTTCCAAACTTACCACCATGTGAATGAAAATATAGAATCAGTGATGATTCCACACATTTCTAGAAGGAAATGGTCATTCTATCACTTTGCAAGGGAGTGCACTGCTATTCAAAGCTGGGAGATGCACAATGGACAGCACACAGATCCCTCTCCCACTTACTACAATGATGGGTAAGAACTCCAAAAATACGACAGGCAGCTTTAGCTCTCTATTCCCAAATGTAATTCGTTTTCAAAAAGGAAGTGCAACAAAAACAAAGTAATCACGTGCATATTTAGTAGTTGGTTGGCACAAATTCTGTGTGGGACCAATGGAATGGAACACGAAAGGAGTGAGAGAAATGTCAAACACAAAGAGAAAGTAACTTGGATTAATGAAAAGCTGATGACCTATGCTCAACAGCAAGCCACTCAACATTTCCACCCTGCTCCCCCCCACCCCAACACATTACACCCAAAACTACAGGTACATTTTGTGATTTTCCCTTTGAAGAATATATTAGGAAGGGGAATTTAAAAAGCCATTTTCAACAAACCACAGGCATAAACATCCAGGCAAGCTGTAATAGTGATGGCCATCCATTTCTTCCAAGTACAATTGCTCTCCACAGTTCAGCTCGGGACATAATTAGTCTGGACTATTTCTGAGTGACAGAAAATGATAGCATGGCCTATAAATCTTGCGTCTCATTTTTCTCCTACATCTCCCTCATGGATTTTCAGCAGCTGATTCTCTGTCGGAAGGCAATGCAGCACCTATTGGTGCTTGCTGGTGAAGTTGTCATTGTTGTCTCCTTCTGCACTATCTTCTCATATGATCTAGGGTCACAAATACATAGGCCTCAGCAACATGTCAATGTGAGAGCAAATAGCCTCCAGGGAATGTCAGAATTTCATTTAACTTATCCTGAGCCCTCCAATCAATCAATCACATTGAAGCATCATATTATAACCTATGTGTGGAACTGCAGGAGGTGGGGGAGATACTAATCAAGCATTTTGCATCTGTGTTTACTGTGGAAGAGGATGTGGAAGATACAGAATGTTGGTAAATAAGTAGCTACATTTTGAAAAACGTCCACATTACAGCGAAGGTTGTGCTGGACATCTTAATACACATAAAGGTGGATAGATCCCCAGGGCCCAATCGGGTGTACCCCAGAACTCTATGGCAGGCTAGGGAAGTGATTGCTGGGGTCCTTGCTGAGATATTTGTATCATCAATAGCCACAGGTGAGGTGCTGGAAGGCTGGAGGTTGGTTAACGTGGTGCCACTGTTGAAGAAAGGTGGTAAGGAAAAGCCAGGGAACTATAGACTGGTGCGTCTCACATCAGTAGTGGGCAAGTTGTCGGAGGGAATACCGAAGGACAGGATTTACATGTATTTAGAAAGGCAAGGACTGATTAGGGATATTCGACATGATTTTGTGAATGAGACAGTGTGTCTCACTAACTTGATTGGTTTTTCGAAGAAGTAGCAAGGAGGATTGATGAAGGTCGAGAAGTGGACATGATCTATTTCAACTTCAGCAAGGTGTTCGACAAGGTCCTTATTAGTAGACTGGTTAGCAAGGTTAGATCATATGGAATACAAGAGGAGCTACCCATTTGTATACAAAATTGGTCAAAAGGTAGGAAACAGAGTGTGGTGGTGGAAGAGATAACAAGGTGTAGAGCTGGATTAACACAGCAAGCCATGCTGCATCAGAGGAGCAGGAAGGCTGCCATTTCGGGCCCAGACCTTTCTTCAGAAAATGGTAATGGAAGGCTCCTTTTCAGACCGGATGTCTATGACCAACGGTGTACCACAAGGATTGGTGCTGGGTCCACTGCTTTTCATCATTTGTATAAATGATTTGGATGTGAACATATCGTTAGTAAGTTTGCCGATGTCACCAAAATTGGAGGTGTCGAGGACAGAAAAGCAGGATATCTCAGAGTACAATGGGATCTTGATCAGATGAGCAAATAGAGCAAGGAGTGACAGATGGAGTTTAAATTAGATAAATGTGAGGGGCTGCATTTTGGAAAGGCAAATCAGGACAGAACTTATACACTTTATGGTAAAGCCCTGGGGAGTGTTGCTGTACAAAGAGACCTTGGAATGCAGGTCCATAGTCCTTGAAAGTAGAGTTGTAGATAGATAGGACAGTGAAGAAGGCGTTTGGTACACTTGCCTTTATTAGTCAGTGCATTGAGTGTAGGAGTTGGGAGGTCATGTTGTGGCTGTACAAGACATTGTTTAGACCACTTCCAGAATACTGTGTGCAATTCTGGTCTCCTTGCTATAGGAAAGATGTTGTGAAACCTGAAAGGGTTCAGAAAAGGATTGGTGGGGTTTGAGCTATAGGGAGAGGCTAAATAGGCTGGGCCTATTTTCCCTGGAGCATTGGATGCTGAGGGGTGACCTTATAGAGGTTTATAAAATCATGAGAAGCATGGATAGGGTGAATAGACAAAATCTTTTCCCTGGGGTAGGGGAGTACAAAGCTAGAGAATATCGGTTTCAGGTGAGAGGGGAAAGGTTTAAAAGGGACCTAAGGGGCAAAATTTTCACACAAAGGGTAGTGCTTGTAAGGAATGAGTTGCCAGAGGAAGTGCTGAAGGCTGGTACAATTACAACATTTAAAAGGCATTTGGGTGGGTATATGAATAGAAAAAGTTTAGAGGGATATAAGCCAAATGCTGGCAAATGGGACCAGATTTATTTAGGATATTTTGTCAGCATGGATGAGTTGGACAAAAGGGTCTGTTTCCATGCTGTACAGCTCTATGACTCTATGACCTGAGTATGCAATGGAATCTTCACAAGGAGGTCAATGTCGTGCATTGATAAAAGATCTCTGACAAATGTATACTGCGTAAACAAAACATTCATGTTACATTGGGGAAGTAGGATTTTGGCAGTAAGCCACCAAGATAGCCTCAACCCCCATCCACAAAAAGACAGCCCTGAACATCATAGACCATGTCTTTAATTCGTTACAGCTCAGCGTGCAAATGCAGCAGCTCCAAAGATTTGTCTTCTTGTGTTAACAGTGAAATGTGTTTTGGAAATGCTAAGTCCAGGTGATGCTTTTAAGTTAATGTCTGGTTACGTTTCCTTAGCTGACCTGACAAGGATGCAATTAGTAAAATCCATGTAATAGTTATATTGCTGGAGGCCAGAATTTGTACTGTTCACTCATGGATAATTAATGATCTACCGTTGAAGTAGGCTTAATTCTAAATGGGTGGCATTACTGAATCAGTGGATGCAAGATGAATGCAAATGCTCCTGGCAAAGCCTCACATTCAAGCAATTTTACTCCCCCACAACCCCAGCAGGGTAAACCTACACTGCATGCAGTGGCAGGAATTTTTGTATAGCTGTGTTGTTGACTTTCCATCAAAGATGGCAAGTATTCAACTTTGTGTTCTCATGAGTGATTTGCACGTTTTGTCCAAGATACAGCATGATGCCCTTATCCTCCATGTTCTGCTTCTTTTTGTGTTGCTGTCCCTGTGTCCCTGATGACCTTTCAGCAGCCTCCCGTTTTGGTTCAGCCTTTTTCCATAACTGCTCATGGTGCCAAGTTTATCCAAGAGTCCACATTTTTGCAATTAGCCAAGTCCTCATGGGCCATGCCCTCATTTTCCCCATGTAGAGACCAGAGAGATAATGACTTGTGGAATGCCTCTACTGAAGCTCCGTGACACCTGCTATGATGAAATGGTGCTCTCATTTCTCTCTATCTTGAATTATCCCCTCAATGGCACAGTGCAATGAAGCCCATCTCCAGACTTAAGTTTTCCACTTTTCCCAATCACTGGACTGCAAATACCCTGGCTCTGGTGAAACCTGACTGAACATGAACAAACTTCTGGCCCATAATCAGACAAGCCCTTTGACTGATTGTGGTTCTATCTTCAACCTACTGATGTCCTCCTCAGCACAGGTCCCTTTTGACTTTCAGGCATTTACTTAAAGCACACTCTCTGAGTTTACTGTGTGCTGTAGGTGTGACGCTGATTAGCATGATACTGCACAGTAACATGTTCACTCAGCCTCTTAACTGTTCAGCGGTTGAAATCATGACAAGCTGCTGACCTCTGTCTCAGAGCTAAAAAGCAATACAACTCAGAAGCTGGAAGCCTCCAAGCCAAATGAATGAGTGCTAACAGTCTTGAGAAGCAGCCTTAGTAGATCCAGGGAATGCATGTGTCACTGCGTGCAAAGCAGCCTGACAGATCATGCAAGTTATAAGTGTGCCCGAGCTTCAATGTAAGGTCCTGAAGGATTGAAATGGTGTCTGAGTTGGACTGAAAGCAGGTATGATGATGCAGCCAGGCTGGTAATTTGTCAATGCCAATTTGTTTGGATAAAAGGGTGGAGGAGGACAGTATCCATGGCTCTTGCAGGGCCTTTGTGATAGAGACAAAGTTGGATGACGGCCCGGGCAAGCAAGAAGTGAGCTGCTGCTGCTAGGGAAACTGCTCCAACTTCTGTCAGGAATTGGTGCCGTCTTGTTCCTCTGGAGAGGAGTATTTGAAGCATCTTAGAAATGAAGCAAGTTGAGCGAACAATGAGATATAAGTGTGTGGAAAATTAGTCATCACTAATTAGCAAGATTCTGACTTTGCTGTTTAAACCTCAAGGGGAAAATCTGAAAATATTTCTCACATTGAGATCCTGACTCTCAGTTTTGCCATATTATCTCACATTTCTCACCATTACCCACAATGTTCAAGGGAGTAGAAACTTCCATCCAACAAGCTATACTCAAGCTTTCATCAGCAGCAAACATATCAGCTCCAGCTCCCTTAGATCCTCATAGTTATACCTGGCCAAATGTTGTTTTGCTTTCTGCAATCATGCAATAAACCTTCTGGTTCTCTAAAACCAGTGCTTCTTCTCTAGATATTCTGCAGGAGTGTCCTCTAACACTAATTTAAACAGGGCCATGGCAAAAGAGGATTGGTGATAATGAACTACCTCAAACAACCCTTACCCAGTGCCACACACACTAGTAGAGATGACAAATATCACATGGAATGGTCCAAAAGAAAATTACCGCAGAACAGTTTGTACAGGGCAATTCACCACTGGGAATATCTAATAAGCCCTTTATTGAGATATTTATACCATCTGTGAAGCCTAATCATAATCTCAAGGGGAGTTCAGACACACACATTTTAGTTGAGATGATGGGGTATTGAATAAGAATCAATACAGAAATCTGTTTCAGAGATAGTAGGAACTGCTGATGCTGGAGAATCTGGGATAACAAGGTGTAGAGCTGGATAAACACAGCAGGCCGAGCAGCATCAGAGAAGCAGGAAAGCTGACATCTCCTGCCTCGACCCTTTCTGAAGAAGGGTCTAGTTCCAAAGCGTCAGCGTTCCTGCACCTCTGATGCTGCTTGGCCTGCTGTGTTCGTCCAGCCCTACACCTTGTTAATACAGAAATCTGCCTGTGTTTCAGGGATGCTGAAATCACTTATAGCCACCCGTGTATTTAATGTTGTTCAGATCATCAGTATAGTATTTAAACTTTGGACTTCAGTGGTTATTATGACTTGGTGCCACACCAAGCACCACTTCATCAATTAGGTTGTGAGGGAATGTTTTCAAGATTCTGGTCGAAAAACAACCATCTTGTCATCAATGTTAAGTATTCTTAAGTGTTTGATATGATTGTAAGCTGACATTTAGTTAGATCAGGAAAATATTTATAATGAACAAAATTAAAATGCAGTGTGCACACTGCATGTAAACTCTGAGACAAATCCAATCAAAAGTGTAAAATGCCAAGCACTGATGGCACAGTATGAAGAATATATTACTTCCTTTTCTGTAATACTGATGTATGTTCTATAATCATGATTTGAGACTGAGCTACTGAATATTTTTAATCACATGAATCAGTTGAAATTTCTTTAACCTGTAAATATAATGTTCTGTTCAACTGATTGTTTCCTTTTTCAAAAGCCAGACATTTTGCTGCTTTAACAAAATCAATTTTGACAGGTTAAAATTCTCCATAGCCTCGAACCGGTATAATCTTTACAGCAGATGTATCACAACAAACAACGATGGAACTGACTTGTAAACCTGTTTGAGTACAGCTTTGTGATGATACCTCAAGCATATGCACATGTCAACATGTCTAATTGATCAGACTTTGAAGTTTGTACATTTTCCTTGTTGAAATTGGGTCTATAGGGTTATAAATAAATAACGAGCATTTTTCAAAAACATTCAGCTCAAACATGCAAATAAAAACTCTGGGACAATCCAACCTTACATTGGGAAACACAAACAAAAAAAAATGGAATGCAAATTGGTAACTATAAATGTTTTGTTACAAAATACTTTACCCATATTCTTAGCAAAGATCTGTGGCATTCTAGTCTGAAATAAGGATCATAAATTGAGAACAACTTACCTTCATACCTCGAGACTCCCCAGTGGTTGATTGTTTATCCTGTGAATCATTCATCCATACAAATCAGGAAAATACCTCAGGTTCAATCGCCATTAGCTTACATATGGACATACTAATTAGAGCAGACGTAGGCCATTTGACTCTTCAAGCCTGCTCTGCCAATCGTTAAGATCATGTTAGATCTGTTTGTTTTCTGAATTCTATATTCCCACCTATCCTAATAACCTTCGATTCTATTGTTTAATAGGAATCTATCTCCATCTTAAAAATATTCGGTGACGGCCCCCGTCATGTCCACTGCCTTCCAAGGCAGAGTCCCAAAGTTACAGAAACTTCAGAGAAAAACAAAATCTCTTTTTCCGTCCGAAAAGGAAGAGCCCTAATTTTAAAACAATATTCCTTAGTGCTTGTCTCATCTCACCTTAAGATCATTTAGAATCACTTCAATTAATGCACCCCTCATTCTTCTAAACTCCAGCCTATCCAATCTTTCCTCAGAAGAGAACCTCCTTATTTCAAATCATTTTGAGATAGCAAATGGTCTCAGGGCTGACTGGTAATGCTGCAAAGCCTATAATCCCCTCTGCGGTAGATTATGGCCTCTTGTGTACTTAGAGCAGAGGAATGTATCTGCAGCTGCCAATGTCTAACTCCATTCTGTTGCTCTGCCCCATAAACTAAGAGGAAATCATTATAGCAAAGTTGATGACTGACCTTTCATGTAACACCAAGCAAAGAAGCATAGAGCCTTAATGTTAGCAATCAACAAACTCTTTCTTCAGAACTGCTGCAGCTTTTGAACAGCTTCTTAGTTCTGAGCATCCATGTAAGTTACTTATTCAGTCTCAAACCTAGACACTAGTAAGTTCTCTCAGCTTTGTCTGTCATGTATCATTCCTGTGCAGCTCTTCAAGAAACAACATTTTTGGCTTTGTCTCCCTCAGCATCTCTGTCAGACTCCCCTGCTTACTCATCCAAGGTGAAGTGTGTCTAGTCCAGCTCCTTCTCCCCTATGTTTCACTCTATCTTTGAACAAGGTTATGGTAAGGTCCAAAAAAATAAAAAGTCCTATTCTGGAGTCCACCGCATACTTGAATGCCTCCCGTGAGCACTCCCAAGTTACAACTCCAAACCTGTTGACATGAGAAACCTGTGAAATGATCAATTAAGAGGCCATCTCCGTGTTTGCCATAAATTAAAGAAGGTCAGTGGTTTGCTGAAGTGGGGGTGCAGAAAATTGCAACTCTCTCTAAACAATGCTGGCAGCCACCCAAATGGGACCTTTGCATTTTTTAAGGTCACCCTGCAAAAACACCCTCTCAACGTGTTCTCTAAAATTACTACATCAACCCTGGGTTTGGGATTGAGAAGAAGTATAGGAAGATTTACTCATTGATCAACAAAATAAAATTACAAATCTATTACAGACATTGGGGTGGAATGGTGTATCAGTGCCTAGCTTTGCTGCCTCACAATATCAAGGACCTGGGTTTGATTCCAGTCTCAGGAGTTTGCATGTTCTCCCCATGTCTGCATAGGTTTCTGCTGGGTTTCTTCCCACAGTCCAAAGATGTACAGGTTAGGTAGAATGACCATGCCAAATTGGCCAATAGTGTCAAAGGATGAGCAGGTTAGGCGGTTTACTCATGGCACATGCAAGATTACAGGGTCTACGTCTGTGTGGGATGTCCTTTGGAGGGTTGCTGTGGACTCAATGTACTGAATGGCTTCTTTCTGCACTGTAGGAATTTGATCATACAGTCTGGGTTCAAGCTGGCTGACTATCAATCCTAAATAAAAACCAAAAGAACTGATGATGTTGTAAATCAGAAACAAAAACGTAAGTTGCTGGGAAAGCTCAGGAAGGTCTGGCAGCTTCTGTGAAGAGAAATCAGAGTTAACATTTTGGGTCCGGTTGAGTTCTGAGGAAGCTTCACTGAACCCGAGACATTAACGCTGACCTTTTTCTTCACAGATGCTGCTGAACTTTTCCTGCAACTTCTGTTTTTGTTCCTGACTATCGTGTATTACAAAGTTCAGCAGTACTTAATCAAGATGGAACTGATATCTGTATTAAAGAAGATCAAACTGATGTTACCATTTTAAAGGTACCTGCTTATCTGATCATAGATTTGTGGAATATCATAACACACCCAATCCCTCAGAATCTGACTACCACTGGAACCAGTGCCCTGGCTGTTATGGTCACCATTCTCAAACATCATAACAAGTCATCTGGTTGACTTTAGGAAAGGAAATCCATAATCTATTCCTGGCCTGGCCTACGTGTGAACCCAGACCCATTTTAATGTGTTTGTCTCTTAACTGCCCTATGAAATAGCCTAGCAAGTCATTCAGTTATATCAAAACTGCTACAAAGTCTAAAGAAAGGAATGGAACTGTACGGACTAAGCGGTATTGGCAAATTGGCAAACATGGACCTAGCGAGGCTAATAAGTCTTCCTTAAGCACATCTGTGACCGTCTACCAAAATTCCAACAGCTATACCACAGACTGGTCAAGCAAGAGCTTGACATTGCCCTACTCATGGAATTATACCTTACAGACAATGTCCCTAACATTACCGTCACAATCTCTGGGTACGTTCTGTTCCACTGGCTGGATGAGCCCAGCAGAATTGGCAGCACAGTGTTACATAGACAAAATGGAATTGGCATGGGAGTTCTCAACATTGATTATCGACGTCACGGCGCCCCATGGCACCAGGTCAACCATACACAAGGAAACCTCCTTCTGTTTTTCACATGTGGCACACTCCCACACTCCTCAGCTGATGAATCAGTTCCTCTCCATGTTGAATAAAACTCAGAGCAAGCAATGAGACTGCAAGGTGATAGAACTCCTCAATTCTGAAGAACAGCTAGACTGGGCTCAAAATTTTAACTCTGTTCCACTCTCCACAGATGTTGTCAGACCTGTTAAGTTTCTCCACATTGTCTGTGTTTGTTTCAGATTTCCAGCATCCAGAGTATTGCACATTATTTCCTCAGATTTTGAAGCAGTATGTGTCCACATGCAGCAAGACCTAAATAATATCCAGGTTTGGGTTGACCTGGCAAAGACCATCTCCAACAAAAGAGAATGATCTATCATTCTTTTATGTTTTTGATCACTTAATCACTCACTATCAATACTGCAGCTACAAAAGCAGGACAGAAACTAGGAATTCTATGGTATTTAACTCACCTCCTGACTCCATTGTTCCTGTTTACCATCTGCCACAAATCATGAGTATGATGGAACACTTGATTGGATGGGTACAGCTCCAAATACCTTTAAGAAGCTCAATACCATCCCCCAGAACAAAGCTGTGTGCTCCATACCTATCACCTTCAGTACTCCCTCTCTTCACCCCAACACATAGTGGCACATGATATTTGAGAGGTGATTTCTAACTGTGAATGTGTTTAAATGTAGATGCCACTCTGAGGATGAAAAGAAGGCATTATCTCAAATTTAATCAAATCTCTTTGTCCCTCTCTTTCTGTCCCTGTCCCTCTCTCAATCTGTCAAATTCTGCTCAGCCTAATATTAGTGAGCATGTGAGAATATCCCAGCAATTTCATCATTCATCAGTCACTCTGTGATTGACAGACAGTAACATTGTCGGTTGTTGGCAATACGGTCTGAAAGCTCATGATGTGATCTTTCTTACAACAGCTCTTGAAGGCAAAAAATTGGTGGGGAAATGACCTGAAATGAGCCTTTCAAATTTTTCTCACAGTCCCACAGCCAAATCCGCCTTTGTAGGGCAGGTTAGGTTCCATTCATTCAAACAGCTCCTGAGTCAGCAGATGAGGAAGTGCCAAGCACCAGTGAGAACGATAGCCTGAAAAACTGAAAACTAAGGGAATGACTTTTATCTATGAAGGGTAGAGAAACTTGCCTGAGGTAATTATACATCCAGATCTCAGGGATCTCATATTCAAAACAATTACGATTGGAACATTGATTTCCCGTTTGGATAAAGTTCTTACAGTAATAGTTGAGATGGTGATTTAGTGTATAACTGAAGACGATGGATTTACTCAGAATACACTGCTGAGATTTTGCCATTCATCAAATCCTGTAATTTGGTGTAGGTTCAACCACATGATAGAATTTTTGACATTGGTCTCACCTCTTGTAGCATGGTGACACATCAGGATTTTGGGTCCTCAGCCTTTGATACTCAACTATAGGTTTGTCACTTTGTATTCCTGCATAATTAGTAGAACAAAGCCTACATACCTGACACTTACTTTCACTTAATCCTTTACTCATTTTTTTGTGGATTACAAACTTTAAATGTACCACCAAAGAAAGTTGAACCATCAGCTGAAATTCTGCCAAGCTTTATGTAAGTCGACTTCTAATCTTAGTGAGCATGTGAGAATGTCAGGCCTAAAATTGCCTTCAATTTGAGATAATGTTCTCTTTAGATCTTCAGAGTAGCATCAGGATTTAAACAGATGCACAGATAACTTTCTTCATATATAGAAGTCACTTCTCAAATATCATATCGCATAATTTTATTAGTATCCTTTTATAAACCTATTAGTCTTCAATTCATAAGCAATATTTCATACATTTCTTCAAAGTTTACAAAATCTTCTGGCTTTTCTTTCTCCAAAAGTTATATCATTTTATGTCCTACTTTCATGTTTTTCCTTTATTACTCAATTTAGCTGCACATTAAAAAGATTGACAACACATCATTTACCCGTCATATCTTCTGAGGCTGAAGTAAAATCAGTAGAATGGCTATGTACTCTTCTTAACGAAGCATAAAGACAGTGAAGCCATAAAAATTGCCTCATCTCATCATAGCTTTTTAGGTACCTCCCTCATGAAAGCTGATTAACAGCCCATAGAGAACATTGTTTACAATACCTGATTCTTGAAGGTGAAAGGATTTCATTCTGGTTCTGTCCATGAAAAATATCTGTCATAACAACTTGTCTTCAATATGTACCCTACTCTGCTGGCAGTATTGTAACAGAATACACACTAATGGCCTGTACACTGCCAGAAAATCCAGCATGAGGGGGAGAGATCATGTCATTTAAACATTAGCAATAAGTGGCTGCATCATGTTTGGTGTATTCTGGTTGCCTACCAGTGAAAGGGAAAGATGCTACAGAACAGTCACACATTTGGCAGCCAGCTAGCTCTACTGCCCTTTGGTTTCCCTAATTATCTTATGGACAATCTAAAATGTTGTTGCATTAATCGCCACATAGCAAAGGGTAGTGCTGAATCCTCGACAGTTGAGCATTCACTTTGTTCTGCACTTTTAAACAGCTGCAACATGATTAACTGGAATATTGGTTTACGTTATGTTGGAACAATGTCCGTCTAAGAGGTGAGTCATGTGAATACTGTGAGTCACAATGGTGAGTCATCAGCCAAGTTACAGATTTGCTTTGAGTTTCTATAAAGTACATAGCTGTGGAATTAACCTCCCTGTTGGGTTCTAGCCAACAAGTTTGTATGTTCTTTGGTTTTAGAACATAGAACATAGAACAGTACAGCACAGTACAGGCCCTTCAGCCCACGATTTTGTGCCAATCTATTATCCTACTCTAAGATCACCCTAACCTGCATACCCTTCATTTTACTACCATCATTCTGCCTATCCAAGAGTCACTTAAATGTCTCTAAAGTACCTGACTCCACTACGGTGACTGGCAGTGCATTCCATGCACCCACTACTCTCTGTATGAAGTACTTCCCTCTGACATCTTCCCTAGGCCTTCCTTCAATCGCCTTAAAACTATGCCCCCTCGTGATAGTCATTTCCGCCCTGGGAAAAAGTCTCTCTATCCTCTCAACATAGAACATAGAACACTACAGGGCAGAACAGGCCCTTCTGCCCTCGATGTTGCGCCGACCAGTGAACTAATCTAAGCCCATCTCCCTACACTATCCCATCATCATCCGTATGCTTATCCAAGGACTGTTTAAATGCCCCTAATGTGCCTGAGTTAACTACATTGGCAGGCAGGGCATTCCACGCCCTTATTACTCTCTGAGTAAAGAACCTGCCTCTGACATCTGTCTTAAATCTATCACCCCTCAATTTGTAGCTATGCCCCCTTGCACAAGCTGAAGTCATCACCCTCGGAAAAAAGACTCTCACTGTCCACCCTATCTAATCCTCTGATCTTGAATGTTTCTATTAAATCCCCTCTTAGCCTCCTTCTCTCCAATGAGAACAGACCCAAGTCCCTCACCCTTTCTTCATAGGGCCTGCGCTCCAGACCAGGCAACATGCTAATAAATCTCCTCTGCACCTTTTCCAATGCTTCCACATCCTTCCAGTAATGGGGCAACCAGAACTGCATGCAATATTCCAAATGAGGCTGCACTAGTGTTTGGTATAGTTGCAGCATGACATCACGGCTCCAGAAGTCAATCCCTCTACCAATAAAACCTAACACACCCTAAGCCTTCTTAACAGCACTATTAACCTGGGTGGCAACTTTCAGGGATCTATGTACATGGACACCAAGATCCCTCTGCATATCCATACTACCAAGAATCTTTCTATTGACCCGGTATTCTGCCTTCCTATTAATCCTCCCAAAGTGAATCATCTCACATTTATCCATATTAAACTCCATTTGCCACCTTTTGGCCCAATGCTGCAGTTTATCCAAGTCTCCCCGCAACCTGCCACATTCTTCCACACTGTCCACCACTCCACCGACTTTAGTGTCATCTGAAAACTTATGAACCCATCCACCAATGCCTGCGTCCAAGTCATTGATAAAAATGACAAACAGCAGTGGTCCCAAAACAGATCCTTGAGGCACACCACTAGTAATCGGACTCCAGGCTGAATATTTTCCATCAACCACCACTCATTGCCTTCTTACAGAAAGCCAGTTTCTAATCCAAACTGCTAAATCTCCCTCAATCCCATGCCTCTGTATTTTCTCCAATAGCCTACCATGTGGAACCTTATCAAAGGCTTTACTGAAGTCCATGTACACCACATCAACTGTCCTTCCCTCATCCACATGCTTGGTCACCTTCTCAAAAAACTCAATGAGGTTTGTGAGACATGACCTGCCCTTGACGAATCCATGCTGACTATCTCCAATCAAATTGTTGCTTGCTAGATGATTATAAATCCTATCTGATATAATCCTTTCCAAAATTTTTCCTACAACAGATGTAATGCTCACAGGTCTATAATTACCTGGGTCATTCCTACTGCCCTTCTTGAACAAGGGCACAACATTTGCAATCCTCCAGTCCTCTGGTACTAAACCTGTAGACAATGAAGACTCAAAGATCAAGGCCAAAGGCTCTGCCACCTCCTCTCTAGCTTTCCAGACAATCCTCAGAAAAATCCCACCTGGCCCAGGGCATTTATCTACCTTCACACCTTCTGGAATTGATAACACCTCCTCCTTACTAACCTTAATCCTTTCAATTCTAGTAGCCCATAACTCAGTCATCTCCTCTACAATATTCTCCTGTTCCTCAGTGAAAACAGATGAGAAATAATCATTTAGCTGCTCTCCAATCTCCAGATGGTCCACACACAACTTCCCACTTCTGTCTTTGGCTGGCCCTATTCCTACCCTAGCCATCCTCTCATTCCTCACATACCTATAGAAAGCTTGAGGGTTCTCCTTTATTCTAGCTGCCAATGTCTGCTCATGTCCCCTCCTTGCTCTTCTTAACTCTCTCTTTAAATCCTTCCTAGGTAATCTGTGGCTCTCCATCACCTCATCTGAACCATCTTGTCTCATCGTCACATAAGCCTCCCTCTTCTGCTTAACCAAAGATACAATTTCTTTAGTTAACCACGGTTCCCTCACCTTATCGCTTCCTCCCTGCCTGACAGGGACATACCTATCAAGGACACGCAACATCCGTTCCTTAAACCAGCTCCACATTTCAATTGTCCCCATCCCCTGCATTTTGCTACCCCATTCTATGCCTCCTAAGTCTTGCCGAATCACATTATAATTTCCCTTCCCCCATCTATAACTCTTGCCCTGTGGCATGTTCCTATCCCTTTCCATTGCTAAAGTAAACATAACCGATTGTGGTCACTCTCTCCAAAGTGCTCACCTACCACTAAATCAAACACCTGTCCTGGTTCATTACCAAGTACCAGATCCAGAGTGGCCTCCCCTCTTGTCGGCCCTTCGACATACAGTGTCAGGAAACCCTCCAGCACACATTGGACAAAAACTCATCCATCCGACGTACTAGAGTTATAGCATTTCCAGTCAATGTTAGGGAAGTTAAAGTCTCCCATAATGGCCACCCTGTTCTTTTCACTCCTGCCCAGAATAGTTTTGCCGATCCTCTCCTCCACATCCCTGGAACTTTGCAGGGGCCTATAAAAAACTCCCAGCAGTGTTACCTCTCCTCTCCTGTTTCTGACCTCAGCCCCTACCACGTCAGTAGACGAGTCCTTGTCAAAAGTTCTTTCAGCCACCGTTATACTGTCCTTGACTAACAAAGCCACACCTCCCCCTCTTTTACTACCTTCCCTGACCTTAATGAAAGATCTAAACCCTGGAACCTGCAACATTCATTTCTGACCCTGCTCTATCCATGTCTCCGAAATGGCCACAACATTGAAGTCCCAGGTACCTATCCAAGCTGCAAGCTCACCTACCTTATTCCGGATACTCCTGGCGGTAAAGTAGACACACTTCAACCCACCTTGCTGTCTGCCAGCACGCTCCTGTGACAGTGAGGTCCTGTTCATGTACTCCCTACGCTCATCCTCCTGTGCACTAGGACTACACCTCAGTTTCCCATCCCCCTTCTGAGCTAGTTTAAATCCACCCGAATAGCACTAGCAAATTTCCCACCCAGGATATTAGTACCCCTCTGGTTCAAGTGGAGACTGTCCTGTTGGTAGAGGTCCCACCTTCCCCAGAATGAGCCCCAATTGTCCATGTACCTGAAACTCTCCCTCCTGCACCATCCCTGCAGCCAGGTGTTCAGCTGAAATCTCTCCCTGTTTTTTGTCTCGCTATCACATCTTGTACGCCTCTGTCAAGTCACCTCTTATCTATCTTTGCTCCAATGAGAAAAGCCCTAGCTCCCTCAACCTTTCCTCATAAGACCTGTCCTCCAGTCGAAGCACCAGCCTGATAAACTTCTGCTGCACTCTCTCTAAAGTTTCCACATCCTTCCTATAGTGAGATGACCAGAGCTGAACACATTATTACAAGTGTGGGTCTTACCAGGGCTTTATAGAGCTGCAGCATAACATCTTAAACTTAATCCAACTGCCAATGAAAGCCAACACACCATACACTTCCTTAACAACCTTGTCAACTTGGATGGCAACTTTGAGGGATCTACGGACGTGAACCACAACATGCCTCTGTTCCTCCACACTGCCAAGAATTCTGCCTTTAAACCTGTGTTCTGCATTCAAATTCAACCTTCCAAAATGAATCACTTCACAATTTTCCAGGTTGAAATCCATCTGCCACTTCTTTGCCCGGCTCTGGAGAATCCGAGATAACAAATATTCCGCTTGGGAACCCTGCAGCCCAATGCTATCAATGTGGATTTCACAAGCCTCAAAATCTCTCTTCTCCCTACTGCACCCCAAAACTAGCTCAGCTCGTCCCCGCCTGCCTAACCTGTTCTTCCTCTCACCTATTCCCTCCTCCCACCTCAAGCCACACCTCCATTTCCCACCTACTAACCTCATCCCGCCCCCTTGACCTGTCCGTCCTCCCTGGACTGACCTATTGCCTCCCTACCTCCCCACCTATACTCATCTCTACAAACTCCATTCCCGCCCCTTTAACTTGTCTGTTTCCTCTCCACCTGTCTTCTCCTCTATCCATCTTTGATCTACCTCCCCCTCTCTCTCTATTTATTTCAGAACCTTCTCCCCATCCCCCTTTTCTGATGAAGCGTCTAGGCCTGAAACGTCAGCTTTTGTGCTCCTAAGATGCTGCTTGGCCTGCTGTGTTCATCCAGCTCAACACTATGTTATCTCTGCATCTGTCAATGTCCTGTTGCAACCTACAACAGCCCTCCACACTATCCACAATTCCAACAACCTTTGTGTCATTGGCAAACTTACTAACCCAGCCTTTGATTGATTGGACCCTTGTTATATTGTGTCAGAAAGACCACAGATGGAGGTCTTTCCCATTGCACCCTGGTGGCAACTGCTCGAAGCTTTACTGCGTCCCTCATGCATCATCCTGGACCTTGGAACATGCCAGTCTGCCACATTTGAGCATGGTCAACTCTTTGCGCTGGAAGTCTAACAAGTTTTGGGCAGACCAAAGAGTTCATTGAGTTAATGGTCCTCCAGAGACACTCAATCTTTGTCTCAGTGTATGCCCTGGAGAACAGACCGTACAGTACAGAGTTCTGTCTGATGGAGCTGCTCAGGTTGAAACTCAACAAAACCACTGCATCTCTCTCCAGACCTTCTTGAGTAGGCACATTCTAGGAGGAGATGTGTGACAGTTTCTTCAACAGTGCAACCATTTTGACCAGAGCTGAGTAACTACCCAGTTCATAGTATTAACAATTCAAGATAAAAGCATTATATGGAGAGAGTCCATTCAGTAGTTCCCTGTTGTTACAGTAATACTGAAACTGGGCTATCAATATTCAACTTTCTAGATTTGAGTCCACTATCTTAGACTTCAATGGATTAAAAATGGCTTTAAAAAGACATTATTGGCC
Source organism: Stegostoma tigrinum (assembly GCF_030684315.1). Classification (NCBI taxonomy): domain Eukaryota; kingdom Metazoa; phylum Chordata; class Chondrichthyes; order Orectolobiformes; family Stegostomatidae; genus Stegostoma; species Stegostoma tigrinum. Next base: position 53,975,610 of record NC_081361.1, on the reverse strand, counting down.
TAAAATGGCTGCTGTGATCACCTAACAAGCCCAGGCAACTTACATGGTGTATACCAAACCAGTAGCCTTTGAATTACTACTTTAATCAGGAGCTATTGTGGCTCAGAGAGGCAGAAAGAAATTCACATCTCTGGTTTTACTTACACTTGCATGATAATGTTACATATTGGAAATGAAAGATTACCTGTAGAGTGTTCAGTTTATAAATAATAAATATATCTAGGAATTTACAATTGGGCCTTTATTAACAGCAGCTTCTGAGCAACAAGGGAGAGGCAAAGATAATGGAAAACAGGAAGACTCTCTCTGAGCCTGACGCTCAGATTTGCGTCAATGAAAAGCAATTTGAAACAATAGCAACTGAGAGACCAGAACTTCTGCAACCCCATTGTTATCCAGGAAGTGAGACAGCAGCTAAGCAGTTTGACTCATGCCTCACTCTTGGAACTAAAGCCTCTAAAAAGACTTTCTTATCCCGCCTCTACCAGATACCACCATTCCCTCTCTATCTTCTGGTGTTTTATTTGGGTGTTGTTGTGTTTAATTACCTTTGTTGGGTAATAAAATTCCATTCTCCTTCACTCACGAAAACATGGGAATGCATTTTCCTTCATTTTAGATCTGATTAACTAAGTTCCATTGAAGAGTAATAGCTGCCAGCTAAAATATAAAAAAAAAATTGTTGTGATTAACCTAGAGACGTGTAATACAGAGGGGAAATATATACACTCCTCATCTGTTTATAATGCATGAATTGCTTTGATAATAAAAATCTTAGATTATAAAGTTGATAATGAAAAAGAATCTGTGTATACTATTAATAAACTCCTACCGTTTTGAGTAAACAGTGGCATGCTGATAGCAACTGCCACTCCTGATGGCTAGATATGTATCAACTTGGGGTGGGAAATGATGGCATAGTGGTGAAATTAGAACTTAAAAGAAAGAAAGATGTCAGTAAAAGCATTATGATGACCTGGAACTACACCATTGTGCATTGTTATAAAAACCCATTCAAATTGCTAATATTTTTCAGGGAATGAAACTTACCATCCTTACCTGATCAGGCCATATGTAACTCCTGACCCAAAACAATGTTGACTCTGTTGGCCCTTTGAAATGCCATAGTAGTTGTATCAAAATACTAAAAAGCATCCAAAATGTAATGAAATTGAATGGACAATCCCATGTTGACTACAGCGCCAGAAATGACAACAGCAAATTTAGCTCAGTAGACTCTGCAAAGCCCTCCTAACAAATCATAAGACCATAAGACATAGAGGCAAATCAGGCCATGCGGCCCATTGGGTCTGCTCTGTCACTTGATCACGGCTGATATGTTTCTCAATGCTAATCTTCTGCTTCGTCTTGTAAACTATGATCCCCTTACAAATCATGAACCTATCTACTTTGGCTTAAATAACTTAGTCTCAACAGCCCTCTGCAGCAATGAGTTTCATAGGTTCACTGCCCTCTGGCTGAAGAAATTCATCCTCATCTGTTCTAAAGATCATCCCTTCACTCTGACAAGGGTTAATGTTAATTAAGAAAATTAGACTGAGCACAAAGGAAGATGGTTGTGGTTGTTGGAGGTCAGTCATCTCAGTTCTAGGATGTCTCTGCAGTGCCCTAGGCCCAACACCTACAATAACCATCCTTCCATCATAAGGTCAGAAGTGGATGATTACACAATGTTTACCATGATTTGTTACTCCTTAGATACTGAAGCATTTTGCATCCATATGCAGCAAGAGCTGGATCTAGGCTTGAGTTCATAAGTGTCAAGTAACATCTGTGCCACACAGGTACCCAGGTAATAACAATCTCCAACGGGGAGAATCTAACTATTATCCCTTGACATTCAATAGTGTTACCAAAACTGAACACGTCACTACCAATATCCTGGGCATTATCATTTACCAGAAATTGAATGGGACAAGCCACATAAATGTTGTGGTTACAAAAGCAGGTCAAAGGGTAGGAATCCTGCAATAAATAACTATCCTGCTGACTCCCAAATCCTATTCAGGACAAAGCAGAACCCTTGACAGGCACCAAATCCACAAACATTCCCTTCTTCCATCCCCAATATACAGCAAATACACTATGTACTAGCGGCAAAATGCACTGCAACAACTCACTAAGCCTCCTTATAAGGGCATTGCAAGCACATGATCATCATCATCCAGAAAGACAGAGCAGCAGATACATGCGAACACCACAACCTGTAGGGTCCCACCCCCCAAGCCACTTACCATCTTGATTGGGAACTATATCACCATTCCTTCATTGTTGCTTGGATGAAATCTGGAACCTCCCCTCCATACACAAAATGGACTACAACAGTTCAAGAAGGAAGTTCACCTCCACTTTCTCAAGGGCAACTAGTGATGCATGATAAATGCTGGCTCAGGCAGCAAAGCTGACATCCCATGAATGAGTAAAACAAAATAAGTGCAGTGGTGGTTTTGACCAGAATGGATATGATTGTCCCAATGTTATCTGAAGACTATGGTCTAGTATACAGTACAACTAAACAAATGACTTCCTTTTCAAATATGAAGATTTGAAAGCAATTAAAACTTTCTTACAAAATGTTCACCTTATTTTTGTCACATCAATAGTTTGCCTGCAGGTCAGAGTTAGACATTTGAGGTGCCAATATTTCTGTCTTCCCATCCTCACACTAAATTTCATCCTAACCCAAATTCAGCTCAGTCATTGGCAATTGCAAGCATTGGGGTTATATCACAAACTAAGCCAAGTGAATTTAGCTCAGAAAATCGTATATTATTGGGTATAGGAGGTAATTTGCTGTTGAAGCAGACATCTGAAAGAGATCTAGAATTCAGACGACTCCTTCACAACAGTAGTTAATGCAGGAGGCATTCTAAAGTTACCGGCAGTAAAGAAAGAGGCTGATCATTAATGTCAACAGAGCTTTCCAGTTTGGAAAGGAGGAACCTGAATGGTGATCTTAAAAATGAATGTAAGGCAGTAAATGGTATTTAAAAACTAATTTAGAATGTGATTTTAAATTATGTAATATAATGAGCAGAGGAAGATTCAAACTAGTACAAAACAATTGACAATAGGAAATGTCTTAAACAGAGAATCACTAACTCTCAGGAAGAATGTGAAGATATTGGATAGGGTCCTGAATAGAGTTAGAAGAATGGTTACAAAGATGAGGGATTACTGTGAGATGGATTGACTCGAGAAACTGAACGTATTCTCTGAAGAGCAATAAGGTCTGTGAAGAGATTTGGCAGAAATATTGAAAATCATGAAGGGCAAGGCAGGATATATCCAAAAATAGACATGGGAATTTCAATGTGTGACTAACCAGCACCTGTTCCTTCTGATGCAGGCAACAAGTAAATTCCACTGCGTTACTCATGCAGTGCTACAAGCCGTTCAGTAACCTGACACTGTGAACAAGGTAGCAAGTCAGTGAAATCAGCTTCAAATGCCATACCCTATTAAATGAACCACTGCATATTCATTTCACTATGCCCCTAAATTCAGCAATCAACAATTCACATCACTCACAACTCATTTCTCGCTAGTTAGCCCTCCTGGAAGCCATGCCCATATGTCACAACTTGTACACATTGTCAGCTACTGAACCGTGGCAGCCACATCAATCAAACACATTGACATACATTTAATGACACAGCTTTTCATTCTTGATCATTTCAAGACAACACGTAACGGGAAGCACCAGCACCTAACTAGTGGAGACAGGCACGGTTACATGTCACTATGTCCAAGGAGAAGTCAGTGCTCCCATTGTTGAAATTGGCATATCTGAGGCTGTGGCCAGCTGTGGTGCTGAAAGCATTGAAGATGAAGCATGCTCTCCTTCTTCTCTAGATCCTTTCTCCTCATCCAAAATCTTTTACATGTTATAGATTGAGTATATAACATCTATATACTCTCTTACTCTTACTTTTCTCCTTCTACTCGCCATGATATCAATCTTGTGCCTTTCTCCTTTCAAGTTACCAAGAAGAGTAACCTGAGTAAACAGTTATGAAGGAGCAGTCTCAATGGGCTGGATGGCCTATTCCTGTTCTTACATTCCTATTAAGCCTTTCAGGAGTGTCTTTGATGATCTGTTAAATCAGGAGGTCTCTTCAATAGCTTGCAGTGCCTTGCTCAATTTTATCAGCTCAAACGGAAAAAAATGTTGAATAAAAGCCAATGTATTACTTTCTCACACCCTGCTTCGAGAGATCTTTCATTCTTTCTCTCACTAAAACAGTGGGTGGCAACTGCAAGAAGGCAATTGATTCTTTTTATGATGTAATAACTAAGGGAGTGAGACCAAAATGGTTTTACCCTCTCATAACAGTTTTACCCTGAGAGAAGGTGAAAGCTGACTGCATTGTTGGGACTTTTGCCCTGGAAATCACTGATCTGCAGGCCGGTCGGTCCACTGGCAGGAGTGTGACTCAGAGAGCTGCACTCTGACCCCCAGTGTTTGAAAAGCAGGATGAAGAGTACTGTCTCATTTGCTTCCTGCCATCACCAGCTGGCTGCAGTTTTAGTCAAGTCGCTGATTGGTCCTCTGCAAGGCGGAGTTGCCACAAATTCTCCATTGACACTACTATAAATCTCATTCATAAATGCAATGATGGAAAAAAGTTCAAGATGCTGCTCTGAATGAGACTATAGATTCTAGAATCATAGCTATCAGTTGCTTGGGGATTGATCTCAAAGCCTTTACATAGACATGATTTTGTTCAAGATACCACATGATTACCCAGTCTTCCACTTCCTTCATACTCTGTGAATCATCTAGTGCCACATCCTCACTTAGACTAATTCACCCAGCATGACAGTGTGTGGGAGTGAGAAAGCTGGAGCAGAGAGTTAGCACTGAGAAACATCTGGCATGATGTTGCTTTAGGGACTGCGGTGGGTCGTTTTCCTCAGTCTTCGGAATTGGTTTATCAGGATGTCTCCCTCCAATGGAGCAGATATGCTAATACCACATTGTTTAATGGAGAAAGGCCTTTAACTTTCCACAAGCAGATAATTCTATGATGGGAGATGACAACACATATTATGTACTAATGTATCTTCAGGGAGAGGTACTTTTCACCATAATGCAGTATAAATCTTGATTTGTGCCCTTGTGTTAATTTTAAGATGTGAGCAGTTTGTTGTGTCCAAAGGAGAATGTGAGTGTGCCAGTTATATCACTTGCTTTATATAGGCCATTGAACTATTTCCAGCTGAGGTCTAGAGTTTGAGATAACAAAGTGTGGAGGTGAATGAACACAGCAGGCCAAGCAGCATCTTAGGAGCACAAAAGCTGCTGTTTCGGGCCTAGACCCTTCATCAGAAAAGGGGGATGGGGAGAGGATTCTGAAATAAATAGGGAGAGAGGGGGAGGCGGACCGAAGATGGATAGAAGAGAAGATAGTTGGAGAGGAGAGTATAGGTGGGGAGGTAGGGAGGGGATAGGTCAGGCCGGGGAGAACGGACAGGTCAAGGGGGCGGGATGAGGTTAGAAGATAGGAAATGGAGGTGTGGCTTGAGGTGGGAGGAGGGGATAGGTGAGAGGAAGAACAGGTTAGGGAGGCAGGGATGAGCTGGGCTGGTTTTGGGTTGCAGTGGGGGAAGGGGAGATTTTGAAGCTTGTGAAATCCACATTGATACCATTGGGCTGCAGGGTTCCCAAGTGGAATATGAGTTGCTGTTCCTGCAACCTACGGGTGGCATCATTATGGCACTGTAGGAGGCCCAGGATGGACATGTCGTCTAAGGAATGGGAGGGGGATTTGAAATGGTTCACGACTGGTAGGTGCAATTGTTTATTGCGAACTGAGCGTAGGTGTTCTGCAAAGTGGTCCCCAAGCCTCCGCTTGGTTTCCCCAATGTAGGGGGAGCCACAATGGATACAGTGGATGCAATATACCACGTTCGTTAGTATGCAGGTGAACATCTGCTTGATGCGGAAAGTCATCTTGGGGCCTGGGATGGGGGTGAGGGAGGTGGTGTGGGGGCAGGTGTAGCACTTCCTGTGGTTGCAGGGGTAAGTGCCGGGTGTGGTGGGGTTGGAGGGGAGTGAGGAGCGAACAAGGGAGTCGCGGAGAGAGTGGTCTCTCCGGAAGGCAGACAAGGATGGGGTTGGAAAAATGTCTTTAGTGGTGGGATCGGATTGTAGATGGCGAAAGTGTCAGAGTTTGATGCGTTGTATCCGGAGGTTGGTGGGGTGGTAATTGAGGACGAGGTGGATTCTCTTTTGGCGGTTATTGCGAGAGTGGGGTGTGAGGGATGAGTTGTGGGAAATGCGGGAGGCACAGTTGAGGGCGTTCTCAACCACTGCGGCGGGAGGAAGTTGCAGTCCTTGAAGAATGAGGACAACTGGGATGTGCGGGAGTGGAATGCCTCATCCTGGGAGCAGATGCAGCGGAGGCGAAGGAATTGGGAATCGGGGATGGAATTTTTGCAGGAAGGTGGGTGGGAGGAGGTATATTTCTTGGTTTTAAAGCAATTGCTCAGTGCTACTGCTACCTCACTTGACATGATTCTGCAACTAAGAAAGGTGCACCAATTCCTTTAGAGACCGACTTTTTCACTGGTCACAACAAATTTTAAATGTTACCAGAGTAGTGATATGGCCAATTACATTAGATTTAGACTGTCTGGTTTAAAATTAGAAACAATTCAAACAGTTTTCTTAAATCAATAATAAATAGTTTGCCTATTACGGGTAAAACTTAAACAAACATGCAAAGGTTACTGAGAGTAATTTTTCTTTTACTTGCAAACGTACATATGATTTATCTTCTAATATCCTAAATTTAGCATGTGACAAATATGGGTAACAAACAAACTATTGTGGAATGGTTTGAAGAACAGTCTAAATGGTAGATCCAATGGTTTTCTAAACAATTCCACCCCCACCTCCACAGACATCAGTGATACATTGGGGTCACCAAATCACAGTTTCCACTTGAAGATGTGCTTTAAAGTTCTCAAAAAATATCGAATTAACATATAATATCCCTGTTAGTAGCCACATTTGAACAATATGCTAACTGTAGCAAATAGAGTAGGAAAATCTAGACTTGGGACCCCTCAACCTCTGAGAAACCTACCTGTGATCTCAGTTTCTGGTTTAAATTATTGCAGGTGAGCCTGAAATAGGGCTTTAAATAAATAGACACATATAGGAACCATGGTGAATGTGGTGGTGCATCAGAACCCATTATCATTTTCAAGGCTTTTCAGTTGTTTGAGAGCACTGATCATCTATCTAATAACTTGGAAAACAAAACCATTTTTATGGGTTCAACCTAAAGCGAAACTATGGGCAGATTGTGGGTCGCATTCCTTTGGAAGCTGTTCCTATTAGGGGACACTTATTTGTTTTTCAGACTGTGATCATGGAATTTTTTTTTCTTTTTCCTACCTGAAGATGAGGTTGAAGAAACTGGCATTTGAATAACCTACACTTACTGAAAACAAAAATTTATCAGAGTTGGGAGCTATGTTGGCAGTGAATACATCAATCCAGAGCTGCATGAAATTCCTCCTGAGAAACCTGATTTCTCTAAACTCTAGCAATCCATTTTGGCATTAAATCCATGAGTTACAGGATTATATATCAGCCGGGATAACAATAACTTTAAAAAGGAATTAATTCAGAATACACAAGTTGTAATATGCATTCCATTCACTCCATAATCTGTCGTCTTCTTGTTTCATGGTGATATCAGGAAAATCTGTTAAAAAGTTAAATTTAAAGCTGGCATATTATAGCATGCAATGCATTTGCAATGAAACAGATAAATTATTAGCAGACATACACATTAAAAAGTAAACAGTAAGGAGCATGCTTTCAGGGATTGTAGAGAGCTAGGCAGAATGAAAAAGGTGACAGTGGTAGGCCTGTTAATAAACCATGGATGAGTAGCAGTTAAGAGAAGGAAGCTTAGCTTTGAAAATCAAGATGTAGAATCAGATTAGGTGGACCTAACGGAGTAAAAAACATTGATGAGAGTATTTTATCAGCCCGGTGACATAATTAGTCATAAATAGCATAATTACAGTATTGGGCAGAGTATAAAACAGGAAATTAGGGTTGCATGTAAATGCTTAATACTGTAATAGTAGTGTTTTTAATTTTCATACTGATTGTGCAAACAAAACTTGGAGGACTCATAGTAGTGAAAAATCAGCATAAAAATTGGAATGTATGCAAGATAGTTTCCGGGAGCATTATATTGAGGGGCCAACAAGGCAATAGCCGATCCTTACTGTACTATGCACAAGCATAAACAGTTAGTAAATAACATTGTGGTGAAGGAACTGCTAGGAAATAGTGATCAAACATAACACAGCTATAGAGAAAGTAGGAACTGCAGATGCTGGAGAATTACCTTGTTATCTCATAATACAATTACATATTGATTTTGACAGTGCTTTAATCAACTTTAAGATTAGCCATTAAGTCTGAAAGAAGTAAACACTGTTATTATGAAGGGTGAATTAATTGTGGTAGATTGGGAAATTAGTTTCAAATATATATGAGGGGAAATAACATCTTCCGAGGGTATTTGAAATACATCTTCATCCGTGTTACTCTCTATTGCCATGTGCTGATTGTCTTCATTTCTGTCATAATACAGTATTTGATATTCCTCCCTGATGAAATTTACTTGTGCTGGAGCAGCACACAGGCAGTCAATCCCGGAGCAGTGAGTTCTAGACCAGTGCATGGACTGTGAGTCCTGGAGTAGTGAGCACTGGAGCAGTGACAGTAGTGAGTACTGGAACAGTGTGTACTGAGGCAGTAAGGGCAGTGAGTTCTGGAGTAGTGAGTACTGGAGCAGTGAGGTCAGTGAGTCCTGGACCAATGAGAGCAGCAAGTCCCGAACAGTGAATACCAGAGCAGTGAGGGCACTGGGTACTGGAGCAGTGCAGGAAGTGAGACACGAGCAGTGAGTCCTGGAGCAGTGAGCCTGTGAACTGTGTGGGCAGTGAGTTCTGGAGCAGTGAGGGTAGTGACTCCTGGAGCAGTGAGTACTGGAGCAATCAGGGTAGTGAGTCCTGGAGCAGTGAGCACTGGAGCAGTGAGGGTAGAGGGTCCCAGAGCAGTGAGAGCAGTGAGTCCTGGAGCAGTGAATAGTGGAACTGTGAGTACTAGAGCAGTGAGGGCAGTGAGTCCTGGATCAGTGAGTAGTGGAGCAGTGAGGGTACAGGGTCCCCGAGCAGTGCGTACTGGAGCAGCGAGGGCAGCCTGACCTGGAGCAGTCAGGACTGTACATACTGGAGCAGTGAGGGCAGGGAGTCCTGGAGCAGTGAGGATACTGAGTACTGGAGCAGTGAGTACTGGAGCAGTGAGTAGTGGAGCATTGACTGCGGTGAGCCCCAGCCCAGTGAGTCTTGGAGCACAGATTACAGGTGCATTGAGGGCAGTGAGTTCTGCAACAACGGGGGCAGCGAGTCCCAAGCAGTGAGTCCCGGAGCAGTGAGGGCAGTGAGTTCTGGAACAGTGAGAACTGGAGCAGTGAGGGCAGTGAGTGCTTGAACAGTGAGTCCTGGAGCTGTGAGTACAGGTGCAGTGACGGCAGTGAATCCTGGAGCAGTGAGTACTGGAACAGTGAGAGGAGTGTGTCCTGGAGAAGTGAGTACAGGAGCAGTGAGGGCAGTGAGTCCTGGAGCAATAAATACTGGAGCAGTGAGGGCAGGGAGTCCTGAAGCAGTGAGTCTCGGAGCAGTGAGTCCTGGAGAAGAGAGGGCAGTAAGTCCTGGAGCAGTGAGTACTGGAGCAGCAAGCTCTGGAGTAGTGAGCTATGGAGCAGTGAAAAGGCAGTGAGTCCAGGAGCAGTGAGTTCTGGAGCAATGAGTTCTTGAGCAACAAATTCTGGAGCAACAATTTCTGGAGCAACAATTTCTGGAGCAGTGAGTTCTGGAGCAGCACATAGGCAGTGAGTTCGGGAGCAGTGTACAGGCAGCGAGTACATGTGTAGCGCACTGGCAGTGAGCCCCAGAGCAGCAAGTCCCAGAGCAGATTGCAAGCAGTGAGAGCCAGAGCACTGCAAAGCCAGCACATCCCAGGCTGAAACTGGCACGGAGAGGCAGTCCTGAAACTTACCTTACGCGAGTTCCAGTAAGGAGTGGTCTGGAGGTTTGTAGTGGAGCGGGGAAGGTTGTTGGGTTCTGGCGTTGGTGGTCAGACCAACTACAGTGGCCCTGCATTGAGATGCTGCAGCGTAATGTTTATTTGGAACTTTTTAACCTGACTGTAATATCAATCCTTTAACAAGGTCATATTTCTAGCTTATTTTTTAAACTCTGTAAAGTAACACAACTACTTTTTATTTCTCTTTTGCATCCATATTTTGCACCTAGGTACATGTACCTAAAATGGCACCATAAAAGGCAGACATTGTTAAAGCTTTTCACTGTACTTTTACAATGGAATACATATGACAATGAAGGAAATTCTATTCTATTCAATATTCACTTCTATGTGCTTTGAGGATTTCCACTCTTGAATTGATTTTAGAATTACCATGACCACAATTTTGCATGTAGCAGCAAAATGGAGTTTTACAATTTTTCTGGAGCATTACTGTTTCCTCTACTGCTGCATGCTACTTGGTCATGATCAATGTTAATAGCACTTTGATTGGAAACGGAAACAGTTATATGGTTAGTGGCTACCATAATAATGGTAACATCTAAATTTCTGGCACTGCAAATGTCAAAATGTAGAAAATCGAAGCAGGAGTAGGCCCTTCAAGCTGCTCTGCCATTCCTTATGATTATGGTTGATCATTTATCGGGGTTGAATCCCTCCATTGCCTTCAAATATATCTTCTATGCTCATTTTTATTAATTACGTATTGTCCTGACTCACTATAAACCTGAATATCATGTGCACATACAGAATAATCTTTCAAATTACTTAAACCTGCTCAAAAATCAAGTCTAGGAGTTAAAAAATGCATCACAATGTTCTTTAGCCCTTAATTTCTAAAGACATATGACTAAGACCTGCTCAACTGATGGCAACCATTAACGAATTAACTTTATTTGCACCTCCTTAATAGAATCAATAGCAAAAAGGGCAGTGTAACAAAATGCTCAGGTCTTACAACATATTATAGTCAATCTTGCAGTATACCACAATACCTGTTTTAAAGAAATATGTAAAAATGTAGAAAGAAAAGCGCAGAAACCTAATCTTAGCCCTAAATTATTTGAGTAATCGGGTTAAAAAAAACTAAGTTTTCATCCTTTGCATTTAGTAAGCCTGTGAATGTTTTACTGACAACATTGACAATTATCTAGCTATAATACTGTGTTTTTTCACATTTGCATTAGGATTAGCAGTTATTTGTTCATCATTTGGCAGAGGGAGACTGTCAATGAAATTTCAGTAATTCTGTGTGGAAACTTTCATTTTATTAAGCCTATTTAAACTAAAATTGAGGAAATAAATATTGAACAGTAAGACAGTTTGTCCCTACAATCATCCAGTGAACAGAAATGCCGAAGTCTTGGCAATGATTCAATATGCTCCAAAGAAGCCTTGCGAACCTTGCTTTTCAAAGCATGGTACTATTGGTTGTTAGGTGATAATAAACAATCCTCTGCTATAGATTAATGCTCCAGTAAACAGGGAAAAATATAGACAATCCTGCAAATTAGCACTTTATTACAGTAATTAAACAAGTGACCTAATTTGTAATAATGGTGCTTGACAGTGAAAATTTTATAATATATATGACATAAATTACTTGGAAAACAACAATGTCTAGTGATTTCCTTTCAATTTTTCAAATTGCAAGCGTAAATTTATTTTTGTTGTTCTATGATATACATGTTTTCTTTAAATGTGTGTTTGTACTTCTGGATAATCTGGGTTAATATCTCAACTGTTTTTGCATGATGTGCTTTAACATTGCATTGTTGTATGTAAGTTTCTAATAAATCCAAAAAACAACAACTTAAATTAATTTAGCACTTTTAATGCAGAATTCAAGGGATACCTAAATCCATAGTTTAGTCAGCTTAGAGACTGGCTTTGAAGGATAAATTGGGAGGGTAGCTAGGAGGAGCGGTTTAAAGATTGTACCCATGGTGTGGATAATAGGTGGTCAGAAGGTTTGCCAATAAACAAAAAGGAAGAGGAGATCATTTTTGATTAAGTCTTTCAGTAGATATGGACTTCAGTGGATGAGCCAGCAATTATTCACAGTCACAATTACCCATCAGAAGGTGGTGGTGAGTTGCCTTCACGAATTTTTGCAAAATATTTGCTGTAGGTAATCCATAGTGCTATTAGGAAGGGAGTTTCAGGATTTTGATCCAGTGAAATGAATGGCGATGTGCTTCCAAGACAACAAAATGTGAGGCTGGATGAACACAGCAGGCCAAGCAGCATCTCAGGAGCACAAAAGCTGACGTTTCGGGCCTAGACCCTTCATCTCTGATGCTGCTTGGCCTGCTGTGTTCATCCAGCCTCACATTTTGTTGTCTTGGATTCTCTAGCATCTGCAGTTCCCATTATCTCTGATGTGCTTCCAAGTCAGGTTGCTGAGTAGCTTGGATGGGATCTTGCAGGTGGTGGTACTCCTGTGTATCTGCTGCCCTTGTTTCTTCTCGATGGATATAGTTGGGGCTTGGATGGTGCTGTCAAAAGAGCCTTGATGAATTTCTGCAGTGCATCTTGTAGATGGCACACAACGCTCTGCCAATGGTGGAGGGAGTAAATGTTTGTGGGTGTGGTTCCAATCATATATTGAGTGTTGTTGCAGCATCACACGTCAAGGCAAGTGAAATATATTTCATCACACTCCTGACTCGTGCCTTGCAGATGTTGCACAGGCTTTGGGATATCAAGAAGTGAGTTAATAACTACAGGATTCCTGGCCTGTTAGATTAGCACAGTCAGTGAGTGACATCACATTTGCAGGATGCCACAGAGGCCAAACACGTGGACAGATTTATAAACAAGAAAGTGTTTTATATTCATTGCTTTTGTGGATGATGAGATAGCATTAGTTGATGAGAATAGGAGTATAAGGGAGGAATAATTCCTTGAGTTATTATCAAAGCAAAATACACAAAACTCTGAACAGCAGAGTTTCAAATTCTGTGACTGTCTAACACATTTGTTGTACAACTCAGCATAAAGGATGCCTGTGAGCTCGCAATATGCCAATGAATGCCAGGGGTCAGAAGATAGATGACAAGAAAAAAGGTGTAACAATTACTAAGAGCTTTGTGAACTGTTAAATTGAGTTTAAATTAATAATCAGCATACTGGTCTGCCAACTATGCTGTTAATGTCTGAACATTGCACTGCTCATACCACTGTCCTCAACAATCAGCCTGACAGAATCAGTAAAAAATGTACCAACTGATTTTGGGCACAGAAAATTGGTCACAAGTAGAACTGATGCTCCACAAATATTTGCTGTGCCATTGTAGACAATCCGGGCCAGGTTTTCCACTTGTTTCACTGAATTATCAAGTTACATGAAAGAGAAGATTGTAAGAACTGCTGATGCTGGAGTCAGAGTCAACAGAGTGTGGAGCCAGAGGAACACAGCAGCTCAAGCAGCATCAGAGGAGCAGGAAAGTCGACGTTTCAGGTTGGGACCCTACTTGAGAATTGTTCTGAAGAAAGGTCCTGACACAAAACATTGACTTTCCTGTTCCTCTGATGCTGACTGACCTGCTGTGTTCCTCCAGTTCCACACTGCGCTGACTACATGAAAACGAAGCCCAGGCAAATTGCCTAATGTTTTGAAGTTTCAGCTCCTTTAGCGTGTATGGTTAACACTTTAACAAGTAGCTCACCAGCAGCAAGCAGCTTGCTTCCTCTGGTGTGCATTAGTTACAAAGTAGTTGAATTCACAAAAAAACCCATCTTTGCAAAACCATTTTCATAATGGGATAATAAAGTGTGGAGCTGGATGAACACAGCAGGCCAAGCAGCATCTCAGGAGCACAAAAGCTGACGTTTCGGGCCTAGACCCTTCATAATGGGATATTGTTGTTTTTTACTGAGAAATTTAACAGTGTTCATAACTGACATCTTGTCATTAATTGTAATCTTTGTAGAATGTTGTGAAATTGCGCACAGTTTTTGAAGAGGTGAGCTTGGATTGTTTTCTGACTGTTGAACTTAAGTTTTCAGCCTTGACTGCAGGTCTGCCCAATGCTGACACAATTATTGGGTGGCTTCACTTATTGCACCTCCTTGTTTCCACTTCATCATTTCAGGCGTGCCCAAATGCATTTTTTTCCCAGTGTACCCACCCACTTCAGGGGTGTATTATAACATCTTTGGAAAGGTTGATTAAAAATATCTACCCTACAAGGCTTTTAAGGGCTCCTGTGGAGCAGTGCTAGTATCCCTACCTCTGAACCAGGAAGCATGAGTTCAATTCTACCAATCTCAGAGGTCTGTCAAAACTAGTCTGAATAAAAAACTATCCTGCTGTCCTTTAAGCACTCTCTTAGTGCTGTGATAGCGTTCCACCTCTGAGCGAGAAAGCTTGGGTTCAAGTCCTACCTGCTCCAGTGATGTGTCATAACATGTCTGAACAAGTTGATTAAAATGATAGACACTGCCATACATGTTTCTTTTTTGAGATGTGTTCAGGCTTCTTGGTGAAAAATAAGCGAATTTTTATTGAATAAACTAATCAAAGTGTATCTGTCCAGTTTTTGACATATATACACAGAAAATTAGTTTTTGACCTTACCATCTACATTATTGTTTTATAAAAGGCCTAAATTAGCTGGCAGTTGGTGTCTATCCCAATACTCTGACTAAGTAATGTTAATCATTGTGCAAATCAATTGTGATACAAGGCAATACTGTATGGTATAACAAAATTACACCGGAATCATGACAAATGAAATTGGATGTAAGGATCCATGAACTAACATGACTTAAATTGATTAACCAACATCAAAAATGATCATTCATGCTATTAAAGGTTAAACATTGATAATTTCAACATTTTGATAATGTAGAACATGATAGACACCATTGTAATTTAAGTATACCACAATATTTTAACTTAAATATATCACAATAGTTGATTTTTATTTAATTACAGTCTCACAGACCTATGTCACAATGTGGCTCAGTGTGATGAAAGTTGTATGTTACATGTGAAACATTAAATTGTTATATTTACAGAAAATAGAACATAGAACAGTATAGCACAGTACAAGCCCTTCAGCCCACGATATGTTGGCACCTTTTATCTTACTAAGATCAACCTATCCTGCATACCCTACATTTTACTATCCTCCATGTTCCTACCCAAGAGTCACTGAAAAGTCTCTAAAGTATCTGACTCCACTACCACTGCTGGCAGTGCATTCCACACACCCACAACTATCACCGTGAGGAATCTACCTTTGACATCTCCCCTATACCTTCCTTCAATCACCAATGAAAGCCAATGCACCATATGTCTTCTTTACAACCCTATCAGCTTGGGTAGCAACTTTGAGGGATCTATGGATGTGTACCCAAGCTCTCTCTGTTCCTCCATGCTGCCGAGAATCCTGCCATTAACCCTGCATTCTGCATTCAAATTCAGCCTTCCAAAATGAACCATGTCACACTTTTCTGAGTTGAATTCCATTTGCCACTTGTTTGCCCAGCTCTACGTCCGGTCAATGTCCTGTTGCAACCTAAAACAGCTCTCCACGCTCTCCACAACTCACCAACTTTCATGTCATCGGCAAACCTACTAACCTACACTTCTACTTCCTCATCCATGTCACTAATAAAGATCACAAAGAGCAGAAGTCCCAGAACAGATCCCTGCGGAATATCACTGGTCACCAAGCTCCAGGCTGAGTTCTTTCCATCTAATACCACCTCAGTCTTCTGTTGGACAGCCAGTTTTGTATCCAGAGAGCCAAATTTCCCTGAATCCCATGCCGCCTTACTTTCTGAATGAGCCTACCATGTGGAACCTTATCAAATGCCTTGCTGAAATCCATATACACCACATCCACTGCTCTACCTTCATCGATGTGTTTTGTCACATCCTTAAAGAATTCGGTAAGGCTTGTGAGGCATGTCCTGCCACTCACAAAGCCATGCTGATTTATTTATAATCAAACTGTGCTTTTCCAAATAATCATAAATACTATCTCTCAGAATCCTCTCCAATAATTTGCGCAGAACAGAGGTAAGACTGACCGGTCTGTAACTTCCAGGGTTATCCCTATTCCCTTCTTGAATAAGGAAATGACATTTGCAAACCTTAAATCTTCTTGTACTACTCCAGTGGACAGTGAGGATGCAAAGATCATTGCAAAAGGAGCAGAAATCTGTTCCCTTGCTTCCCGTATCAACATGGGGAATATCCTGTCTGGCCCAGGGGACTTATCTATCCTCATGTTTTTCAAAATTTCTAGCACATCCTCCTTCCTAACAGCTCCCTGTTCGAGCATATCTGCTGCCTGTTTCAGGCTGTCCTCACAAATGTCAAGGTCTCAGTCACTGGTGAATACTGAAGCAAAGTATTCATTAAGGACCTCCCCTACCTCCTCTGACTCTGCACACAAGTTTCCTCCCATTATCCCTCGTTGGGCCTACCCTCACTCTGGCCATCGTCTTGTTCCTCATGTAAGCACAGAATGCCTTGGGGTTTCCTTGATCCCAGCCATCGATTTTTTCTCATACCCCCTTCTAGCTCTCCTAAGTCCATCCTTTAGTTCCTTCTTAGTTACCCTGTAACCCTCTAGAGCCCTGTCCGATCCTGCTTCCTCAACCTTCAGTAAGTTTCCTTCTTCCCCTTGACTAAGTGTTCCTTGTCATTCAAGGTTCCTTCACCTTACTATCCTTTCCTTGCCTCAGTGGGACAAACCTATCCAGCACTTGTAGCAACTGCTCCCTAAACAACCTCCACATTTCCGTTGTGCATCTCCCTGAGAACATGTGATCCCAACTGGTGCTCCATAGTTCTTGCCTAATAGCATTGTAACTCCCCCCTCCCCCAGTAAAATACTTGCCCATACCATCTTCTACTATCCCTCTCCATGGCTATAGGAAAGGCCAGGGAGTTGTGATCACTATCACTGAAATGGTCTCCCACTGAGAGATCTGTCACCCAGCCTGGCTCGTTGCCAAGCACCAAATCCAATACGGCCTTCCCTTTCATCGGCCTATCTACATATTGAGTCAGAAATCCTTCCTGGGCACACCTGACAAAATCTGCTCCAAACGTTTTGCCCTTAGGAGGTTCCAGCTGTATTAAGGAAGTGGAAGTCATCCATGACAACAACACTATTACTTCTGTACCTTTCCAAAACCTGCCTCCCAATCTGTTCATCAGTGCCTCTGTTGCTATCAGAGGGCCTATAGAAAACTCCCAATAAAGTGACTGCTCCTTTCCTGTTTCTGACTTCCACCCATATTGACTCAGTGGACAAACCTTCCTCCATGACCTCCCTTCCTGCAGCTGTGATACCATCTCAGATTAGCAATGCCACTCCCCCACCTCTTTTACCTCCCTCCCTATTCTGTTGAAACATTTATATGCCGGAACATCCAACCACCATTCCTGCCTCTGTGTTATCCAAGTCTCCATAATGGCCACAACATTGTTGGCCTAATTCTGTGCTGTAAATGTTCTAGTTTTCTTTATATTCTAAACATCCGATGAGGAGAGATGTGTAGGAATGTGGAAAGAGAGTTAGGGAAGTGACAAAACTTGAAAAGCTCCTTAGGAGAGTCAATATGGTCACAATGGGTCTAATGGCCTTCTATGATTCTCAATGTTTTAACTCTCATTTCTGGATTTCCCACATAGTAATCTGTTTGCTGACCTGTCAACAACTTGTCAAGTTCACCAAAGTGACAGCATGGCAAGGAGAGATTTTTCAAGTGAAACTGACAAACTATGACAGCCATGATCAGTTTCACTAAAAGGTTCCAGCTATGATCATTGAGAAACAGTGTTCAAAAGCACTTCTTTTAGAGAATGCCTTCACTGTTTGATAAGTGATTGTCAAACGCTTGAAATAAAATTGACCTGTCTCGCGGTTCACTCATCTTAAGCTGCACTTCTTTGTCACCAGCTGTCACCATGGAATGGGGCAGCTGATGCAGTTCCACTGTTTCCTTCCACTGAGGGGCAAGAACAGAGGCTGCACCACTGTCGTCAACACCAGCAGCAACGACACCAGTAACAACTAGCCTTCTCCACAATCACATATTCCTGCCAAAAGAATGGGCAGCTTGAGGTAGTGAGAATTCCAAAACAAAGGGCCTACAACCCAGAGCATCAGCTCTCCCAAAATGTCTCTGCCCCATTGCCTTGAAAAGTTCAGGCTTTCACGGCAGGTTGTCACTGATATCTACAGCATCCTTCATCAAGACTTCCTGCCCAATAGGACAAGTGGGCACGTATTTCTAATGTGTCTCTTACTTTAAAGCAATACCCTCCCATCTTTGACCTGTCTGTCTCCTGTCACCCTATCTTCTCCTTTATCCATCTTCTATCCGCCTCCCCCGTCTCCCTATTTATTTCAGAATCTGCTTCCCCTCTCTCATTTCTGAAGAAGGGCCCCGACCTGAAACGTCAAGCTTTCCTGCTCCTCTGATGCTGCTTGGCCTGTTGTGTTCATCCAGCTTCACACCATGTTATCTCACCCTCCCATCTACTGTTTAGCTGTACTTCATTATGCTATATAAGGACACAAAGTATGGTCTTTCATAATGACACGCATGGAGGGGAGGGAAGACGACATTTACACAGGGTGAGTCTGAAGCATGGGCATGAGAGGACAATAGAATGAGGGTAAATGTAAGCATTAGTTAGCCTTATTGCAGTCACTCAGGTCCTGTAGAAGGTCCAAGGAGCAAACTTCCTAGATTAGCTCTCCATTCTTGTGATTGTTGCAGCTTCAAAACTCCATTGTCCTTTAATTTATAAGACTTCTGTTTAATAGAATAGACACCCCACCCTGTCCTTCCTAACTGATCAGGAAATCTGGGGATTTCAAATAATCCTATCATTATAAAAAGGAATAAATCCAAAGAAAATGTCAAAATCATTCTGTCGAAAGACAGATCTAAGACAAAAATCTCCAAAGAAAAGATCAGTAATATTTTTAAAATTACTTCAGTGTAGAGCCCTATACTTGGCCTCTTGTACTACAAGTTGCGGCCCCTGAAGTTGTAAATGCCCTAGGTATGACATTCAGAGGTGCAAGTTCCTCTTGATGTAAGTGAAATTGAAAGATCTGCTTTTGACTTCTAAAGCTCTGGGTGAAGTCAAACACAAGTTAAAGTTCTGGTGGTCGACCTTGAAAGTGATGTTGGAGTAAAAGCAACCAGCTAACATAATCATACAGCTGTCGGTTAGTTAACATTCACTATGTACATGGCTTTGCCAATCACATGCTAGGAATGGACCAGAAGGCATAACATTCAGATACAACTGCTGGCTTCACATGATCTGGCACCAACCATCCAGCCAGACCTACCTGCCATAATTTCCAGTATTTAGCAACAATACAAGCACAGCATTCACACAGATAACAGCACAAGCCATCAACTGAAAAGCAAATATTTTCAAGGGAAAGTTGCTGTTCCTCAAGTGTAGCCCAGGTGGTTATAAATATCAGTGCACAAACTCATAGAAGAAGTACATGAGGAAAGATTAAGTAAGCTTAAGAAAGGCAAATGTCTCCAAGAGAACAGCCCAATGGTTCAGTGATTTCTCATGCCAGCAGATTCTGCTCCAGGCAGCTTGGGAGCAATGTAATATTTTGTTTTCTGCATGAAAGAGAAGCTCAGGATACATTATGAAGGAAGCCTGAATAGTAAGAGTTTAGCACCCTGCAAAATGCAGCAATGTCACTGCATCCAAAGTTGCAAAGAGATCAGTGGCATCCTGCACAATACAAAGATGCAGTTGTTCACGACAGTTCGTGAATGCAACTGTCCAAAATCAAGATGAAGAAGATCGCGGATGGAGATTAAACAAAAGGAAGGAGATGGAATTAAACAAGGGGGAATGTCCTCAGGAGCAACAGCATTATGAGGGTTGCAGACATTTCCCAGAAGCTTGAGATTCACGTATAAGGATCCATCAAGATCCCAAATGAGGTCATGTCTAGAGTATATTGAAAATTGTATGAGCATAACAAGGGTTAAATTTGCAACAAGGGGACTCGCAGATGTAGTTGAAACAAAGGAATTTGGTCCAAAGCAGATGTGAGCATACATCACAAACAGATTGTGACCTAGACTTTGTGGTTAGGGCGTGAAGAACAGTTTTGGAGAAAGATCAAATAAAATATGTATATAAAAACACAGAAAGTGCTACTGCTGCAGAGGTCTCAACTTGTATCTAAGAAGAAATAAAGCTGGATATTTAAAAAGATCGCTGACTCATTCCTTTTTTTTGAGGAATTGAACAACATGAGGAGAGGGAGTAAGAAATAATAAGTTTGGAGACCCTTTTTTTTCATTCTGTTTGCAGGAGAACAAAAATTCACAATGGTGAAGGCAAAAACAGCTATGCCAGACCTGAAGACCATAACACTCTCAGAGATGGAGGCTCTGGAACTAGTCAGGGAATAGGACAGGCACGTCATTGTAATCGAAAAATCAAGACCGTTGCAATAGGGGTGAGATGCACTTGTATGTCATGTCACCTTGTCGGCACAGAGGAAACATGTGACATGCATGAAAGGATGACTGATTGCCAAGACATTTTGATGAATTGTTAGCCTTACTCCATGAAGGTGTCAGGGCTCAAAAGTTGACATGTAACTGTCACAGCTGAAAAGTACAGTGATGACTTTGTTGTTCTGGTCATTTCCTTTGATGAGGCAGTAGGCATGGATAGCTGCGTAATGGATAGTGGAATAGGTGCAGGAGGTGTCTCCAGTAGTTGGGATTGTATGAAGGAATCATCCCTCTCTAGTGTACTGCCCCAGTGCTCAGACTACAGTTGCTGGAGAATGATATCCTCCATCCTCAACCTTCTCCTCCACATTCTTCTTGGAATAGAGTTTGTGGCAATCCATCTCAATGTAAGGACTCCACTTCTGTTGTGTGTGATTTTGAAGAGTGCTGTAAATTATGACAACTATGGAGACCCTCTGATGGGATGATCCAGGTAGATATTTGAATCAACCTTTTCAGATGTGCAGTGGCACACCAATGGAGCAGGGGTGATTTAAACTGGGCTTTGATAACAGTGCAACAAGAGCCCCAAAGAATAATCTGAATACTGTAAGCTCAAAGGAAAGTTGCTTCCAATTAACAGCTAGGGCATGCTTATTTCTCTTACTTGTTTGCCTGCCTTCCTAACATCAAAGTTATTCCTCCTGCTACTCCCTTTACTTTGACTCTTGGCCTCATATTGCATTCTACCCCTCCTCCATATCTAGCCATAACCCTTTTCCTTTTGCCTGTCATTAAATTCTGCCTTTTGGCTCTTTTGCCCAGATGTATCACTTCGCAAATTTTTTGATCTATCATTTCTATTTTCAATCTCTTCTTCCTCCATTGCCAATTTAAAAATGTTCAAACCACAGCTTCTTTCCATCAAGGCAGTCGGTTGGCAATATACTGCTGGAGCTTTGTCTATATTTGATCAATTCTGCTTGTTTTTCACATCGATGATGGAGTGCCGAGAAATAATATGTTATGTTGTCTGAAGGGTTGCAGAGAACTGTTGAGATCTATTACATACATCAATAAATGAGTTTAAAGACACACACCATTTAAACTTAACTCTGTGGTCATCCCATTCAAGTACAGATGTATTTTCAGGCAGAGGTACTGCATCTTCAAACTACTTGACTATTTATATCTTTATAAATTTGCCATCTTCCTACTGAACTATAGGACTGCTCACTTATTACAGAAAGACAACTGGTGGTGACTTAAGCTGAGGTGCACCACATCCCGGTTGAAGGGAGAGATTGAGAAGGAGAATCTTTCATGATAACCTCAGCTGGCACAGGAATTGAATCCTTGATTTGACATCACTTTGCATCGCAAACCAGAAACCCAGCCAACTGAGCTCACTAACCTGCTTTTTATATGCTTTGTTTTATTTTCTGTCCTATCCTTCCTCACCTTGGCTAGACAACTACTTCTGTAAGGGTTGTAATGATATATAATTCACACAATTCAGTTGTATTGGTACCTCTAATAGCGCTGTTATCAATAGGGTTGTGGTCTGGCAGTTTCAAAGTCTCTTATCTTGAGCTAACCCTTGTTAATGAAAAGTATTTAAAGATTAATTAAGAGGCTTTACAGGTTATAACATCAGCTGAGTCTGGAAATTGAATGTTTAATGAATATTGAACTTATGTCCTAACGGTACATAGATGTTAGATGGAGAAGTTACTGAAGTGCTTAACTTGATTATTTGTTGTTTCTTTTTGAATAGAACATAAAATTGACGTCCTGAGAGCCTGGGTGTTTTCTATTCTTTGGTTTGAACATCATACAATTGGGAATGTCTATAGAAAATCTACTGCTTCCCATATTCATCTCTTTTCTTTCCATAGTACCTGGTAAATAAATATTCATATGTTCATACTCATATGTTCATAGATGTTACTAATCCGGGAGAAATGCACAGACATAGGAAAAAAAGTTGTGTTAGAATTAAAAACACTTACAATTAACAGTCACTAACTGAGAGAAAAATAAAAATCACTGACATGAGGTCCCATAAATTATGTATAATATACATGATATAGATAAAGACCAATAGAAGCCAGAAAGTGGTGGTACAAAGAATGTCATTAGCTCACAAGCATATGACCAGTGGAGTTCCATATGGGATTGTTTTGCTACCATTTTTTGTTTATTATCATGAAGTAATTTGGTGCTGGTAGTCTAAGACTCAGTGATTATATTTGCAGTGATACAAAGCTGATGCAGGCAGTGGACTCCAAAACGGAGTCAGATAAACTGCATGAATGTTGCTGAGAAAAAGACACATTTTGTCGAGGCTTTTTGACTTGCACTAGTAGGACAATTCACAAGAATACGAATTTAAGAGGAAAACCACATTTATACAGTGTAAGAAGAGAATGCTGATCGGCAGTCCATTTACCAACCAGAATCCTTTGAGAAAATGTAACTTTTTTCAGCATTATCAAATCAAAACTTTTTTCAGCAATATCAAAAAGTCCAAACAACTTACTTGTAAATCTATGTAAATTTGGTGATTGGGAAGGAAGATGACAGATCGTACTCATTAAAAAATATTTTTCCATAAGATTACCAAGTCCTAGAGTGAGTTATTCTTTAAATGAAAAGAAAATCACACACTCTTTAAGTGAAAGAGATTGAGACATCCTGACTGGTAATAAATTGAAAAAACAGCGCTGGTTGAGTGAGTAAAGCAAATCAGATTTTGTAATTAATGAAAAAAATCAATATTTGTTCAAAATAGTGAGGTAATTCTGCCAATTTTTAAACCATTTGTGCAATTACACCTAAAAAAATGTAATCTTCTGGTGACCAAAGTAAAAGACTAATTTGAGCTATTGAAAGAATGCAGAAACTAATATAAGATTGATTAATTAGATGGAGAAATTGAATTATAAAGATAATCTAAATTGAACATATTCTCACTGGAGAAGTGATATGTTTCTAATTCTGAGACTTGGGATCAAGGATAATTTTCTTGAGTTTCAGCGAGGTGAATTCCTGAGCGCTTGGGCCCTGGAATGTTTTGACAGTGCTGAAAAAACTGAGCATTCAGCTGATGTAGGCAAGTTGTTGGATTTATGCACTCTTTTTACTCGTAATTTCATCTGCATACTGCTGTTTTATGTTGTATTTGTATCTACAAATGCCTATAGGATTGTTGTTTTTATTTTTGGATGTAGAGAGGTTTCCAATCTGCAGTGCCTTGCATTTACAATTGTTTATGCCCTGTATTTTTCAGATATTTCATATTTCAAAGTGCTCATGGTTGCAGAACAGCGAGACCTGGGCCTTCACGAATGTAATTCTTTGAAGTTTGTGTCACGTAAAGTCAAGGTGATTAGAAAGGCATTTAGCATGCTTGCCTTACTTGCTCAGTCGATTGAGTATAGGAATTGGGAAGCCATGTTGAGGTTGTACATGACATTGGCCAGGCCTCTTCTGGAATACTGTGTGCAGTCCTGGTCACCCAGTTATAGGAAGGATATTATGAAGCTGGAGAGGGTTTAGGAGAGAATTGCCAGGATGTTGCCACATATGCAATGTTTGAGCTATAAAGAAAGGCTGGATAACCTGGAGTTATTTTTCACTGGACCATACTAGGTTGAGAGATTACCTTATCGAAGTTCCTAAAATAATAAGGTTTACAGGTAGGGTTAATAGGTGTCTTTTCCCTAGGATGGGGGATTTCAAGACAAGGGCGCACATTGTTACGGTGAGAGGAGGGAGATTTAAAAGTGACATGAGGAAGACTTTTTTTTCCACAGAGAGTAATTTGCATGCAGAATAAAATTCCTGAGGAAGTCATGGATGTGGGCAACAATAAAACATTTAAAAGACATTTGGTAAGTACACGAACAGGAAACGTTTGGAGGGATATGGGCCAGAAACAGACAGGTGGGACCACTCTAGTTTAGGATACTGTTCAGCATGGACTGGTCGAACTAAAGAGTCTGTTTTGGTGCTGTGTGGATCAATGTATTTCCTTGTACAGAAGACAAGGATCTCATCACAGTTTCTTCTTATGGTGGAGTTTGTGGTCAGTCAGGCACTAAGGATGCTTGAACGGCCATTAGAGGCAGAATGCTCAATTCATTTAAAAGGTGAAGAAAAACGGCTGTTGCTGGAAAGGCTCAGCTGGTCTGGCAGCATCTGTGAAGAAAAATCAGAGTTAAGGTTTCGGGTCCAGTGACCCTTCCTCAGACCGAGGAAGGATGCCCAGACCCAAAACATTAATTTCTTTTCACAGATGCTGCCAGACCTGCTGAGCTTTTCCAGCAACTTCTGTTTTGGTTTCTGATTTACAGTATCCACAATTTTTTCAGTTTTTGTTTAAAATGTGTCTAAATATTACCAGAAGTCTTGCTAACTTCACAGATACAGACAAAATGCTTCCTTTTAATAATGGATGATACCCGTACATGGGTTTCCATTGATACAGAGTGGCTGTTGCGTATTGTGAGCCATGCAGTCTCAAGAGAGCTGGGTTGGACCCAGTCGCAAAGAAATTTCAAAATGATTTGACTCTAGCTCTGTCACAAGATGTTAGCACATCCTGTAAGTAATCATGCCCAGGCGTATATGTGTTTTCAGGGACACTGGTTATTTATATTGCTACCACCTTTATCAGTGAAATGTTTCTGTTCATCTTCAGACACAGGCCAAACACATATGCCAATAGTTCAAAATATTTATAAATTGTTTATAAAATACATAAAAAATCACACATCTTACATAACTTGGTGGAATTCTGTACTCATCCTTTGCAAGGAAACAAAGCAGAAGACTAAAATTATGAGAGATGTATTATGTGGAAAGGGTGGAATAAACCGCATTTGTGAAAATTTACTATGAGGGAATCCCCTTGGGACCTCAAAACTTTGACTGTCTATTGATCATCATCTGCATCCATCCTTTACTTTCTCCCCCTTTAAAATGCTAACTTCTGCAGTAAAAGTTCCCTTGATTCTCAGAGTGGATACATTTTAACCTGAACTTCAAGTTAACTGATAGTTTAAATGGCCTCTGCCTGAGGATTTAGAGCACATCACATGATCGATATTGTGAGCAACTAAAACGAAGAGGAGGCTCCACAAATATCTTTATCCTCAGTAATGGGAGAGCCCAGCATATTAGAAGTGCAAAAAACAAAAACGTATACATCCACCTGCAGCCAGCAGTGCTGAATGATTCATCTCAGCTTCCTCCTGAAGTCCTTAACCTTATCATTTAATTCAATTTACTCCACAAGCTATCAAGAAACAAGTGAAGGCAGTGGATGCTAAGAGGAACGTGGAAACTTTCCAACAATTGTATCAAAGGCATGTTCCCAATCTTTCATCATTCTTCTGTTGGCTGTGCAGATTTACTCCTATTACAGATAAATGGGAGGGAGAATTTCAGTTCATGTGTCTTCCTCTACCAGGGGCTGTGATAGTATTTGCACCAGAGGGTTGTTTCTTCATTGATTGGTCATCACTGGTATATAACCCAATTACCAGCTGATGTGAGAAGCTGCTATTGCACTCTATCACTGCGACTGCCTTGCAAAACAGTATCAGAGACATCAACATCAAACACATCCTTAAAATGAGCTGAGAATACAATTGGGGATTATTGACTCAGACTATAGTGACTTGGGGGGGAATGGTTATGCAAAGTGGGAATAAAATGTTAAATGTTAATGTCTAAAAAGAAATGCACATAAACAACTTATTCATTCTAAAGACTGCGACTGAGCATGTTATAGAGGCTATGTCATAGTGACATTGGATTAAAGGGTACCTGAATCTCAATCTATTGGGATCCCGAGTTTGTCTTCTCTTTCCATCCTTATATGTAGTTACATTCAGTAAACCTAGTTGCTCACCCAAGGATTATTCTGGACTTACTCCAGGTGGCTCAGGCTGGATTGAGTGTTGCAACTGGTTCAATGATCCGATTCCAGCAGAAAGGGTGAGCAGTATCCCACATTGAAGTGCCATGGATCGTACTCTGAATTTCTCAGCAGCTTCCTACACACAATTCCTTAGAATCATTGATCTTGCAAATCTACTCATTCTTTTTTCTCCAGGCAGCTCCTCATATCCCCTTCTGAACAACTAATGCTCACACACATCTGCATATTGGTATCATCTCAGACTTTTCCCTCATAGTAACTTTTCACAAATGCGGTTTATTCCACCCTTTCCACATAATACATCTCTCATAATTTTAGTCTTCTGCTTTGTTTCCTTGCAAAGGATGAGTACAGAATTCCACCAAGTTATGTAAGATGTGTGATTTTTTATGTATTTTGTAAACAATTTATAAATATTTTGAACTATTGGCATATGTGTTTGGCCTGTGTCTGAAGATGTCAACGGTTAACTTGTAAATAGTTCTAAAGTTGTTGCAATTTCTTTTAAAATACTGTATGAGGGAGAAACCTCCTGGAAATTAATGAGGCTTCATTTTTATTGGATCACTTTCACAAGAAGTGCAAAGAATTGTCTGTTGTGTTCCAACCAGAAGGATCCAAAGATTTTTTTTTTGGTTTGGCGTAGGGTAAATATCAATACCTTATAGAAAAACATTTCCATTCAGGCTTGCAAAAGTCTTGATTGAAACAGCATTGTGTCAAACTGTTGCTGTAAAGTTTGAACCGAGAAGCCATCATGCTACCTTGTCAAGTAATAACAACAACTTCGATCAAAACAAATGAAAGACAAGAGGGTGAGTGTTGGAGGGGAATGAATGGGGTTGTTGGTCGCTGTCCAGTAATGACCATGGAGATCAGCAGAATGCATGACCATTGGAGGTGGGGAGATGGGATCTCCCACTGCTACACTGTTGCAAGGCACATATTAATCACAAATGCAAAAGTGCTGCTAGCACCAACTGAACTATGATCGTCTGCACATTAATTGTTTTGAAACCTTTTCCCATGCTAGTTTTAATTCATGTTTTTCAGCTCCAAACAGAATATTCAAACATGATGTAGGAGTTGAAGAAAAAGTGACTGAGGATCCTTAGATGTAGATCATGCACTCTGAAGAAATACCATCATAAGCCTCATGCACATCCTTCACCAGTATAGATAGACCCATCTTGGTGGGCACTTCAAGGAACTAGATTGTTGCATGGTGAGAAATACATGAAAACTGAGCAATATGGCGTGTTCAAGCTATGGGCCATAATGGAAAATTTTTGTTGGAGAGCCCAGCACATTCCAACCTCTATAAAAACTGAAAGAACTGCAGATGCTGTAAATCAGGAACAAAAACAAAGTTGCTGAAAAAGCTCAGCAGGTCTGGCAGCATCTGTGAAGGATCTGTGTTATCTGTGGTAATGTTATCAACTCTTTGTCTGTCCAACTGCTCTTCTCTCTCTTTAGGCTCTATCCTATCATTTGGTCTCTACCCCTATCCCCCTCCCCCTTTTTTCTGTATATACACTGACATGTTCCCCGTCACCATCAGTTCTGAGGAAGCATCACCAGATGCAAAATGTTAACTCTGTTTTTTCCTTCACAGATGCTACCA
This sequence comes from Stegostoma tigrinum, assembly GCF_030684315.1. NCBI lineage: Eukaryota > Metazoa > Chordata > Chondrichthyes > Orectolobiformes > Stegostomatidae > Stegostoma > Stegostoma tigrinum. The sequence goes on along the minus strand of NC_081361.1, from coordinate 53,947,383 downwards.
GATCTGCTGAGCTTTTCCAGCAACTTTGTTTTTGTACACTTCAACCTCTGCTCAACTGGACCCAGGTGCTAAGCCTCAAGAGTCATCCATGAAGAAAACAATTCATAATGGTAAAGTGGAGGGGTCTATCTTGTGTGCCATTATTTATCAGGCCTTTGTGATGACATCTACTTAGAAGAGCCACTTTTGTGAAAAACTGTTCCTGGTCATAAAAGGAACAAGATCAACAGGCCACAGATTTGAAGTGATCAGCCGAAGAACCAAGGGCGAAGTAAGGAAAAACCTTTTCACTCTGAGTCGTGAGGCACGGAAGGCAGGTTTAATTGAGGCATTCAAGAGGGCAGTGGGGATGATTTTTTAGATAAAGATAATGTACAAAGATGTGGGATAAGACAGGAATCTGGCATTAGGTAATGATGCACATTTAGCAAACCAGTGTAGGCATGATGGACCTGAATGATCTCCTTCTGTGTGGCAAGACTCCTGTGATTCTGTTAACACAAAATTTTATGTAATTCCTTTTCTACAATCCTTCAAATGTGGGAGCTTCCAAGAATATAGTGATGCAAAGCATGTTCATAACAGAGTGCCAAATGGCCTCATACGTTCCAGTTATGTGGACTTTTCATTGTATCTTCCTCTGGCTATCATGTGAACAACTATAGTCATCCTCATAACATCGGGCTCTCCATCTTGCTGCTCCACCCACTCAGGTTCTCTCTGCAGCTATGTTTTACATGGCACAGCAGACTACTATTGTCCTGGGAATACTTGCTATGCGTTGTATCTTCAGTAACAGTTTACTCACTGATTGATCTTTTATTGATGTGACTCTGATTGTACATTTCCTCAGCATCAATGGTAGGGTTCTTCACTGATGATATCAGCCACATCTTTAGAAGATAGCCTGTATCTCCAAGGAGGTAAGTGGACCCATCACTTGTTACATCTTGCCAACCTGAAAAAGACCCATTTACACCTACTCTCTACTTCCTATTTGCAAGCCAATCTTCTATTCATGTCGCTCTGCTACTAGATTTATTTTCCACAGTAAGCTTTGATGTGACACCTTTTCAAAAGCCTTTTGAATGTTTAAAAACAGTTCATTCACCAATTCCCCGTTACCCACGGTACGTGTTACCTCCTCAAAGAATTCTAATAGATTAGGTGGATGCAGGTAGAGATCCAAATAACTTTCAAATGTTGTAAAAGTACATGAATAGTAAAGGATTGGAGGGATATGGGCCAAGCACAGGTGGTGGGACTAGTTAGTTTGGGATTATGGTCGGCATAGACTGGTTGAACTAAAGAGTTGCTGTATGACTCTTAGTCCACTTGATTTCCCTTTCACCCAATCCTGTTGACTCTGCCTGATTACCTTGAACTTATCCAATTGCCCTGCAGTAATTTCTTTAACAATAGCAAATAATATTTTCCTTTTGATGGATGTTAAACTTGATGTGGAGGTGCCAGTGTTGGACTGGGGTGGACAAGGCCAGAAGACTCACAACACCAGATTATAGTCCAACAGACTTATTTGAAATCACAAGCTTTTAGAACACTGTTCCTTCATCAAATGTTAAACTAACATACCTGTAGTTTCCTACTTTCTATCTTGCTCCCTTTTTGAATAAAGCAGTTACATTTATTATCTTTCAATTTAATGGGACTGTACCTGAATCAAGGGAGTTGAGCCACCCTTGGGTGAAATCCAATAGAACCCTCAGACACTTGTCAACCCACAGTTCCGACAATCTACTCAGTACAGTTTCACTGGCGATTGTGATTTTCTTGAGTTCCTCCCTCCCTTTCATTTCCTGATTTATCACTGTTTTTCAGAAGTAGTTTATGAGATCTCACGGAGTTGAGGCAATCTATAAGTTTAGTTAGAGGACTGTCTTATAAATGGGAAGCAGAGTCAAGACAAATTTTTCTCGTTGACAAGATGTAACCAGTGTATTGCCACAAAGTTCAGACTTGGGATCGTTTACCACCTATATTCATGACTTGGGGTAGAAAGCATCACAGTCAAATTTGCAAGTGACACTAAAATAGGTGGGAAAGTAAGTTGTAATGAAGAAATTTTTAAAAAAAACTATGTATACTTATGAACTGATTGGGTAGAAACACCAAAATTTTGCAGATGAAGTTGAATGTAGATAGGTATGAGGTTATCCATTTTGGTCTGAGGAATAGAAAGGCATTTCACTTTAAAATGGAGAGAACCTTCCGAGTGTTTCAATGCAGAGGGATCTGGGTGTACTCATGTATGAAGCACAGAAAACTTGTATGCAGATACAGCGGGTAATAAGAAAGGCAAATTAAATTTTTATACTTATTACAAAAGAATTAGAAAATAAAAGTAAGGAACTGTTGCTGCAACAACACAAGACTTTAGTGAGATTGTACCTGGAGTATTGTGTACAATTTTGTACCCCTTACTTGAGGAGGGAGGTAGTTTTATTGGAGGCAATTCAGAGGAGGGACACTAGATTGATTCTCAAAGTGAGGGGTTTGTCTTATGAAGAGAGATTGAACAGTTTAGACCCATACTCTCTGGAGTTTAGAAGAATAAGAGATGATCTAATTGAAATATTGAAGATGCCAAAGGAGATTGATGAAGTAGATGCAGAAAAGATGTTTCCTCATGTGGGATTATCTCGAACGAGAGGTGGTAGTTTTAGGATAAGGGGTAGCAGCTTTAAAATAGAGATGAGGCGAAATTATTTTTCTCAAAGGGTCATGAATATCTGGAATTCACTATCACAGAATGCAGTGGATGCCAAGACATTGAGTAAATCTAAGGAAGAGGTAGACATGTTTTTAACTAATTAAGGGCTCAAGGGTTACAGGCAATGGGCAGGAAAGTGCAGTTGAGGATGAGATGAGATCAGCCAGGATCATGTTAAATGTTGGGGCAGGCTCAAGGTGTTGAATTGCCTACTCCATTCCCAGTTCTGATGTTCTTAAACTGCTACAGTCCAAGTACTGCAGCTATGCCCAGATGTGATTAGAATTCCCAAATTTTGACTCAATGGCACTGAAGGAATGGTGATATATTTCCAAGTCAGGATGTTGAGTAGCTTGGATAGGAACTTGCTGGTGGTATTCCAATGTATCTGCTGCCCTTGTCCTTCTGGAAAGAAGTGGTTGTGTGCTTGAAATGTGCTATCTAAGCAACCTCAGTGAAGTTCTCCACAGCATCTTGTGGATGGCACACACTGCTGCCACTAAGTATCAGTGATGGATGAAATGAATTTTTGTGGATGTGGTGCCAATCAAATGGGTTGCTTTGTCTTGGATGGTGTTAAGCTGCATGAATGTTGTTGGAGCTGCATCCATTAATGTAAGTGGGGAGTATACCATCACACGCCTGACCTCTGCCTCATAGTTGGTAGACAGGCTACAGGGAGTCAAGAGGCAAGTTACTCACTGCAGGATTCCTAGCCTCGGACCTGTTCTTGCAGCTACTATATTAATATGGTTGGTCCAGTTCAGTATCTAGTCAATGGTAACCCCCAGGATATTGATAGTGAGGTAATAATAGTGTAGGTTAGATGGAATTGAGATCGGTATGACAGGTCGGCACAACATCGAGGGCCGAAGGGCCTGTACTGTGCTGTAATGTTCTATGTTCTATGTAATGCCATTGAATATCAAGGGGTGATGGTTAGATTGTGACTTGTTGGAGAAGGTGATTGCCTGGCATTTGTCTGGCATGAATGTTATGTATTTTATACAAACTCTTACTGCTTATTTTTATATTTCTGGCTGGATTTCTCTCATACTCTATTTTTACACTTCTTTTTAATTTTTTTGGTCTTTGTATTAAGTCCAATATTCTGACCTGCCACCTGTATAGGAATAATTATATGTTTTCTCAGTACGTTTGATACTACCTTTGACATGAGTTAACTATGGATGGTGGGCCCATCTCTTGGAATTTCTTACTTGTTGTAATTTATAAGACCATAAGACATAGGAGTGGAAGTAAGGCCATTTAGCCCATCGAGTCCACTCTGCCATTCAATCATGGCTGATGGGCATTTCAACTCCACTTACCCACATTCTCCCCATAGCCCTTAATTCCTAGCAAGATCAAGAAATTATCAATCTCTGCCTTGAAGACATTTAACATCCCAGCTTCCACTACGTTCCGTGGGAATGAATTCCACAGGCCCACCACTCTCTGGCTGAAGAAATGTCTCCTCATTTCCGTTCTAAATTTACCCCCTCTAATTCTAAGCCTGTGCCCATGGGTCCTAGTCTCCCTGCCTAACAGAAACAACCTCCCAGCGTCCACTCTTTCTAAGCCATACATTACCTTGTATGTTTCTATAAGATCTCCCCTCAACCTTCTAAACTCTAATGAATACAATCCCAGGATCCTCAGCTGTTCATCGTATGTTAGGCCTACCATTCCAATTTACCTATTGAATATACTCTGGAACATCCCCTGAATTGTCTGCCACTGCTTCTCCATTGGCCTATCCATTAACTTAATTTGCCAATTCATTGTAGCTAGCCCTGCGTTCATAATTGTGCTTAATTAAATATTAAAAGAAGTTGCAGACCCACTCCTCCCTCCTTCAAACTAAATGCAAAATTCGATCAAAATACCTTTGCAATTCACCTTATCTATGCCTGTTTTGATTACATAAACCTCAATAAGATCACCCCTCAATGTCCCATGCTTCAGTAAAAGAAGTCCCAACCCAGTCAACCTAGTTTTATGATTCAACTGAATATTTATGGGTGATAATGGGAACTGCAGATGCTGGAGAATCCAAGATAATAAAATGTGAGGCTGAATGAACACAGCAGGCCAAGCAGCATCTCAGGAGCACAAAAGCTGACGTTTCAGGCCTAGACCCTTCATCAGAGAGGGGGATGGGGTGAGGGTTCTGGAATAAATAGGGAGAGAGGGGGAGGCAGGCCGAAGATGGAGAGAAAAGAAGATAGGTAGAGAGGAGAGTATAGGTGAGGAGGTAGGGAGGGGATAGGTCAGCCCAGGGAAGACGGACAGGTCAAGGAGGCAGGATGAGGTGGTAGGTAGGAAATGAAGATGTGGCTTGAGGTGGGAGGAAGGGATGGGTGAGAGGAAGAACATGTTAGGGAAGCAGAGACAGGCTGGCTGGTTTTGGGATGCAGTGGGGGGAGGGGACGAACTGGGCTGGTTTTGGGATGCGGTGGGGGAAGGGGAGATTTAGAAGCCTGTGAAGTCCACAATGATACCATTGGGCTGCAGGGTTCCCAAGTGGAATATGAGTTGCTGTTCCTGCAACCTTCGGGTGGCATCATTGTGGCACTGCAGGAGGCCCATGATGGACATGTCGTCTGAGGAATGGGAGGGGGAGTTGAAATGTTTCGCGACTGGGAGGTGCAGTTGTTTGTTGCAAACCGAACAGAGGTGTTCTGCAAAGCGGTCACCAGGCCTCCGCTTGGTTTCCCCAATGTAGAGGAAAGCACACCAGGTGCAATGGATCTTTATGTATTTATGGGATTTTTTTTGACTGTCAAACAGCCCAGGCTGACCTCCAGGAGTTTTTATAACCCACATATGCAGCCTATAACTCACCATACCTGGGGAAATTGTGTGACTTTAGCAAATGCCTGAACTCTATATGTTTGAATGGTGACTCTTCCAGACATTACATTGGTTACCAGAGATATGTGCTTGCATGCAGCAGGTTATGAGTTGATGCAGATGTCACCAGCAAATTCTTGCAAGAGATTTAGAGCCGAGGTGACCTTGACGACCTCTGGCAATGCAGTCTTATGTGGCCCTCTTAGAAAGGAGGTCTTGTTCCAGGATTTTGAGAGACAGTCTGAGCTGCAGAATCTGCTCAGTCATATCACAAAAGCAGATCTTCTGCTTGTACGGCCTGAGTTTGGTTATCATTATTTTCAAGCTGGAGCTCTCAGTTTATTCCATATGCCTTATATGTAGCAGAAGTTTGCTATGAAAAGGTCTGTACAATGCAGCTTTTAGTGTTGCTCCTACTGTTCCATATGTGAGACTCACGACTGAAGTGCAGAGGTTGCTCCTAGTTTTCAGTGAAATCTGATTGCAAATGACAGATCAAGGTAAGTAAAGTACAAGGCAGCAGATATTACAGTCAAACTTTTGGAAATTATCTCTGAAACGTCAAAAGCACATTCTGATTATATGTCTGGTATGAAAAAGTCTTTCACTCAGGCAAGCAAACAAAGGATCTGTTTCAGTCTATGAAGACTTGTCAATTTTGCACAACTATCGGTCTCTGCTGTAGTCTCACCTTGCTGAGGAGTGAAAATCTGTGCACCAATTGATCATGCGAGGAAGCTCGTTTAACTTTCCACTTAAATCCTTGGTAACTGTTTAAATTACAGATCCTCAAACTCCAAAGAAGTTGCCAGCGTGCTTACAAATGCATGCTGGTTAAAGATGGAAATGGATGGATCATGGCAGGTTTTCAACATGCTGGCACGTTCTTGCTGATTTAGACCCTGGACAGACGCAGAATCTGCACTCCTCCACAAGCCCCCAAACCACCCAATATTTCATTGATTCAACAGTAATTTTATGATAAATCTGCAGTGGAAGCAAATAAAATTGATTTATTTAAATACAAATTATATAGATTTCCCTCAGAATTAACATTTTGTGTTACAAGTCATTTGAGACATGACATGTCAAGAAACTGCACTTTAGCAGCAGCAAGTGTCTTTTGACTTTCCCAAGATCTTCACCACCGATATTATCCCTGCCATCATGTCCTGATCTGCTGTAGAATAATTGATGATGATTGATTTCTGTGATTCACCAACAACTCTAATATTGTTGTTTCAAAAGACAAAAAGGATGATAGCTAGTGAACTGGATGGGCCTTGTTTTTTTTTTATTCGTTTAGCAATTAAATTCCAGCACAGCAATTTCACTGCAAAAAGCACATCGATATATGGTATTAAAAATTGATTGCTGATACATGAGCCAGAATCCATCTTGGACTGTAATTTCACTGAAACTCATTTCTAAAATTCTATGATTTAATTTTTGACCTCTGATACCAATTTCAAATTCAGACTCAACAAAAAAGGTGGAGCAAAATTTCAACTCCATGACCCAGACTTTGCTCTACTTTGCAGCAAGTCATTTTTTTTATTAGCTAAGTTTTATATTTTCTTCCATTTCTTTTCTAGGCATTTTTTTATTTTTTGGACAGATTAATTTCCTTCATACCCATTGTTCTAGGATCCTTCTCCTGTTCCTGGTGTTTACATACTCTTATTCTGATTTAATGTACTAGCTGCCATTCATAAAAATTAAGTTTTAAGAAAATGTGCATATCAGATGCACAGACCTGTCACAAATAATTACTGAGGATTTTAACTATTACCATTATGCCAATCCAACTATTCTTCCAGTTCTCTGTGAATGTTTAATGGAAAACACAAATTATACAAGGTGTTTCTTGGTACTGGCATTCTAATTAGCATAATTGTTTCAAATGTAAGCACTGATTTCTGTACTGATTAAATATTGTTAATCCATAACTTGCAGGAAATAAGTATTCTTAAAATATTCATTCAGTGTGCAAACCTTAGGGCATAATTTTTCCATTTTCAGTCAAAGTGCTTTGCTGAGTGAGATTCATGCCACCTGTTCCTCTGTGGCTCAAAGCAACATCATTTTCCACAATATCGTTGATTCTCCTCCATATTAGTTATGCAGCCGGGCTCTATGGTGGCTGACTTGTAGAATCACATGGCGAAGAGATTGAAGTGCTCACTGCTGCCAGGGTCTTATGGCAGTCATATGGGTAGCAACATTTTTAAAGCCCAGCTACTTACCATTTCAGATGCTATAAGTCAGGAACTGGCCCTCACACTATTGTACTGTTATCCAGGAGGACAAAGCTTAGAAAGGAAATGTAGCTCCCCACATGATAGATCGGCAGATAGGTTTTGTGAATGGGTTAGTGGAAAGGAGGGTTGTTCTCTTTCCTGCAAACCACCAAAGGAGACCACAATAACAGACCAGAAAGCTTTGACATAGGTAGAGACTCAGGCCAGTGCTTTATCCCAGGTTAAATGGAATGCACAGTGCAGAAAGAAGATCAATGGATAATATTTTGCATTGTGCAAAGGTAAATGCCATCATTTTCTCTCTTACCTCAAAAGCCCATCATTCACTAATTACACAATTGTACACATACCTTATCAAGGTTCATGATCATATCAATTCAATGGCTCTCACCCACTCGTCGTCCAAAACTACAAAATATTCACACATTCTGAGCTTCTTATTCATGCACCCAGGACGCCACACCACATTTTCTGTCTCACACCTAACTACCCTTTGATTGATTTCCATCAAACTCAATCTCTCCCTTTATCTCATTGCAGGAAAAATTGGCCCATCAACCAGACTGATGTCTCTTTAGCATGTCAACACATCCACCTGTGATTCCAGACTGGTTGCAGCTAATCTGCATCAGCAACTGGGGCCCAATGCCTTGACTGAAGATTCCAAGACTCTTGTACAGTCAAGTGCTCAACTAACTGTGACAAATCTGCTGGATTAGAGATGGACAAGCTCTTTGACTGAGTGTGATGGTACCCCCAAAACTAACCATTGATCCTTTGGCTCCACTACAGATTGGTCCTCTGACTTTCAGATGTGGCAATTTGTTTGATGCTTGCTATGTGCAAACACTATTTTAAGCAAGTTAACTGCAAAAGTTACTGACGCATGTTGCAAGACTATTTTTTAAACAAATTCATTCATGAGTTGAGAACAGCACTGGCCAGGTAGCATTTATTGCTCATCCCTAATTGCCCAGAGGGCAGTTAAGAGTCAACCATGTTGCTGTGGGTCTGGAGTCATATGTTGGCCAGCCTGGGTAAGAATGGCAGATTTCCTTCCCTGAAGGACTTTAGTGAACCAGATGATTTCTTTCCTGATCATTGGCAATGATTTCACAGTCATCATTAAACTCTTAATTCCAGATTTTTTTATTGAATACAAATTCCACCATCTGCCATGGCGGGATTTGAACCTAGGACATGAGTCTCTGGATTAATAGTCCAGCAATAATACCACTAGGCTCTAACCTCCCCTGAAGGTGACTGATGTTGATTTAGCTCAGTGCTGTACATTAACAGGCCCACGCCTTGAGTATTTAGTAGTCCCTATTGTGACAATTTGTCTCCTTCTCCCTCTATGAAAAAGCAATGCAAGTCGCAGAGAGTGACACTATCTCAGCAAGCGCAAAGTAAGCGAGTAGGCTAAGAGCTATAAGATACATTGAGTGTAGATGCAGGACATACTTGTGTCCTGACACACAAAGTAACCTGTAAGAAACATACAACCGAGAGATGTCCCTGCACTCTAATGAAGAGAGTTGAAGCGTTGAGGCAGTGTGTTGGTTGGCCTGAGGACAGCAAGGACAATGTGGCAAGGTTTAGTCTTTGCTGGTGCCAACTTGCATAGTTGAAATGTTGAGGAGCTTGATGGCCAAGGGGCATGCATGGACATTGTGCTGAAGAGACAGTTGCTTAATGTCCTGTACAAGCAATTGGTGAGCTGCAGTTGCCTGGTACACACAAATTTTCATGTTGGATTTCGCAGCATCTGTTTCTCTGGGAAATAATGCAGATATAAAGGTGAATTAGCCTATTAATGAGAGGCAAACACATGGAAGTAAAGATAGTGATCATTCATAAATGAGATTCTGAATTCACCATGTAAGGTTAAAGGACAAAATTGCAAAACTTGCAAAAAATCTAACTTTTCCCTTCTTGCCACATTTTCCCAGCTTTCTTGCCATTCTGCACACAACGGGGAGGAGTAAACTTTGCCCTCAGTCATAAGAATGTAAGAACTTAAAGACAGAAAAAGAGATCACGATGCCCACCTTTGATTAGATTTCCAGTAAGGCCCTTTGCAAAATTTCAAAACTGGAAACCCTGAATTACACCTGGAACGCCTTTTGCCTGAGGTAAATTAGAGTTGATAAGAATCAGGAGGAAAACCTTTCTATTGGAGTCATTTCTGGCTCAAAGGAAGATGAATGTGCTTGTTTCAATTCAATTAACTTAGCTTCAGATCATTACTGGAAGAGTTTCACTGGGTAGAGTTCTGAGCCCAACCATCTTTGGTTGCTTCATCAATGACCTTCCCTCCATCATGAGATTAAAAGTGGGAATGGTCAGCAAATGTTCACTTTGTGTGACTCCTCAGATGCTGAAGCAGTCTGTATCCAAATGCCATGAGACCTGCACAATATCCAGGCTTCAGCTGACAAGTAGCAAATAACATTTGTATCACAGAGTACCAGGGTATGACCGTCTCCAAAAAGAGAGAATCTAACCATTGCCCCTTGGCATTCAATGGTATTACCATCAGTGAAATTCCCATAATCGTCATCCTATGGGTTGCCATTGACCAAAGCTGAAACACACTGTGTATTTAAATATGATGGCTACAAGAGTTAGATTCCTGCAGCAAGTAATTCAATTTCTCACTTCCCATTGTCTGACGACCATTTCAAGGCATAAGTCACGAGTGTGACAAATACACCAAACTTGGCTGAATGAATGAAGGTCGAGCAAAACTCAGGTTTTACACCATCCTGAACAAAAAAGCCTGCTTGATTGACACCACATTCATAGGCGTCCAGTCCTTCCAGGAATGACAATGTTACAATGGTGCATACCATCTACACGAACTTTACCAAGGTACCTTGGACAGCACCTTCCAAATCCATGAACAGTATCATTGAGAAGAACAAGGACTGCAGATACATACTCACACCTCCAAAGGCATGGAGACAAACAGCTGAATCAAATCAGCCCTTCTACCTCGTGTATTCACAACACAGTAAAATTAAAACTTAAAAGAAAAACTGATCCCAATAGTTCTAAACAAAAACTTAGCAATTTATTAACAATACATTAACATCAGCACAAAAAAATTAAATGATGTAATCTAACTGATGCCTTTGATTTCAACCTGATAACCTTTGTTTCCAGCTCCATTCATGCAAAAGACAGACAGGGGATAAACAACATAAAATAATTAAACTGCCCACATTACGTTAGTGGTTTTCATGATGCATATTTCCACAAATGTATATGATTGTTTCCTGATTGATTTTTTGGAAGACATCAATCATGGCCAACTTTTCAGTTTGCTCTGAGGAATTCAGTCATACTTATAACTTAGTTTCTATTCTCCAAACTTCCAATAGCTGATTTGCATGCCTCCTGACTTCAGGATTTCAGATCTTCATGCTGTAGCTTCAACAGTCGAACTTCTCCTCTCAAGAACACAGACCAAAAATCAGTTCAAAGCTCTGGCCCCTCCTTTACTTTGACCATCATCTTCCCTTCCAGACTTGCCACCCACCAGTTCCCAGGTATTGACCTAATTAATGGCTAAGTATCTGCTATCATAGAATCCCTGCAGTGTAGAAATAGGCCATTCAGTTCAACAAGTACACACAGACCTTCTGAACAGCATCCCACCCAACTCAAACCCCACCATACCCCTGCACTTCCCATGGCTAACACACCTACCCTACATATCCCTGGACACTATGGATAATTTAGCATGGCTGATCCACCTAATTTGCATATCTTTGGACTGTGGGAAGAAACCAGAGCGCCTGGTGGAAACTCGAGCAGACAATGGGGTGAATGTGGTTCTGGTCAAACATTCTGATTTCTTTGGTGTAAAGAGTATATGGAATTTTTTTGAACAAAAACTAACACACAATTAGCTGCCAGGCCTGCTCACAGTCCAAAGGTGATCTTCAGTGCACAGTTCTCAGTTCACAGTTCCAAACCAAAAATTGATAAAAGAATGAAATAAAAATTATTGAACAATCAGTGAGGTTTTTGACACGTTACAAGTTCTCCTCCAAATCACTCACCATACAGACTTGGAAATATATCTCCATTTCTTCAAAAATCCTGTAACTGCATTTCCTCCCTTCCCCACAAATGGCATTGTGGTTCTATCTACACTAAATGGACTGCAGCAGTTTAAGGCAGCAGATCACCACTGGCTTCACAAAAGTAACTAGGGACGGACAACAAATACTGGTGCAGCCAAAGGTGTCCACATTCCATGAATTAATAAAAAAGATCCCTTAAGTTAATTCAATTCTATATCTAAGTATTTTGTAAATGTATCAAGAGTTTTCATCGTTACCACAATTTCAGGTGAGGTGAAAATAAGTATCCTTAACTCCCTTTAATGCTTCTACCTATCACTTTAAGATGATGGCCATAGTTGGCCTCTCTATTACAGGAAATTTGTCCATGCTGTCTAGGCCCCTTATAAATTAATACATGTAAATTATATCTCTCCTCAGCCTTCTCCATTTCAGAGAAAACTACCCTCGTCTATTCAATATTCCACCATACCTAAAATTCCATATTCCTGGCAACAACCTCATAAATCTGTAAATTCTCTAGAACTATCACATCTTTCTGTCATTTGCTGACCACAACTATAATCAGTTCTCTAGCAGTGGCCTAGCTGATATTTTATACAGTTGAAGCATCAACTCTCTGCTCTTTTATTAAGTGCTTTGACTGGTAAGTTAAAATATTTGTTATAAACAACTTGTCCTGCTGTCTATAAAGGTCCATGTATATGCATTCCCTTTACTTCCATTCCTCTACAATTAGACTAATCTATTTATTGCCTATTCCCTTATATTTTGTGCCCTCCACATTTCCCCAAATTTGACTCTTTTCCATTTTGTCCTCACGTGACCAGTTTAATTAAAGTGATACATTCCTGCTGTCTACAGCTTCCTTGTTCACTTTCAAACCACAAGACTGATTTTATGATCAACAGAAAGCTTATTAGCCGAGCACCTTACATTTAAGTCAATGCATAGTGCAGTAAACAAAGAACCTGGAACTGAGGTAGAACAGTGGAAGCTGTGCAAACAGCTATTCCTCACAAAAACACCCATCTACCATTACCTTTTGCCTCTAAGGCCACTTCAGACCAAAGTTTTGAATTCCTTTGGATGTTTTTCTGGCCTGTCCTTTACAAGGAAGTTCTCAAAAATATGTTGCTGAAATCTATTTACACTACAACCCCGTTGCCAATGACCTTCCTTGTTACCTCCTCAAATATTCATTCATTCATATCAGCCAGACAAGACTTCCGCTGAACAAATGCATTCCCTAAAACTAAGTGCAAATTTGTCTTTTCTCTTGTTTGCCATGCTATCTACTAGCAAAAATTATTCCCAAATCCTTTTTAAAGAATTCTGTGTTCTTTATACAATTTGCATAAATTTTATTTCAGGAACACTGTAATTAAAATGTCTTTCAGGTACTGTTCTGTTATTTCTGAGCTTCTCAGCAATTTGTCTACATGTTTACTTCCCAATCTCATTTAGACCTTTTGAGGTCTATACTCACAACACTGGGTGCAGTACATAGCATTGAGTTGAGCTACACAGCATCATTTGATGCTCCTGCTAATAAATCATTCCCTCTGGGAGCCCAAAAGGTAAATTTGTCGAAGTCTGACTGAACTATAGGGCTGGCCTCTCATTGGTGGTGGTTAAACCTGAGGGTCACTATATCTCAGGCAAGGGGACAGGTTGAGAAAGAGACTCCTTCGTGGTAATCTCAGATGGTTTGGGAATTGGGTTCACGCTGTTTGAGTCACTCTAAGTCACTGACCAGCCAACTGAGCTAACCTGTATAGTTTCTCATATTGCAATCTACCTGAGCTATTCCATCTGAAAACACTTCTGGGCAAGAATGTTGCCATTTCTGCGGTTTTATGAGCTGTGTTTCAGTGATACCCATGATACGACAAAACAAAAGCACACAGCATGGACGATCATATATTAACAGGGTGTATTTACAATTAACAGGAAACAAGGATAAATAGGCCATTTTCATGTGTTAAACCACAAGATATAGGAGCAGAAATAGGCTGTTTGGCCTATCGAGCCTACTTCACCATTCATTGAAGGCTGATATGTTCCTCAACCCATTCTCCTGCCTTCTCCCCATAACCTTTGATCCCTTAATAATCAAGAACCTATTTATCTTTGTCTTGAAAAGATGACTTGTCCTCCACAGCCTTCTGTAACAAATGTGTTCCATAGATTCATCACTCTCTGTCTTAAAAAAATTCCTCCTCACCTTAGTTCTAAAATGTCATGCCCTTGCTCTGAGGGTATGCCCTTTGGATCCTGGTCTCTCCTGTGAGTGGAGCATCTTCTCTACATCCGCACTATCCAGGCCACTCAGTATTCAGTGAGTTTCAATGAGATCCGCTCTCTTCTTTCTAAACTCCATTGAGTACAGACCTATAAGTTATCCTGGGTTTCTGTTACTAGTCCAGTGACATTACCACTACACACCACCATCTCCTCTCTGATTGCAGAATGGAGCAGAAATATTGCAGAAATATAAATGGAGCACTGCTGGGATGATTGTTGAAACCTCAATTATTTACAATCTAAATCAGTGCCTTCACTGAAGAGGCTGATTGTATCGTAACCAAATTTGCAATATAGTTGAGAAAACAAGTGGGATGGAGAATATAAACAGCTGGCTCAGGGATGGTGGTAGGATAGGTGAGTGGACAAAACTTTGCAAGATGGGGTACATTATGTGAGGTTTGAGAGTGCTCTCCTTGCTAGGAAGAATAGAACAGAATACTATTTGAGAGGAGAGAGTCTGCAGAATTGAGGCATCTGATTAGCCAACATGAATCACAGTAGGTAGCAGAGATAATGGGAACTGCAGATGCTGGAGAATCCAACCTCACAAAGTGTGGAGCTGGATGAACACAGCAGGCCAAGCAGCATCTCAGGAACACAAAAGCTGACGTTTCGGGCTAGACCCTTCATCAGAGAGGATTGTTTTTCTAAATTATGAAGGGTCTAGGCCCGAAACATCAGCTTTTGTGCTCCTGAAATGCTGCTTGGCCTGCTATGTTCATCCAGCTCCACACTTTGTTATCACAGTAGGTAGCATGCAGGTATGACAGGTAATTGGGAAAATGCAAATGGGGGATGTTGGAGCTTTTTGCAAGGAGGATGAAGTATAAAAATAAGGAAATCTTACTACCACTGTACAGGACAATGGTGAAGCCTTGCCCACAGTACAGTATCAAGGCTGGCGTACTCTACCTCTGTTTATTAAAAATAAATTTATTAACCAACTACATAAGGTTGCAAGCAATAAACTTTTAAGACTTAACTCTGGTCTGGTATAGAAAACTGATCAATTATTCATTAATCACTTTGTAGTCCTTTATGTCTGTGTTTGTCTGATTTGACAGTACTTCTATTGAAGAAAGAAATCACTTACTGACCCTGTTTACTCACACATAACTCCTCCCACACATTTCTGTCTGTTCACTGTTGATATTCCTTGCTTGAATCATCATGCTAGTTATTCTTAACCCTGGTCTGTTTTAAAAACATGGATAGTTCCTTTCTTGGTGCTGCAAGCTGAGAGACAATTTCAAAGTATAGTATTACGCAAACACTTCTTATAGTCAGACATACTTGCAATTTACAACACCTGATATACAGATTCTTCCAGTTAATTAATTTGAGTTTACTATTTTTTTCAAGATTATTGGTTTATATTTCAATGTATGGATTACAATTTTAATTTATTAAGTGCAATTTGATTATGTGCAAATTTCTCAGAAAAACAAGTACCAATCAAATTATTATAATCCTTTTTAAGAGAATAATCTCCCAGTCTTTTCTTTTGCCAACCAATTAAGAATTTAGAGTAAAATCTGTTAGGTAATGAGAGTATTTTAACACATCACATATTCCATCACAACCTGATTAAATTCTTGAAATTAAAAGAGATATACAGACAACTTTCAATTACCTTCCATCCATTTCTCATCAGAAATGGACATACATTTGCTTTGAAAAGGAGGAGCCAGGCACTCCAGCTGCTTCCTGATTTAAGGCCCATCTAATGCAATTTCATGTGACTGTTAAATGGGTAAATAGCATGCCCACATGTTTCAGATTGTCGTCAGCTTCATAATACAAATTTGGATCTTGCAGACCCCAAATTCACTTTTCAGACTGAGAAATGAGCATCGGATCTACTGATTTGAACAGGGTGTTGTACAGTATAAACAATGTTCTTTAAAGCAGTGGCTGGTGATTGCTGAAGATCCAAAGACATTGCACATGATTACCACATTGTGCTCTCAAAACCTTGGCAAATCCCTCCAGGAAAGGCTCCCCATTCCTGGTTATTAGTTCTGCTTGTGTGTCTGATATTTTCTTGACCTTACATATCCACAAAGCTTCAGAGGTGCACATGTTGTATTTGGGTAGCAAATGAGATTCAAACCAATCCAGTTAGCACCTTCTGAAGCATGCTTTGGATAGACAGAACATTGTCTTCAGGTGAAAGATCGCGATGAGACCCTGGAAAGTCCATGTGTTTATAGTATGCCTGCAGTTTGTCAGGATGAATCAGAAGGGCTTTGACAACCCAACTGAAAGCCCTTGAGAATATAACAATATTTTGTTGATTATTTTTCTAAATTATTTACAGTAAAGTTGGAGGATAAAAGCTTTGTTTGGCTAAAGTTAACTGTGTTTGTTCCTAACAGCACAGAAAACAAACTACAAAGACAGATATAGAAGAACTACAGTGGCTAAAGGCTATTTCAAACTGTTACGTCCTGCTCTGCAATATAAGCATTCAAATCACGTGACAAAAATTGGTGAAATAATAACATGGGTTCTTCATAGCCTACATGTGTTACAGATCATATTCACTAGGCGACTACATACCAGTACATCCACTCTCTATCGCTGCTGCTTGCAAAGTGAATACAAGTCATGAGATGATGATGTTGTATCCTACTGAGGTGATAGTGATTGATAGCAACTCCAGATCTGTTCCCTTAAAGTTCATATACATCACAACAAAACACAAAAAAGAAAGTGTATTGCACTTTCCTTTTCCTATTTATTTTAGTTTCTCAACAGAAATATTGAGTTGCATTTTTGCACAAATAATAACAGTACTTTAGCTCCCATAAGGTATTGTCGGAAATCTGAAATAAACAGAAAATGCCGATAACATCTAGTAATCTGGAAGTAGTGTGGAGATAGAAACAGAATTAATGTTTCTAGAAACAGAAACAGTGTTCTGATGAAAGGCTGTTAATCTAAAATTTAACCCTGTCTCTCTTTCTGTGCGCAGATGATCACTTAAACAGATTTTCAACATTGGAGTGTGCAGGAGCTAAAGAGGTTATCCGGTGTCAGCATGTATGAAAAGACTGCATTTCAGCCTTTAAAACAACATTGGCTGCGAATGTGAACAGAGTTCTAATATAAAGCCTAGATCCAGGATAAAACCTTTCTGATTTCAGGAGATTCGATGGAGAACAATGGATCTTTTTTGAAAGATAAGATCCACTCTAATCATTAGTACTGATAGAGTTGGCTGGATGAAGGTAGATGTGAAATTTAAGTCCTGCCTTATCTGTAGCTCAAACCTGTGAATAGATGCAGAAGATCAGGCTTCTCTGGCTCAAGGGACATGCCAGTGTGACCTGCTTAGTATCAAGGATTTGTATACCTGCTCCAATATCACCTTGTGACTCTGCAGTCACCATCAAAGGATTCCTACACAAGTCCTTCCTTTATGCTCCTTATTTTGTTTTATCCCATGGCCCCACCTTGCCAAAGCCACATCTTCCTGCTGGAAGGGGCTCAAAGGAACTGATACGCTCTCCCTCAATAACGCTGCATGCTGTTAAAGGCTCTGTTACATTATGGTAACAGTGCTCACATCATCCCGATTTCAAGGGACAGACAGCAATGATAATGCTCACTTTTTATAACTAAGATTTGTAAGAATTAGCAGACTGATTATCATTGCTGAACTACATTGTGAACATTTCTGTCATAGGTCAACAAATCCTGACGTGGGATCTCACAACTGCAGCCTTTACCTCAGAGACAGGAGTGCTACATTGTTCACAGTCTACATCAATGATTTGGAGCTGGGGATCGAATGTAATAATTTTAAATTTCCAGATGACACAAAGCCAAGAATGTGTGTTGTAAGGAAAATGTAAAACATTTTCCAGAGAATTTAGACAAGCTTAACAAACATGCAAGAACATGGCAGATGGAATATCATGTGGGAAAATGTTAGCTTATCCACTTTGATTGGAAGAGGAGATGTTCAGAGCATTCCCTAAATGGTGAGAGGTTGAAAAGTGTAGATATGCAAATCAACAGGTATATTTGTGAGGAGTTCACTGAAGACTAACTTGCAGGTGCAGCAGGTTATTGGCGAGTCGAATGGAATCTTAACCTTTATTGCAAGAGGATTTGAGTCCAGGAGTGGGGAAATCTTACTCAATTATGTAGGAACTCAGTTAGACCACACGTAGAGTAGGTTTGGCCCCAGGAAAGATGTTATTGCCACAGAGGGAGTGCAAAAAAGGTTCACTGGACAGGTTTCTGTGATAGTGTGAGTGTCCTATGAAGAGAGATTGAGAAACTGGGCCTGTATTCTCTCGACATTCAAAGAATGAGAGGAGATCTCACTGAAACCTATAAAATATGTCGACAGATAGACAAGGTCAGTGCTGATAAGATGTTTCCCCTGGGTAGGGAGTCTAGAACCACAGGCTTTAAAACAGAAGGGATAACATTTACAACCGAATTGAGGAAAACGTTTTACTCTGAGAGTTGTGGAAGCTCAGTCTTTGAAGTTATTTAAAGTAGAAGGTGATGTAGTATTGAGTGTCAATGAGTTATGGGGTTAGTATGGAGAAAAGACATTGTTGTAGTAGGCCAGCTGCGACCATTTTAAATGACTGATCAGGCTCAAGGGCCAAATAATATACTTTTGTTCTTATGCCCCTGTCTATAGAGCCATTGGTTATCAAAGCATCATAATAGGGTTTGATGTCAATTGGTGCTGTTTGAATGACAGCAGTTCCAGAAAGTATCTCAATGCCATTTTCTCAGGGGCTTTTAGGGATGGGCAATAAATGTTGGTTTAGCTTGTAATGTTCACATCACAGGCAAAAATTTAAAAAAAACTTCATAGGATATTCCTTCCGAAACGTTTGTTTCATCTGTGACCCCATTTAGCATTTGCTGTGATATCAGCATGAGCATTTGGGGAGTCAGCGGGACAGTTGTTCAGTGGGGTGGAGTGCAAACATCTGGAATACAGGCTCAAAAAAACAAGCGAGGCACCTCCTAATTTTCAGGCTCAGCTGGTGTCAGCGCTCAAACCTGAGAAAACTTTTGACTAGGCCACATCATAACATAGCAAAAACATTCACTTTTAAAAGGGTCTTATAGGTAATTTGTCTTCCCATCTCAAGGACCGCAACTTTCCCTCTCCGGTGATCAAAAATTCCCTCAACCGCATCTCTTGTATTTCCTGCAATTCTACCCTCAAAGACCCTCCCTCTAACAAAAATAAACACAGAATCCTCCTTGTCCTCACATATCACACCGCCCCCCCAACCTCCGCATCCAGTGTATCATTCTCCGTTACATCTGCCAACAATCTGACCTTATAAACAAAGAGATATTTCCCTCCCCACCACTATATGCCTTTCGTAGGGATCGCTCTCTTCACAACTCCCTCGTCCGTTCCACTCTCCCCACTAACCCCACCACCTCCAGCACCCTTCCCTGCAACCGCAGGAAGTGCTACCCCTGCCCCTACATCTCTACCCTCACCTCCATCCAAGGCCCAAAGCAAAGCTTTCATATCCCACAGGGGTTCTCCTGTACATTCTCCAGCCTGGTCTACTGTATCTGTTGCTCCCGATATGGCCTCCTCTGTTTTAGCGAGACCAAGCACAGATTCAGAGACCATTTCGTGAAGCATCTGTGCTCTGTATGCAATAATTGACAACACCTTGGGGTCACCAACCATTTAAACTCCCTCTCCCACTCCCTGCGGGACACATCCATCCTGGCCCTCCTCCAGTGTCACAATGATGCCACCAGCAAATTGGAGGAGCAGCATTTCATATTTGGCCTCGGGAGCCTACAGCCAGATGGCCTAAACACAGTATTCATTAAGTTTAAAATCTCTCCACCCCACGCCTCATCCCACATCTTAAGCTTCCTCTCATCCCAACCTCCTTGACCTGATGCAACCTGTCCATTTTCCACTTATCTGCCCAACCCATCCCACTGATCAATCCCTACCACTCTCCACTTGAACCCACCTATCACCATCCCACCTACCATTCCCCAGCTCCACCCCTTCTCCCTCTATTTATTTCCCATCTCCTTACCCCCTCCCCATTTCCGAAGAAGGGTCCCGACCTGAAAAGTCAACTATGCTGTGCCTCTGATGCTGCCTGACCTGCTGTGTTCCTCCAGCTCCACACAGTGTTGTCGCTGCTAGTTGATCATTCTTACACTCACATAAGCTGCCTATTTGACTGGGTAATGAGGTTAGACAACTTTTTTCACATCTTTCACCTTCAAGTGTGCTTGCAGGAGTCACACACTGCTGTAATAAGGGAAAGAAGAGGGAATTATCTAAGCCACCATTCAAGATTCTTTGTTAGGAGATGGTGCTAAAGATTCTTGACTGGATATTGATGGAGAATAGAGCAGGGAAAGATTACAAACCTTTGGCAAGTATAAAATTCAAGTATTCTCTCCTATTCATTCCTTACCTTATTATTTAAACATTTATTAACTCCACAATGCAGATACAGCATACACACTACAGGTTGTTCCATCCAAATTTTTAAAGAGGTTGTTATATTGGCATCTGAATATATTTTCTTTCCTGCCTTTGATGCCTGAACAGAACACTGTCAAAGCCCAAAGGCCAGTTTCGATGGGGCACTACCCAATACCTGGTATCACCTATCATGATAATAGTAAATACAGATGCATATATCGGCATTTCAAGGGACTTAATTAGTAACATTCACAATTTCGTATTCCATGCTCTGTGATAGATATGCTAATGTGGAGGTAGGTTGGTGGTGAGGGATGGAGGAAGCAGGAAGGAAAATAGGATTTCAGTGGACAGGGTTTCCATCAGTGCTGCCCATGGAAAGCAAAAGTTTAGGATTGTCTCTGGGATATTCTTGGGCTATACAGGAATTCCATACAACCTGTTCCTTGGACGCCAGTGTGTTTTCCACTGGGACCATTAAGAGTAGTAGTCATACGGCAATTCATTTAAGAAGCATCAACTGTTGTTTCAAAGATCCCCCTTTTGCCTCTTGACAGAAGGTTATAATTTAAGAGTATAAAATCAACATCCCAAACTGAGTGTCAAGTTTTAGGGAACAGCCTGTTTTCATTTGGTTTGTCTTCTGTTTTCTGCCTACTGAAAACTGTAATTTGAATGCTGGAACTATTTCTTTTACCTATGTTTTTACCTGCTCAGAAATGCAAGTGATGGAGATAACATGAGGAGTTTGAATTCATATAATACCTGTATTGTCACAAATTGATCCACTGAAAGGAATTTTCCCATTAAATGGAAGCTGGATAAAAATTTCCAATATCTAACATTTGCCTGCACATTTCAATAATTTTCTGTTGTTTTTGGGAACTATTGAGTAGCACTTTAAAGTGCGAAGTTTGTAGGCTTTGCGGACATTAGCATATTTTTGGTAAAGATAGAACAGCAAGGCTTTCCATAACGAGTATAAGGATGAAAGGGAAAAACAATGCAGCATCAAAAGAGGCCGAAACCCAACATTTATTAGTTAGCTCAAAATGACACAGAGCTAATAAACCTTGGGGATCTTATTAGAAAGTAATGAAGTGTTACACTCTTGTTGACTTCACCAAACAAACCATTCTACTGTACTGGACAACCTGCTGTCTAGACGAAAAGCTCTGTTACTAATTGTCAAGGTCATGACATTTCTCAGCTTTAATAAAGTGGCTTCATCCAAACTACAACATGATGAATGATCATCATCTGGAAATGTTAACTTTGTCTTCACAGTTGTTTCATCACTGGCTTGAGTATTTCCAACATTTTCCATCTTCACCCTTTGCAGTGAGAGGTTTGCTGGAAATCTTTACGCTTGTACAAGTCCAAGTAATTATATTCACTCCTCACAAATTTGAATTTTTTAAATCTGAATTTAAGCTTCCAGTTGCTTTCCCACCATGGGGAATCATAGAGATTTCTGGCCTCTCGCTGCCCTTGCTCTACTTATCTAGGACCCTTGCCTAGTGAGCCATGTATCTGTTACATTCAGTGCAATTTTAGGATAGCACATGAATCACTTTGATTCTTACATCCAGGTAGAAATGGTGATTAGCTATTCTTGAAGACCCAACTCTCTTATCTTGGAACTATTGGAACACTTTAAAGCACAACTGTTTACAATTTGACGTTCCTTCCACACCTTCTTGGACTTTGGAGATTCATCTATCTACTAATGTCATACAGTCATAGAGGTCTACAGCACAGAAAAAGGCCCTTGGGCTCAGTGATTCCGCACTGGTCAAAATAAGCACCTAATTATTCTATTCCCATTTTCCAGCATTTGGCCCATAGCCTTGTATGCCTTGGCATTACAAGTGCACATCTAAGTACTCCTTAAATGTAATGAGAGTTTCTCTCTCTACCACCTTTACAAGCAGTGAGTTTCACATTCACACCAGCCTCTGTGTGAAAAACTTTATGCTCACATCCTCTCTAAGCCATCTGTCCCTTACACCTATGCCACCAAGTCATTGATCTAGCCATCAAGGGGAAATGTTCCTTCCTGTCTACCCTACCTATATAATTTTACACATCTCAGTCATGTGCCCCCTCAGTCTCTTCTTGCCCAAGGAAAACAACCCAAGTCTATCCAAGAGATAATAGGAACTGCCGATGCAGGAGAATCTGAGATAACAAGGTGTAGAGCTGGATGAACACAGCAGGCCAGGCAGCATGAGAGGAGCAGGAAGGCTGATGTTTCAAGTCTAGACCCTCATTCAGAAATGAGCATTTCTGAAGAAGGTCTAGACCTGAAACTTCAGCTTTCCTGCTCCTCTGATGCTGTTTGGCCTGCTGTGTTCATCCAAGTCTACACCTTGTTATCCCAAGTCTATCCAATCTCTCTTTATAACGAATACTCTCCAGCTCAGGCAACATCTGGGTAAATCTCTTCTACACTTTCTCCGGTAAAATTACATACCTCCTATTACGTTGATTTTAGAATTGCACACAGTCGTCTAGCTGCGGCCTAACCAATACTTAAACAGTTTCATCATAACCTCCCTGCTCTTAAACTCTGTGCCTCAGTTAATAAAGACAAATATTCCATACATCTTTTTAATCAGATTATCTACCTGTCCTGCTACCTTAAAGGACCAGTGGAAAGATACACCGAGGTCCCTCTGATCCTTGGGACTTCCCACGGCCTTATTGTTGATCATATATTCCCTTACCTTGGTTGTCCTGCCCAAGTGCATCACCTCACACTGATCCAGATTAAATTCCTTCTGCTACTTATCAGGCCATCTGAGCCTGTATCTCTCATAGTCTAAAAGTATCCTCCTCACTATTTGCTACTCCAGTAATTTTCATATCTGTCAACACACAGACTACTGCCATTGCCTCCAAGTATAAACAACTTGCATTTATTTGTAGTAAAACAATTTTGAGCATCCATTAATCTCTAAGAATCAAACTACCCGGGCTTACAGTGAGAAAAGATCTTGTGGTCCCCTTTATTAATGTTAAATTAATAACCATATCATCTTATGTACCTTATAAATATTAACACAATCTTTTGGAGAGCTTATGACTTCTTAGACAGCTGATGTATAGGGCCATTTAGTTCTATGATGCTGAGGGTCTTGTCAAAGCTCAGAAAGCAACAGATAGCACTCACATTGCTTTGATAGGTTCCTGTGATGGACTCACTTCATTCCCTGATCCGGAAATTTCATTCTCTCAACATTATCTGTGAGCAGTTGCAATGAATCCTGCATTTTAATGCAAAATTTTCAGAGAATTGTAATGATGCTTTCATTCTGATCTGCTGATAGTCCTGGTTTCTTACGTTTCATAATTACCTGGAACTGGGGATATATAATATGATTATTAAATTCACAAATGGTACTAAATAGCGTGGAACAGGCAGGACATTAGAAGCAAAACATAAATTACAAATAAAATTTATTAATCTGATCAAGGCATGCAAATAGCTTTCAAAATTAAAGGAAGTGAGCACTTATGCTCATGGGCAGTTACAAGACAAAAAAGGGAAGAAACTAGGTAGACATTACAGAAAATTTGCAAAAGGTTCATGCACATGTGTCTATGTTAGGCTGTTTGAAAAGACAATGATAATTTGATCATATGAAGCTTTGTTTTAAATTTATCTGAAATATTATGCATCCTATGATACTACAGCTCTAGAAGGACATTTGTACAGAAGAGTATAAAAGATTCCCACTTTAAGTTCACTGACCGATAAAGATATGCTTTACGCTCTGTATTGGACTTATTTGCATAAGTTTACAGGGGACCTTTGCAACTTACTTTGGTTAAATATTATGAATTGATCAACTGATATGAAGAAGTCAGGTAGAATAAAAGTTTTTTTTTCAAATTGAGAAAGACTGGAGTGAGGACAGATGTGCAGAAATTTTATTATACCCAGAGGCTGATTGATCTGTGGAACATATTCTGGAAATGGCTAAGGGGGCTAATTATTGCCATCCTTCGAGAAGGCAGTACACTGCGATGGGTAGCTTGCTGACACGCAGATCTCTGGATATTCTGAGAGAGAAACGAGCAAAGAGGGGGTTGTAAAAGTTCTTACGGATAATGGACATATCTCAACCACATCACTCAAATTAATATAGATATGTCATACAGAATAAAAGCTCAGGCAATTATCACATCAATCCCTGTCACATCTGTAGTTGGAGGGTGACCCAAAAACCCAGGAAAGAGAAGTATAGGGCATTGCATCCCTAGAGAAAGATACTGAATTCCAAAAACATCTGTTTCATTTCCTGCTTTTCCTGCTCAGGAAATATGGGCCACATGTCAACACTTTACACTATCAGAAACAAGCATCCAAAGGTAAAAGACACCGATCATTCTTGAATTCCACATTATTGGCAAAAATAAAATTTGAAATCATTTTTATTTTAAAGAGGCCTGAGAGTTCTTTTACAATGAATTAGATTAAGGTACTTAGTAAGGGCTGTCACTGTATTTAGAAATCCTATCATTAGATTATAAGCTATGAGGTACTGAGCATACTTGACTGCAATATTGAGAAACAATATATGGGTCACAGAATTAGTTACAGTCACTTCCTGAACTATCCTCTGTCTCTGCATTCTGAAAAGTCTCTTAGTATCTGTTTTTATCAGTTTAATATCTGATATGTCACTTATCTCAGATCCATATTTTAAATTGATTTTTAAAATAGGAAGGTGGGGACCAAAGAAAAAACCTTGTTCCTGTCCCTTTAGATGCATCAGCAAATCTGTAACAGACCATCAAAATTTGAAAGTAGTTCTGTGGTCAGTGGAAAAAAAGCATCATGAGAAAATCCATCCCTTTAAGCTGATGCTGGTGGCTTAAAATATGCTTTAACATCTCCCACCATGAAACAAGTAAATCCCCAAAATTTCTGATCTCTAAAGATTAGCCAGATCACGCACATCACATTGACTCTGGAAACTATGGTGTGCATCATCACGCAGTTCAAAGTCTCACCAACCACACTTCAGGGAGTATACCCAAAGAAAGCTGTAGGCTCATGCCTGAAAACTGTTCCTTTCAATTTTGACTCATCATTTTTACTACTTAACTATTTGCTAGCTAACTTCGGGCAAAAAGAACATACATTTCAGGAATTTTTTTGATGCATATTCTTGACAGCTGTTTCAATAAGTTGAGGGAAAATGACCATTTGATTCTCAGTTTCATTGAAACTAAACAGAAAGCTTAAACCTCGGGCAGCATGTTAATACATCATGTTGGACTGAAGGTGAGAAGGAGGTGAAGCAGTAAATTCACATTCTATCTGACTCCTCCTCAAATATTGCACAAATAATTATTGTCCAAGGTATTCAAAACTGTCTGCAAGTGTCATGTGCAAAATTCATATTTATCTCACGTACATATTCAAAACTAAGAATGCCAAGTAGGTTCTGTATTCATATACATTTGTAATGAAAAAAAGAATACCGTTTTTGATAAAAAAAAGTACACCGAAAATGTTTTAGTAAAGTGAAAATACAGGAAATGGTAGACTGAACAAGAAGCAATAAAACCTGTTTTTGAAGCAATATGTTTAAAAAGTGCTGGATGTTACAATGATTCCTCATGTATTATGGTGGCTGAAAGAATGTCGCCTTGATGGAGTTTTTCTGCGTATAAAAAGAAAACTGGAAAGGCTACTAAAAGTGATCAAGTAATTTGAAATGCCATGCTAAATGCGGAGTTTGCACTAAAACGGTCTACTTAAGTTATAAGCGGTAGACCATTGAAGAACAAACTAGCTGCCTTGATGCATTATTTTGACAGTAATTTTTCAAAATTGTTCCCTTAGGTCATAGATTAACAGGTGATAGGATTAGAGGTGGGAATCTAGACTAACAATTGTGCCTTTGTGATTGATTTTCTTGCCATGGAAATACAACTCTGAGGGAAACAACTGTCAAGGATGGATAATACACAATGTTGGGTTAGATGGTGTTTTGCATTTTCACTTGATTTACCTCCTTGAGGGAAAAGCATGAAAATTTATTTTTCAAGAGACTAAATGGATTGGGTGAAATCCAAGAAAATGTCTTCCCTTAGCCCAGAACAAGCTTTTAATATGTATTAATAACAGTGTTGGTGTATTTTTGTAATTTATTTCTCTTTCACTTCAAAAGGTGTTGGTTTTCATTGGGTTACAGCTCTTTAGGTGCCATACCAAAATGTCAATTCTATACAGGGTGGCATGGTGGCTCAGTGGTTAGCAATTCTATCCTACAGTGCCAGAAACCTGGCTTGATTCCCACCTTGGTGACACTCCATGTAGAATTTGCACATTCTCACTATGTCTGCGTGGGTTTCCTCTGGATGGTCCAGATTCCTCCCATAGTCCAAAGATGTGAACTTCAGGTGGATTGACCATGCTAACTTGCCCATAGTGTCTAAGGATATGCATGCCAGTAAGGTTAACCAAGGGAAATGCAGGGTTACAGGAATAGGGTGGGCATGGAAGGGATTTTCTTCGCATGGTTGGTATGGACTTGATGGGTCAAATGGTCTATTTCCATACTAATCAGGGATTCTAATCAGTGAGTGATGACAGGTTATTTTATCATAAGAAGCATCACGTTTAGCTTGATCATGCCCTTACATTAAGCTGATACAATGTAATAAAATAGACTAGCAAATTTTCTAATACCTACTATTATTCTTCAGACAGTTCATGGGCTACAATGTTTTTCGTTTAGAAAAGATGAAACATGGATCTAAATTTGCTTCACTGGTCACTCGATCACGGTCTGAGGTAAGCTTCAGGAGTCCCATGTGGGATAAATGAAGCAGTCTGCACTGAAGTTCCCATTCTTATCTAAAGACATTGAAACCAGACAACTCAGCCACTATCAAATAATTTGTATCTCTTGCTTAATTTACACGTGTGATAATTTCACTTATTGGAAGATGAAAAGTTCATTGGCCAGTTAGCCAGTTTGGAAAGACAATAGATCTAAATTCTGGAATACACAATAACTATATTTCAACAACTGCTTTTGAGCAGCAAAGCAGAAGGAAGGAAAAATAATTTGGGACAAGAAGTGGGACTCTATCTATCCCTTCTTGTTTTTCTTATCATCCTTGGAGAGAAAATGGAGTTAATGTTTTGGGTCTAGTGGGTCCAGTTTGTCACTGAGATTCTCCAGCAATTTTTGAACTAATTTTTTTTCAATGATAGCACTGTTAAGTAGAGGAAGTTCAAATAAGACCATAAGGCCATAAGGCATTGGAGCAGAAATTAGGCCATTCAGCCCATGGAGTCTGCTCTGCCGTTCAAACATGGCTGATAAGTTCCTCAACCCTATTTTCCTGCTTTTTCCCCATGACTCTTGATCCCCTTGATAATCAAGAACCTATCTATCTCAGCCTTAAATGTACTCAATGACCTGGCCTCCACAGCCTTCTGTGGCAGTGAATTCCATAAATTTACCACTCTCTGGCTGAAGAAATTTCTCCTTATCTCCATTCTAAAAAGTCTTCCCTTTACTCTAAAGTGCTCTGTGCCCTTGGGTCCTTATCTCTCCTACCAATGAAAACAACTTCCCAATATCAATTTTGTCCAGGCCATTCAGTATTCTGAAAGTTTCAATTAGATCCCACCTCATCCTTCTAAACTCCAACGAGAATAGTCCCAGGGTCTTCAAACGTTCCTCATATGCTAAACTTTCCATTCCTGGGACCATTCTTGTGAACCTCCTCTTAACCCGGTGTAGGACCAGTAATTTCTTCCTGAGATATGGGCCCAAAACTGCACACAATACTCCAAATGTGGCCTGAACAAGCCTTATAAAGCTTTAGTAGTACATCCTTGCTTTTGTTTTCAAGTCCTCTCAAAATAAATGCCAACATTGCATTTGTCTTCCTGACTACAGACTTAACCTGCAAGTTTACCTTGAGAGAATCCTGGTCTAGAACTCCAAAGTCTCCGCACTTCGGACTTCTGAAGTTTCTCCCCATTTATAAAATAGTCCATACTTCTATTCTTCTTACCAAAGTGCATGATGTCGTTTCCCATGTTGTACTCTATCTGCCACCTCTTTGCCCATTCTCCTAGCCTGGCCAAATCCTTCTGAAGGCTTGCCACCTCCTCAGTACTACCTGTCCCTTTACCTATTTTTTGTACTGTCTGCAAATGTAGCCAGAATGCCCACAGTTCCTTCATCGAGATCATTAATGTATAAAGTTGTGGTACCAACACTGACCCTTGCGAGATACCACTTGTCACCAGCTGCCACCCTGAGAAAGACCCTTTTATCCCCACTCTCTGCTTTCTCCCAGACAGCCAATCGCCTATCCATGCTAGCACCTTGCCTCTAATACCATGGACTCTTATCTTACTCAGCAGCGTCTTTGTGGCACCTTATCAAAGACCTTCTTTAAGTCCAGGTCAATGACATCTTTTGGCTCCCCTTGGTCTACCCTGCTCGCTACCTCCTCAAGTAATGGTGAAACCATGCTGACTTTGCCATATTTTACTATACATTTCCAACTATTCAGAAATCTCATCCTTTGCAATGGAGTCCAAAATCTTACCCACGACCAAGGTTAGGCTAATCTGCCTGTAATTTTTCATCTTTTGCCTTATGCCCTTTTTAAACAGAGATGTCACACTACTGATTTTCCAGTCCTCTGGGACCCTCCTTGACTCTAGCGATTCCTGAAAGATCACCACTAACAGTTCTACCGTCTCTTCTGCTATCTCCTTAAGTATTCTGGGGTGTAGTCCATCTGGTCCAGGTGATTTGTTCACCTTCAGGCTAATCAGTTTTACTAGTACCTTTTCCTTGGTGATGTCCAATATATTCAGCTCTGCCGCCTGACTCTCTTGATTTTTTGGGATTTTTCTCGTGTCTTCCACTGTGAAGACTGATGCGAAGTAATTATTCAGTTCCTCAGCCATTTCCTTGTTCCCCACTACTATCGCTCCACCGTCATTTTCCAGTGAGCCAATGTCCTCTTTTGCTTCTCTTTTTCCGTTAATATACCTAAAGAAACTCTTACAGTCTTCATTTATGTTACTGGCTAACTTATCCTCATATTTAATCTTCTCCCTCCTTATTTCATTTTTTGTTGCCCTCTGTTGCTCTTTGTAAGCTTCCCAGTCCACTGGTTTTGTCAGCCATGGTTGCCTCATCCTTACTTTACCATGCTTCTTTTTCCTATGAATGAATTGTTGCTTCATCTCCTGAATTACTCCCAGTAATGCCTACCATCGCTGTTCTACTGTCTTTCCTGCTAGGCTCCCCTTCCAGTCAATTCTGTCCAGCTCCTCCCTCATACCTCTGTTGACGACTTTATTCAGCTGTAATACCGTTATCTCTGATTCTATCTTCTCCCTCTCAAATTGCACAGTAAATTCTATCATATTATGATCACTGCCTCCTAAGGGTTTCTTCACCTTCAGCTCCCTTCTCAAGTCTGCCTCATTGCACAACACCAAATCCAGTATTGCCTGTTTCCTTGTGGACTCCACCATGAGCTGCTCCAAAAAACCATCTCGCAGACATTTCACAAACTCCTTTTCTTGAAATACACTACCAACATGATTTTCCCTGTCCACCTGCATATTAAAATCCCCCATGATCACTATGACTTTGCCTTTCTGACACACCTTTTCTATCTCCTGGCATATCTTGCACCCCAGATCTTGACGACTGTTTGGAGGCCTGTACACAACCCCAACTGTGCTTTTCTTTTACCTTTGCAGTTCCTCAATTCTACCCACACAGATTCTACACCATCTGACCCTACCTCATTTCATCCTAATGATTTAATTTCATTTCTCACTGATTATGCAACACCACCTCCTTGGCCCATCTGTCTAACTTTTTGATAGGATGTACATTCTTGGATATTCAGTTCCCAATCCCGATCCCCTGCAGCTGCATCTCTGTGATGCCTATCACGTCACACCTGCCAGTTTCGATCTGCACCACAAGCTCATTTACCTTATCCCTTATACTGCATGCATTCAGATATAACACCTTCCGTCCTGGA
This sequence comes from Stegostoma tigrinum, assembly GCF_030684315.1. Lineage (NCBI taxonomy): Eukaryota > Metazoa > Chordata > Chondrichthyes > Orectolobiformes > Stegostomatidae > Stegostoma > Stegostoma tigrinum. The sequence goes on along the minus strand of NC_081361.1, from coordinate 53,916,612 downwards.
TTAACCTTCCCTCTTCTCATTTTCATTTGTTTTTCCAGAGTTTGATTGCTCACCTTTTCCAAACACTCTGTCCTATTTGTGTCTGTGCTGAAGACGTTAATAACCTCTCCTGAATTCTCCTTCCCTGTCATTTCTGTCATATTGTTTCACATAGTTGTATCCACCACAACAGATGTTAACCTGCTGCTTTTCCCTCCCCCCACCCCGCTACTTTCTAGCTTAAAGTCCAGTTGTCCAGCCTAAGGTCCTCTTTCCTAGTCCTGCCTATGTTGTTTGTTCTGGTATGGACCACAACAACTGGATCCTCCCCCTCCCACTCCAATATCTTTTCCAGCCAGTCAGAGATATCCCTTACCCTGCCACAGGGTGGACAACACACCATGCGGGACTCTCTGTCCTGCTTACAAAGGATACTATCTATCCCCCTAACTATAGAATCTGTGGTGCAGTGGTCAGTTGGCTCATCCTCCCTGCAGCCCTTTTCCTCATCTGCACAGGGAGCAAGTGCCTTGTATCTTAAATAACCCTTCAAAGGCTGCACTAGTAAACAAAGTTCTCCAAAGCTGCATGAAAATATGTGTACAAGTTACAGTTGGAACTACAACACTAAAGACGCAATCTTGCTCTCATGTTTGGTCATTGTAAGGCGTGTTTAACACAGAGTTATTGAATCCTACTGCAGAGAATAGGTCTTTGGCCCATGGTGCCTGGACCCTTTAGGATTTGTTTTAAAAATGTGATAAATGCTTGAATTTCTCTATTAGAAGACAAAAATGTATCAATAAGTGGATATAATTTTACTCATTTAGTTAATTATAAAAACTACATCTTTAGCAAGGATTCAGCTATATTTTAAAAACACTTTATTTTATAAATCTCCACCCAGCTACTCACTGAGAACTTGAAAGCTGTCCAACTGTATCTTTTAAACTTCAGCAAAGGTGGTATTTATTAAAGTTGATAAAACTGAACACAAATACATTAAGATATTTGCTTCAAGGCCACATCAGAATGAAATTAGGTGTATAGCCCTATGGAGCACATATTGTTCAGTCCATACTCCTTTCAATATGTCGATTCCCATTACAAATGTGAACAGTAATGAAGTCATTCTATTATTTTAGCTCTAGAGACCAGAATTTCCTTAGACTAGCTCTCATTCCACCTCTGTTTCTTCATTCCAAACTGCATCTACGTGTTTACTCACAGTTTGTGCTACACTTCCAAAAATGTCATCGAGGTGGTGAAGAAGGAAGGAAATTCCAAAACTGTACTTAGCTTGTGACTGACTAATTTTATAATGACGTTTTCTGACTTTTCTAATTCTTTTCTCACCTGCTGTTATCATAAGCATATTATCTAGCAGGGATCACTGACTGGTGGTCAGGAATTGGTATCCTTTCTTAGCTTTCTATTCCTTAGTCTCAGGGCAGAAACCAATTGAAACTACTCATCTTGCACTTGTATTATAAAAAGATTTACACTTATACAGCATCTTTCATGATCTCATGACATAACAAAAATGTTCATAACCAATGAAGTACTTCCAAAATGTAGTAGGGAATATAGCAACCACACTAATTTGTATATATGAAAGTTCAGAAAAAATCAACAAACTAAATAATCTACTTTAGTAATAATGAGTGAGGGACACATATTAACTAGGACAGCTTGGAAATTTTTCTCTGCTCATTTCAGGAATACTGCCTTTATGATCCATTAAGTCCATTTGAGAGGACAGATGAGTCTTCAGTTTAATGTTTCATCTTAAAGGTTCCCTCTCCCTTAGTGTTAAACCAGGAAACAAACATGGATTTTGTGCTCAAGTCTCTGCAGTGGGCTTGAACTCATAATCTTCCCTCTCAGGTGAGGTGTTGCTACTCGGCCATACTGACATTCTGGCAATAGTTAACTTAGCCCTGATCGATATGTCTTCTCTGGTTTACTCTACTCAACTCCACACTGAATAGATTCTTAGCCAAGATAATAATTAGACACAAGTGTAAAACGATAAGAATGTTTCTTTTAAAATCCAAAGTCCTCCAATGTCTCAAGAGATTTGAAGGGATAGCATCGTAGTTTGTCTACGGCCATTAGTCTTGGCAGCTGTAAGAATTAGTTAAAGGATTGGTAAATTTAGCATATCCATATCCCTAATTAAAATAAATTAGTTACAAAAGAATTGAGATTAAAAGGTATTATTGCCTTAGCATGGAGCTTTGGTAGTTCCTGTGGTGGTTCCTCAGTTCCTGAGCCAGCTTATTGCAGCTCACTTTGAAAATAACACTAGCACACTGCCAATTCTTTCCATAGGAAATGCACAAACTTTCAGTGCAACTTTAAGTTTCATTTTTATTCAAATTGTCATTATAAATACGTTGATAGCACTGTGTGTGTTAGGTAGTAAAATGATGTCATATTAAGGAGTTGTTTTTAAATATTTTATTTTGTAAAGAACTTTGTCACAGCAATGTCCTTTAGTTACATCTTTATTGTCAAAATAATAATATTGCTTTTAAAATTCATACATTAAGTTGAGCAAAGCCTGTTTCTCTCACTGATGAAGCTGACTTTACACCTAAAAAGTGCAGAAACAGTTTGGGTTGTACTTGCACTGACAAATACCAACCTAGATATTTCATGTTGTTATGATTTATTAATATTTTAATCCATAAGTGGCACTGTAGTATGACTTCTTATTTTATTGCGTAACTCAAACACTTTTTATCATTTGTATTAGGCTTTAATCAATTTTAATCTTTTGAGTGCATTTGGGATCACCCTTCCTAAAAGCAGGACTGGTAATAGACTAAAAGGTACAGGCACCTTAACAAATGGGCTTTGAGGAGTCAAATCTTCTGACATCAAGCAAGCTCATACATTGTTTCTTTTTCAAAAATTTAAGAATGCAAGTTAGAATTTTACAGCCATCAGAATCATTTTGACATTTTGCAAAACCGTAATGCGGCAGCAGAGAAGGTGCCAGATGAAATATGACGCTGCATCTGTTTTTGTTGTTTTGTTGCTGTTGGGGAATTGAAGGTGATTTTAGCCGTCTCTGAGCTGTCATGCCGATGCTGATGGGGGAGATACCTGGACGGCATTACCTTTAATACTCGGCGCTCCCAGTCAGTCGGACATGTTGCCTGGGCAACGGCCATGGCAACTGGCTCAGAGCCCGGGGGGCTGTCTGCTGCCTCTCTCTCTCTCCTTCAAACACACACACACGCATTTTACATCAGTTCGTCGCTGGATGATGTGGGAGCCGCTGGAGAATAAAGAGCTCGTACTTTAGAGTGAGGCAGCGCCAGAGCGAAACTCCGTGAGCCGGGCAGAGAAAGAGGAGGGAGGGAGGGGTGTGTTCCGGGAGAGGGATTGCCCAGCTTTGGCCCGAGAACAGCATACAAGCGATGGACAGCATGCAGGATGGTTCTCCGTGCGCCTCGGGCCAGTGGCTGGCCGCTCTGCTGCTCAGTCTCTGCTGCTTGTTGCCCACTTGCCTCCCGGCAGCTCAGAGCGTGGATTTCCCTTGGCCAGCTGTGGACAACATCATGGTGCGGCAGGGAGACACGGCCATCCTCAGGTAGGGGCTGCAACAGCAACCTGGGCGCTGGAGAAAACAATCTTATTTACGCACTTTGATAGCTTTGTTGTGTGTCTGTCTCTCGGGTGGCGCGGGGTGGGGCGCAGGGAGGTACCGTTTTGGATGTTGTTGGTGGGCGGAGGTTTAAGTTGCACATGGTTGATCAATGTTGTTGTCTTCTTGTTGCGCCGCTGTGTGTTTTCATAGTTCCTGGAGGATGTAGTTTTGAGGAGAATAAAATATACAAAAAACAAACGGCAGGAGCGGCTGCGAACCGTCCATTCCACTGCATTGCGCGACACTTTTTTACATCCCAGATCAGTGTTACACCCCCCAACTCAGACTATCGTTATTTAACGAGCGTCCGTGGCACTTGTGACTTGCGGACCGTTTGTGCCAGCCACTTGGATGAAAATGGAAAGAGAAAATACTGTCACTGATGCAATAAATTAAACTTGCGGAGAAATTCTGACAGTAAGAAACATGAATAGTTAACCCAGCTGTAAGAGTTGCATCTGATTCTAGTCACTTCATTTTGCCACACCCTTTATTTTGCAGCCCACCTAAAAAAAAATGAAAACAGATTGTCATTATCATTTTGACAGACATTGCACGCGACTGTTTCCAAGCAGAAAAGTGAATTTGCCTTTTATTTTCGTATCACTATTTAATGCATTACTGATAACTTCAGAAGTACATACTGTGCTGTAGTTATGCGCCCACGCAAGATTCGCACTCTATATTAAAGCCAGATACAACGAAGAATGCGAAGCGTTCGTTTAAAATGTATATTTTTGTATTTTTACCCTCCATAGGTCTCTCATTGACAATGCACTAAAGTCTAAGTGAAAGACAATACGAGATGCCTTCAAATCATTTGACACACTTTTAAACTATTTCGAAGTTTCACATCATTCTTTATGCAAATAATCAAAACATCATTAAACTGAAGATCTTCAATAGGACAGCATATTTCAAAATTACCAACAGTCGAAGAGTTAACAACAGAAGATGTAAAACTGAAAGACAGAGTACATATCCTAATTATTTGCATTTTCTAACAAACAGTGGTTGAATTTTAGTAGCTCTGAGTTGGGTTACTAGATTGGGCACTTAATAATGAAATCCACAGGCTAAGAATGAGTGGTGAGACCAGTTCCAGCTCTGGGATAGTGCACCTCCTTTTGGCCAATCATAGAGTGGCATTGACATCTTCCTATGGCTAGATTATCTCACCTTTTCAAAGGAAAGGGGTGAGGGAGGGGGAGCGCAGCAATGTTGGGAAAGCACAGGAGGGGGATTTCCACTCAATCTCTTACATGAGCTGCATTTTAAAATATGTTGAACACAATAACTATGATAGAATAGATATTTTATGATGTAAAATTAATGTGAAACATAGCCTTCTCTGCAATGCCAGAAGTTTGACATTATTCTGTGTTGATTTTCTTTGCCTCATGACTGTTTTATTGAATGTGATATTATTGGATCATTCTCCTAGTCACGCACTTTCAATTTTATTCCTTGTTATTGGCTCGCCACGTATATGATATTTCATATTTCTAGGTGGAACTCACTAACTAGCAAGAGTATACTTAAGGAAATTAATCTTAAAGGACAATATTCTGGTACTCCAACTGCATTCTGTAAGCAGAATTACAATGTGTAAGGTGAATATGAGCTTCAACCTTTAGATTTTAAGCATCTAAGCATTATTCATTGTGTTTAATTTTGCAGACTTTCACATAAAAATGATCTGGACTTTGTCACAGGTGTTCATAAAAAGTTGATGCAGACACATTTGTATTTATTTATTCTTTGCGTGAATCTCATTAGCAAGTTCAGCATTTATTATCCTTTCTTCATTATTCTTGAAAAGGTGATAAAAGTTGCCTTCTTGAACCATAGAAATCGAAAAGGTGCAGTGTTCCCAGGGAGGCAGTTGCTGGAATTTGACCCAGCAACAGTGAAGAAATAACAATGTAGTTCCGAGTAGGGATGATGTGCGTCTCAGAGGGAAACCTGCAGGTGGTGTTGTTTCTGTATGCTGTTGTCTTTGTTCTTCAAGATGATTGAAGTTGCAGTTGGAAGGTGCTACCGCTAAAGGTGCCTTGTGAGTTCCTGCAGTGCATCTTCAAGATAGCACAAAATGCTTCACTGTGCACTTGTGGCGGAGCGAGTGAATGTTTAAGATGGTGGAAGCCAATCAAAAGCAACCTATAGTTTTCTTAGATGATGTTGAATTACTTGTAAGTTGTTGGAGCTGTACGCATTCAGGTAAGTGGAGAATATGCCAGGATACACCTGACTTGTGGTTTGTACTTCATTGGCATATTTCTGCATATCAGGAAAGTCCCTAACCTCAGACTTGCTTTTGAGCCACGGTATTGAAATGGCTAGTCCAGATAACATTTTAACTTTGACCATCACAATGTTGATCGTTGAGGATCCAATGATGGTATTACAATTGATTGTCATCGGGAAGTAGTTAGATCTTTCCCTTTTAAGGGATGGTCATTGTCTGGAATTTGTACGATGTGGAAATGGTGGTGTTGGACTGGGGTGAACAAGATCAAAAGTTACATGATATCAGGTTATAGTCCAATAGATTAATTTGAAAAGGCAAGCTTTCCGAGCTCAGCTTGCATTTTCAAATAAACTTGTTGGACTATAACCTGTTGTTGTGTGATTTTTGACAAGGAATTTGTATTATGTAAATGTAACTTGCCATCAGCTCAACACAGGTAATGTCCAGATCTTCCTGCATACGGATACAAACGGCTTCACTATCTGGGGAGTCACAAATAGTGCTGAACAGTATGTAATCACCAACTATTGTTCCCATTTCTGACTGATTTTTATGAGGGCAGGCCTTTTGGAGAAAGAACTGAAAATGGTTCAGTTGAGGTCAAGACCCTGAGGAATTCTTACAATGATGTCCTGGTGCTGAAAGCATTGTGCTCCAACAACCACAAACATTTTTCTTTGTGCTAGGTATAACAATTTCCCCCCCATACCCATTCATTGCAATTTCTTGAGAGTTCCTTGATTGTGCATCCAGTCAAATGCTGTTTCAATGTCACCATTGTAGTCAGTCTTGCCTCACTTCTGAAATTCAACTCTTTTGTCCATAATTAGACTAAGTGCGTAAAACATTCTAGAACTGAGTTTCCATGGCAGAACCAATAGAGTATTGGTGAACAGGTTTGTTGCTGAGTAAGCTACATGGTCAGAATGAGGGAGACTTCACTGGAGCAAGGCTGATTCAGAGTGAGTAGCTGGGAATTTGGGTCAAAGTGGAAATTCAGGGCAGTGGGGGAATAGAGGTACTCTAATTAAGTCTTAATCCAAGAACTAAAGTCTCCAGTGTGAGAGGTGAACAGGAGAGGAAATAGGGGGTAGATTAAGAGGCATACCTGTACAGAGTCTGGTGGTGGTTTGACATTATGATTGCAGGGAATATGGTTGATAGGTGAGTAGGTTTGGTCAGTATTTCCAACCTTTAAATGACAATTTAGTACTTAGTTTCTGTTAAGCTATTTTTCCCTTTCTTATTTCTGAGTTTTCAAACTGAGACCATACTTTTTCTAAGGTTAACAAATAATTCTTATTTATTCTTATGGAACAATAATGTTCTAATATTTAAACAATAATTAAATATTCTTGTGGAATGGCAGGTCAGAAAGGCCAAGTGGAATGTAAATTCTGAGGTATGTGTGAGGTCACAGCTATACCATGTGTCCCAGATAAACATATTTACAGATAGCTACATATCTGTATAATGGTTGCACAAACTTGAGCTCTGGGTTTCAGAGCTTGGACAGTGGCTGGAGTCTCTGTTTTACATCTGCAAGCAGAAGACTATGTGGATGACATGCATCGGGAGGTAGTCACACCACAGGTTAGAAGTGTACAAGCACAGAAGGAATGGGCGAGAACCAGGTAGGTAATGCAGGAGTTCCCTGAATCTGTTGTGTTTGTTCAGCAGTATTCCATTTTTGGAAGATACTGAGGACAATGGTTCCTCCAAGCAATGCAGCCAGAGCCAATCCCAAGGCACCATAGGTAGCTTGGCTGTGCAGGGGATCAGAAAAAGCAATGGAAGAGCAGTAGCTAAAGGAGATTTCATGGTTAAGAAGTCAGACATTTATGTGGGAGTAAATGTGATGCCAGGAGATATGTTGCTTTTGTGGAGTACATTCCTGGGCAGTTTAGTACATTGTCAACTGGTAGCTACCGTTTCTAGACATTCACTTCCATCAGTGTCTCCTCTTAGGGACTTTGAAAGAGTAGCCACCTCTGGCGATCACTTCCAGTTGCACTGTTAGGATTAGGGAATGACTGGAACAAGAGTGAGGCCAGCCATTTGATGGCAGCTCTAGGAGATAAGACTTGGATAAGGAGGAAGGTAGGAAAGTGGTTGAGACAAAAACTGGGGGAAAATCTATCTGCACCCTTTACATTTAGATAGTGACTTTGGATGAAGGATGTCTGATTTGCATTCCAGTTTGAGGGATTCTGAGATGACCGATAAGTCTGATGCAAGATTTATCGACTCCTTTCAGTGAATGTTCATTGGGTGAAGGTGGAATGGCCTTGTGGAAGGGCCTTGATGATGTGTTGTTGGGAAGTTTGTGCACTCTCTCCAATACCTCGGCTTTGGCTCAGCACAACCTTGATGAATTTTGTCAATACATTAAAGTCTTCTGCAATGAACGTACTCCATTTTGATTTGTCAAAAGCCAGAGACTTTTTTATATTAGAAAGATTGTTTTACCTCCTCACGGATACTCTTCAGACATCAATGAACTATTTTCTCTGATAGACCGTTGCTGTAACTCAGTTCTGAGTAAAACGGTGGTTTCAGGCTGCAGCCGCAAAGGTTCACCGCAAAGGTTCATCTGCTGTCAGTCAAGCACAGTGGGGACCTCAACAGGAGGGTGAAACAGGTGGGCAGAAACTTGGCAGATTGAATATAATGTGCGAAGATATGAGGTTATGCACTTTGACAGGGAAAATAGAGGACCTGTATTATTTAAATGAAAAGACTGCAGAAAGCTACAGCCCAGAGCGATTTGGAGATCCTTGTGCAAATATCTCAAAAAGCTAGCACTCAGATTCAGCATGTAATTTTATTCATTCACAAGATGAGTGCATCACTGGCCAGGCAGCATTTATTGCCCATCCCTAACTGCCTTCTGGGCAATTAAGAGTCAACCACATTGTTGTGGGTCTGGAGTCATATGTAGGCCCGACCAGGTGAGGGTGGCAGTTTCCTTCCCTAAAGGACATTAGTGAACAAGATGGTGTTTTCCAACATTCAGTTCATGGTCATCCTTAGATTTTTGATTCCAGATATTGATTGAATTCAAATTCCACCATCTGCCATGGCAGGATTCGAATCCGGGTCCCCAGAACATTATCTGGGTCTCTTTTTAACAGTCCAGCGATAATACCACGAGGCCGTTGCCTCCCCCAAAAGGGAAATATAGGAAGGGCAAATGGGCTGTTGGTTTTCATTGTAAAAGGAATGAAGTACAAAAGTAGGGAGGTGTTGTTAAAACTTTGCAAGGCACTAATCAGAACTCAGCTGGATTACTGTGAACTGTTTTGGTCACATGATCTAAGGAAAGATGTACTGGCATTGAAAGCAGAAATAACTCCCCTACGGCTGGTACCTATCACCAAAGCACCCTTTATTTACACATGGAAAGTCCTTAACACTGATCCAGCTCCCACAGTGAGCAGAACCTCTGACACTCCTATCTATGTCTGTCAGCCAGGGCTCCCTGATTGGAACAGGTTAATAGCCCCAATCAGGAAACTCATATTCTATGAGGTCCACCTGGGTGACCTCATTACAAACACTACAGACGCAGTCCAGAGAAGGTTCTGTGGGCCGACACCAGAAATGGAAGCTGAAAGAACTGCGGTTGCAGTAAATCAGGAACAAAAAGAAATTTTCTGGAAAAGCTCAGCAGGTCTGGCAGCATCTGTGAAGGAAAAATCAACATTAATGTTTTGAGTCTGGTGACTCTTCCTCAGAACTCTGCCAGTTCTGAGAAGGATCACTGGACCTGAAACATTAATTCTGTTTTTTCCTTCACAGATGCTTCCAGACTTGTTGAGCTTTTCCAGAAAATTTCTTTTTGTGCCAGGAATGGAAGGACTGACTTATGAGGAGAGGTTGAATAATTTGGACTTCACTTCATTAGAATCTTCAAGAATGAGAGGTGACCTTATTAAACATAAAATATATTTAAGGTATTTGTCACAGTAAATGTGGAAAGCTTGTTTCCCCTGGGAGAGTCTAGGACCAGAGACCATAATCTCAGAGTAAGGGGTTGCCTTACCAAAACAGGATGAGGAGGACTTTTTTTCTTATATGGTAATGAGTCTGTGCATTTTCTTGCTCTGCAAGGGACTGCTGAGGCTGGGTTGTTATTGTAGTTTCAAGACTGAGATAGACAAGACTTTTAATCATTAAGGGAATCAAAGGTTATGGGTTAAAAAGCTGGTAGGTGGAATAGAGGCTGATCAGATTAACCATGATGTCATTGAGTGGCGGAATAGATTCAGTCTAAATGGCCTACTTCTGTTCTTATATCTTTTGGTCTAATCAACAGGGAGGCTATCAATGCTTGCTGGATAAAATATTTGAATTACTGTTCTGCCTGAATTTGTGATCCAGCTCAGTCTCAGTCATTTTGGTCCAGAGCAAAGTTGGAAAAAAACCCATTAAATAGCTGGCAAACAACACAGGCCATAAGACCATCGGGACAGGATTAGGCTATTCAACCTCTCAAGCATGCTCCACTATATAATAGGATCATGGCTGATCCAACATTCCTCACGTCCACTTTCTCAATTACCCTGATTCCCCGACTGATCAAAAACCTCTCCATCCATCTGAAAAGTCTTTGTAGCTGTTGGAATTCCAGCTGAAATTCTGATACATGTTGCATAAATAAACTCTGGGCACAAATGCACAATATCATATCAGTCAACTGGTAAGAGCTGAGCATGTTGGAGGATCTCTTTATTTTATTCCCTTATGGAATATGAGCATTGCAGCCAAGCGCAGATGGGTGCGTTTTTCTCGCCCATCCTTATTGCATTTAAATAGTATCTTGCATGGTTGATCAGAGGGGACTTAAAAGTTAGCCAAATTGCTAGGAGTCCAGAGTCACACAAAGGCCAGACTGGGTAAAAATGTCAGATTCCTTTCCCTCAAAGATACTTGTGAACAGATAAGGTTTTACAAACTCCATTGTTGCTCCTTATAATGGCCTGCTTGAGAGTTTCAAATGGCTTTCAGGCAGGAAGAGTTTCTTTAAGCTTCCACACCCCTAATTGAATTGAAGGGAGTTGATAACACAACTGCCAATCCACCTTTCTGCCTTCACTCCCAATTCTATAATTATCATCTCATATCACACTTCCATGGATCAGGTTAGATTCTGCCCAGTGTCTTATTGTAAGCCAGTCCAAAAATTGCTGTTTTTCAAGGTGCCCACATATCATAAAAACATTTCTCAGATGTATCTTAATTCCAGCTTTATGGTGCATGAAGGCATGTAATCAATGCAACATATGCCATTATTTTAAAGTACTTTTCTTTTGCGACTACTGCTATCCCTGGGGCTGTTAGTGGGGATAATAGTGATGAAGGTTTGATTGTAAAAGTTGGATCTTTCCATTTTAATAAAGGAAGCCTCTTAGAAGGCTTAAAAACATTTTTCTCAGTTTTCTTCTTTCATCTCCTCATCTGACAGCACAGGGCTGAGTTATCATGGTACGTTGTGCAATTGGCTGTTTTAAATGTAAGAATGAGATGGTTAGAGTTATCTTCCTCTTTTGTGGGTTAAAGCTGAGCTGTTACAATTTGCATTTGCCAAGAAACTGCTTAGCTAGGGTTATCCATAGAATCATGGCATCCTTCCTGCATAGGTCCAGTCTCTAGCAGAGTGTTACATCAAGAATTCCCAGGTAGAAACAGGAGCACGACAGGTCTGAAAGTTCGGTCATTTAAAACTTCGATGTCAGCAAGTGGAATATCTCAAAGACCTGTAGATCATCGAAAAGATGCATTAAAACCCTTTTGTTCCATTTTCTGTCTTCAAGTAAGTGTTTGAATCCAGGAGATTTTACTTCTTTCTTCACCATAGATGATAGGCAGCACAGTAGCTCAGCGGTTAGCACTGCTGCCTCACTGCACCAGGGACCCCCAGGTTTGATTCCAGCCTCAGAGTATGAAGTTTGCACATTCTCCCTGTGTCTATGTGCGTTTCCTTCAGGTGCTCTGGTTTCCTCCAGAGGTGTGCAACATAGATGGATTGGCCATGCTAAATTGCCTCTAGTGCCCAGGGATGTTTAGGTTAGGTGGGTTAGACATGGGAAATGGAGGGGTAGGGGGAATCAGCCTAGCTGGGATGCTCTACGGAGGGTTGGTGTGTATTCGTTGGGCCGAATGGCCTACTTCCACACTGTAGGGATTCTGTGATTTTAAAAAAGAACATTCCAGTAGACATCTGGATGGGTACATGAAGAGGAAGGGTTTAGATGGATATGAGCCAAGTGCTGCCAAATGGGACTAGATTAATTTAGCATATCTTGTTGGCAGTGATGAGTTGGTTCAAAGGACCTGTTTCCATGCTGTGCAACTCTATGACTCTATAATAACTGAAAATCAGGAGGCAGAAGGAAAAGAGGAAATAGGTGAAATTACAGTCCCTGAGGGAGCGATACTAAAGAAACTAATGGAGCTGTAGGCTGAGAAGTCCTTTGGCCCCGATGAACTTTATTTAGAAATCTTAAAAGAGGTGGCTGATTAGGATGGTAGATGCATTAGTGTTAATTTTGCAGAAATTGCTAGATTCTGGAAATGTTCCGCCAGAATGGAACATAACGCATGTAACTCCATTCAAAAAGCGAGGGAATAAGAAAGCAGGAAGATGTAGATCAGTTAGCTAGACATCTGTTTTGGGGAATGTATTAGAGTCCAAAAGACCATAAGACCGTAAGACATAGGAGTGGAAGTAAGGCTATTCGGCCCATTGAGTCCACTCCGCCATTTAATCATGGCTGATGGGCATTTCAACTCCACTTCCCTGCACTCTTCCTGTAGCCCTTGATTCCTTGTGAGATCAAGAATTTATCGATCTCTGCCTTGAAGGCATCTAATGTCCCGGCCTCCACTGCACTCCGTGGCAATGATTTCCACAGGCCCGCCACTCTCTGGCTGAAGAAATGTCTCCTAATTTCCGTTTTAAATTTACCCCCTCTAATTCTAAGCCTGTGCCCACGTGTCCTAGTCTCCCTGCCTAACGGAAACAACTTCACAGCCTCCACGCTTTCTAAGCTATACATTAGCTTGTAAGTTTCTATTAGATCTCCTCTCAACCTTCTAAACTCTAATGAATACAATCCCAGGATCCTTAGCCGTTCATCGTGCGTTAAACCTACCATTCCAGGGATCATCCATGTGAATCTCCGCTGGAAATGCTCCAGGGCCAGTATGTCCTTCCCGAGGTGTGGGGCCCAAAATTGGACACAGTATTCTACATGGGGCCTAACTAGAGCCTTATAAAGTCTCAGAAGCACATCGCTGCTTTTATGTTCCAACCCTCTTGAGATAAACGACAACATTACAATCGCTTTCTTAATCATGGACTCTACCTGCAAGTTAACTTTTAGAGAATCCTGGACCAACAGTCCCAGATCTCTTTGTACTTCTGCTTTACGAATTTTCTCATCGTTTAGAAAATAGTCCATGCCTGTATTCTTTTTTCCAAAGTGCAAAACCTCACATTTACTCACGTTGAATTTCATTAGCCATTTCCCGGACCACTCTCCTAAATTGTCTAAATCTTTCTGCAGCTTCCCCACCTCCACAGTACTACCTGCCTGTCCACCTATCTTCGTATCATCAGAAAACTTCACCAGAATGCCCCAGTCCCTTCCTCCAGATCATGAATATATATAGAGTGAACAGCTGTGGCCCCAACACTGAACCCTGTGGGACACCACTTGTCACCGGTTGCCATTCCAAAAAAGAGCCTTTTATCCCAACTCTCTGCCTTCTGTCAGACAGCCAATCCTCAATCCAAGCCAGTAGCTCACCTCAAACACCATGGGCCCTCACCTTGCTCAGCAGCCTCCCGTGAGGCACCGTATCAAAGGCCTTTTCGAAGTCTAGACAGATAACATCCACTGTGTTTCCCTGGTCTAACATACTTGTTACCTCTTCAAAGAATTCTAACCGGTTTGTCAGGCATGACCTCCCCTTACTAAATCCATGCTGACTTGTTCTAATCTGACCCTGCACTTCCAGGAATTTAGAAATCTCATCCTCAACAATGGATTCTAGAATTTTACCAACAACCGAGGTTAGGCTAATCGGCCTCTAATTTTCCATCTTTTGCCTTGATCCTTTCTTAAACAAGGGAGTTACAGCAGCAATTTTCCAATCATCTTGGACTTGCCCAGACTCCAGTGTCAATCAACAAGGAACATATAACCAGGATTAGCTTGGATAGAAGATTAGCTGGTTGGCATAAAATAAATACATATATAAAAATTAATAAATTCATCTGTTGCTTAAATGCTGTAGTTCTGTTGAAGAGTCATTTAAACTTGAAACATTGGCTTGCTCTGTCTCCATGGATGCCGCTTGAGGCACTATGATGGTAGGACAATAAGCTGTGAAGTGAACAGAAAGAACTTGCGTGGAGCTATAAGTAAGCTGAGTGAGTGGGTAAAAATCTGGCAGATGCAGTGTAATGTGGGAAAATATTATGTTGTTCATTTTGGAAGGAATAATGGTAAAGCATTTATTAACCAGAGAACGACTGCAAAATTCTGAAGTGCAGAGAAATCTGTGTTCTCATGCATGAGTCACAAAATGTAGCTCTGCAGGTACAGCAGGTATTCAAGAAGATTAATGGCATGCCGTCGTCTGTTACAATCGGACTTGAACATTTATTACAAAAGGCTTTCGCACTCTTGCCTACCTTAATAGACCTAAGGACAAACTAGAAAGCACCTTGACTATCCCTCTCCAGTGTTATTGGGACCAGATTGGAGATGGCAGTAATGGGGTGTGGGCTAGATACCCTTCATAACTTATAACCCACCATGAAAATAACCAGGGAGGGGAATCTGTGGTTTATTTTATATTTTGCTTGTTAGTTAGTTACAATAATTTTCGAGTTGGGGAAACTTTTATTTTTTAACAGCCAAGGATCTGGCGATTGAATCAAGAGAAATGTGTTCACTTTCCAAATGGTAGGGACAAGTGGTTGGCAGTGGGGTTGATGTGCTGAGCAAATAGTCGTAAGACCATGGGGACGAGGTGGAGGGACATGGGACGGTACGTAATAAAACCCCAAGGAATTTTTTCAGCAACCTGATTCACATCCATTATGATATAATATTATGGCTTTTGAAAACCAATAAATCCCCAGGCAGTTACAATATAACTGAGAGCTGATGATAATTGTGTATTTAGTGGAACTGTCGTTCGGTTGAAGGTGCAATCTGTTCAATTTGTTTGGTCAGAATTTGAACAATTCAGGCAGTTTATCCGTTGAAGTTCCGGAACAGCAAAATAATAACTTTAACTTTCAAAAGACACAGTAACCACTGGAATGGTGAGCAGCTGCAATGGGCATGTGTAGTTGTTTTGTCTTCACATTCATAAATGATGCATGTGAATGAAGAAGAGATATTTTCAAAATATATTCCAGTTGAAAGCTTGGTTTGGCTGATAGCCAGAAGAGTGTTGTATTCATTTCATCATAGCAACTGAAGTTGAATTAACTTCCAAAATCTCAAATTAGTTTATTTTACTTCCTTTTTCCTTCTCTTTGTATACCTTTTGACAAAGACAGCGTCTTCACAGCAATGAGGATTTTATTTCCAAACTAATCCAAATGTGATAACAAAGATTCCAATACATCTGGCTCAATGTCAGCTACCATAGTCTAACAGTCAGGAATTGGCCATGTTCTGGTTTCATGGCAACTGCTATTAACTAAGGCCAATCAAAATAATAAGACTGCAGTAGAGTAATGAGGAATTAATTTTTTTTAATTTTAGTGTTATTCAGTGCCTCATGCTCCCACTTTGTTTGATGCAGTGAGCATCATGAAATGCTGCTAAAGTCTAGCTCAGTGTAATTTGATTGTAATGTTTTGGATTCACCGTCTCCATCCACATTACAGCAGGTAAGTGTTACAAGTGAGACATTTTCTGCTGGATGGGGCAGAAAATGCAAAGTATATTTACTGTGCCAGGCAGGTTGTAATGGGCAAGATTTTTCTGCTGGGGTTGGAACCATTTTTGTGTCTGAACCATGCACCAGTGGGGAAACAGTCAGAGCTCTTATATTTCCTTGAGATTGGCAGATTGAGTGACAAACCCTGCCTGCCAACCAGTTAGCAAGGATGGGCATGAGATGGAAGCAAAACTCATGCAGTACAGCCCTGGTTTAAAGGCCGCCAGTATCGTGGCAGTAATTTTTGCATAGTTCTGGAATCTTGAGGTCGCTCGGAGAGAGACGGAGGCTTGACGATCAAAGTACACCTCCCCTGACATTCTTCAGGTTCTGTTGAGACATTGAGACGGGCATGAGATCTTGTTCCCAGATCATGGCTGTCAGCACCCAGAAAAGTAAACAGAAAAACCAAAGAACTGCAGATGCTGGAAAACATAAGCACAAACAGAAATTGTTGGAAAAACTCAGGAGGTCTTCCAGCATTGGCGGAGAGAGAGCAGAGTTAACATCTGTGGTGGCAGATAACATTACCAACCAAAGTGTTGTCCAGAGAAGCTAGCGACGCTGCCACAGGTGATCTTCTTCACTTTGGCAATGTGAATGTAATGCAAGACTTTTGGTCTGTAGTTACTAACAGACACACTGACTGAGCAGCCTGAGAGTGCCCATTTCTCCTAATCCAGCAAAATTGAGTGTTCAGGGTATTTCCTGACCTGATTTGGACATGCACGTAGGAGGCATGGTTAGTAAGTTTGCAGGTGACACCAGAATAATTGCTGTAGCAGGCAATGAGGAAGATGATGTCAGAGTATGTTGGGATCTTAATCAATGGGCCAATGGCAAGATGGAGTTTAATTTAGATCAGTGTGAGGTGTTGTATTTTGGGAAGGCAAACCAGAGAAGGAACCTACACAGTTAATGATAGAGCCTTGTGGAATGATGCTGAACAAAGAGACCCAAGGGTGCTTATGTACTGTCCCTTGAAAGTGGAGTCACAGGTGGATAGAGTGGTGAAAAAGGCATTTGGCATACTTGCCTTAATTGGTCATAACATTGAGGATAGGAGTTGGATGTCATGTTGCGGCTGTACCAGACATTGGTGAGGCCACTTTCAGAAACTGCAGTAAATTCTGGTTGCTCTTCTCAAGGAAGGGTGTTGTTAAGCTTGAGAGGATGCAGGAAAGATTAACAAAGATTTTGCTGGAACTGAAGGGTTTGAATTGTAGGAAGAGGCTGAATTGGCTGGGATGTTTTCCCCTGATTGATTTATTTATTGGCACATATACCAAACTACAGCGAACAGCTTTGTTCACGAGTGGTACAGGCAAATCATAGTAAGCCAGGGACATACAGATCAAAAAAGAAATAGACGGAGGCATACAGGTTATGTTGCACAGGGAGTGCACTAGGCAAGATCACCGTTAGCAAGATCAGCATTATTTGAGGCTAGCGACTTCATTGTTCAATCTGATAACGGCCGGGAACAAGCTGTTCCTGAACCTGTTCGTGTGTGTGTTCAGGCTTCTGTATCTTCTGCCTGATGGAAAAGGTTGTAGGAGATCATTACTGGGGTGCGCTGGGTCTTTGATGATTTTGACAGCCTTTCCATGGCATTGAGCTGTGTAAATGGAGTCCATGGATGGAGAAGGGTCCCGACCCGAAACATTAAACTTTCCTGCTGCTCTGATGCTGCTTGGCCGGCTGTGTTCATCCAGCTTCACACCGTGTTATCTCCATGGATAGGAGGTTGGCTTCCATGATGGTCTGAGCTGTGCACATCACCATCTGTAGCTTAGAACATAGAACTGTACAGCACAGTACAGCCTCTTCGGCCCACGATGTAGTGCCAACCTATTACTCTACTAAAATTGAACTACTCTGCATACCCTACACTAAACTATCATCCATGTGCCTATCCCAAGAGTTGCTTGATTTCTCTAATGTATCTCACTCCACTACCATGGCCATCAGTGCATTCCACGCACCCACCACTGTCTATGTATGGTCCTGAGCAGAACAGTTGCCATACCAGCCTGTTGTGCTCTCAGACAGTATATTTTCAATAGTGCATCTGTAGAAGTTGATGAGGGACCATTATGGACATGCCAGATTGCCTGAGGAAAACAAGGCGTCATTGTGCCTGGAGCATCGGAGGCTGAGGGGAGACATTACACAGGTTTATAAAATCATGAGGGGCATGGATAGGATGAATATTCAAGGTCTTTTTCGAGGGTGGGAGAGTCCAAAACAGTAGAGCATAGACTTAAGGTGAGAGGGGAAAGACTTGAAAAGGACTCAAGAGGTAACTTTTTCATGCACAGGGTAGTGCAAGTATGGAATGAGCTGCCGGAGGCAGTGGTGGAGATGGGTAAAATTACAACATTTAAAAGGCTTGTGGATGGGTACATGAATAGAAAGGGTTTAGAGGGATATGGGTCAAATGGTAGCACATGAGACTAGGTCAGATTTGGGATGCTTAGTCATGCAGATGATTTGGGACTGAAGGGTCTGTTTCCATGCTGTATGACTCTATGACTGTATAAAAATATTGCCAAGGTGTTATGACATGGAGACAGACAACCAAATTAAGTCAGCCTTCATATCCTTCACGACACATTAAAATTCAAATTCTCAATGATCCTCAGATTCACCCAATGGTTTTGAACCATTTTAATGACAATATCAGACTTTGTGATAACAGCTTAAACAATAGATTTAACAATTTGCTAATAATACATTAGCGTTAGCAAAGCAAAGTTAAACAACAACATAATCTAATTTGAAGCTCTGATGAAGATTCACTAAACGTGAAACATTAACTTTGTTGCCTTCTCTTAGATGCTGTCAGACCTGCAGAGTTCCGCCAGCAATTTCTGTTTTTGATTCAGATCTTCAGCATCCGCAGTTCTTTATTTTATCTTAATGTAATCTAATTAATGTCTTTGATTTGATCTCAATCTTCTTTGGATCTAGTCCCCACTTACACAAAGGCAGACAAACCAACAGACATAATGAAGGGCTAAATCAAAAGAAAAGGTAAATGAGATATAACTGGTCAGTTAACATATGCGAGCTCCATGATCCATAATCTCTTAGGCTCATGGTATTGTAGCTTGCATGGTTTCTGAAGACCATGATATAAGCAACTAGCTTCTATTAGGCTCCGAAGAGTATTCATTTAATACGTATAATTGAGATTTGATTCACCAAATTTTCAATAAGTTGATAATGCAAGGATAACCAGGGAGGAATCAAACTTTTGTCCAGTTGTATTTTTCAGGCACAATCCTTCTGACTAAAACACAGTTCAAAACCAGTTAAAAATTTATTTCTCTTTGTTAGTTTGCTTGCCTCCCTGATAGACCCCAGTTATTATTTAACATCTGTCTTCTAATTGAGCGTACAATATCTCCTGAACCAAAGCATTCTTCGAACAAGAATTAAATTGCAAATTACTTCCAGGCCTGGACTTGGAAGCAAATATCAGTTTGTTATTCTGTACTTTGAAAATGACCTACTACTCACTGCCTAAATGCCACCTTTAGTACTCAGCTCATGGTTCATGCCTCCAAACAAAACATAATTTTTAAAAAACTTTCCTATTCTATAATTTGTTCTAAATTTTCCAAGTATTCCGAAAGAGAGGAATATGCAGAGGTGCAGGGTACATGAAATGTTCCTTCGGAGGGCCAGCAAGGGCATAAGGGGCAGATCTTCCTACCTCCTGTGCAATGTCAGGATTGGTGAATTTGGAAAATAGGTGAGATCGGCAGGAATGAGATTTTCAATGTGAAGAGGAAAATGGGCGATTCTGCAACCGAGTTTAGAATGGAAAGATGAGAATCTCCCTGTAAAATCCCTCTCAATGGTTATACATTATTGAATGAAGATAATTGGGTTTTTACTGACATACTAACTTAATCATTACTGCCAAACACTCTGACTGGCCCTGAAAATCTAATTTTTGTTTTTGTGAAATGTCAAGTAACTCCATAATAATAAAACAGATTCATTTGTTTGTTTCAAAACGAAGTTAAAGTTTATTTATATTAGCTTGTCTCTCATTTCAAGCATTATAATCTATTTCACAAACCAAAAATTTAAACTAAAAGTTAAAAAAAATTCTTCAACTTCCTTGTTTGCTGTCTGTGGGAATCCTTTCATCTGATTGACACTTTACCCTGCATGCTGCTATCACTGCATGTTGTGGAAGAGCAAGTCTGTGCCAGAAAAATCTCTAGGCCTTTCTGTGCACCTTTCTTTGAAATCCAGGACATCAGAAAACGAACCATTTTGTGCAAACATGGAGGATCCTTGTTTCAATTATAACAAATGTTGCTGAGATAACAGCGTGGAGCTGGAGCAACACAGCAGGCCAGGCAGCATCAGAGGAGCAAGCAAGTTGACATTTTGGGTAGGGATCCTTCTTCAGAAATATTACAGTTTGTTTGTGGATTCCCAATTTTTATGGTGGGAGTGAGGCTGGGAGTGGGGAGATTTTGAAACTGATAAAGCCTACATTGAGTTTCACCCCATGATCAACTCTCACTCTCATCGCTGCCTCCTTGACCTGACACAACCTGTCCATCTTTTCTCCCACCTATGCAGTCCTCCCATCTCACTAACCAATTCCCACCACTGCTTGCCTGCACTCACCTATCACCATCCCATCTATCTGCCCTAGTCCCATTCCTCCTCCTCTCTCTCTTTATTTCTGAGCTCCCTTCTCCCTCCCCCATTCCTGAAGAAGTGTCCCAACCCAAAATGTCAGCTTTCCTCCTTCTCAGATGCTGCCTGGCCTGCTGTGTTCATCCAGCTCCGCACTGTGTTATCTCTAAATGTTGCTGATGTGTTTTACCACTAATGCACCTACATCACCCAAAATGGCAAATAACATTTCCAATGGTGATAATATTATGGTAATAAGTTTAATCATCCATCAATGGGTTATAGGAATAAATGCCCCTTGAGACCCTATCTCTGAAAAATGTGATCAGGTGCATAAGTATGACAGTATAGAGTTTGTGGTTGTGGGAGAAAGTGAGGTCTTGGGTGAACTAGGAAAGAACTTTACAGGTGTTTTTCTTAATGAGAGGATTGGGTGCTTGGATCAGCAACTGTCTAATATCTCCTGTTCTTTGTTGCTGTTTGTTTATTCCATCAGCTACTGCTATTGATTCATCCACTGCCTTACCTTCCTTCTTCAGAAAATCCTTTGCAATGCCACTTTGCAGAACATGATTGTTCATAACATATTAACTAACACCAAAGTGAAGCCAGTTAGGTTTGTATTTTAAAGCTGCACCAGGATCATGAAGCTAGAAGTAGGATGTTTTGCAGTGCTGTAAAACGGAGAGACTAAGGCGTTCAGGTACATAATTCTTTGAAGTTTGCATCGCATATGGACAGAGTAGTTAAGAAAGCATTTAACATGCTTGCTTTCATTGCTCAGACCTTAGAGTATAGGAGTTGGGATGTTATGTTAAGGTTGTACAGGACATTGGTGAGGCTTGTTCTGGATTACTCTGTCCAGTTCTGGTCACCCTGTTATAGGAAGGGTATTATTAAGCTGGAGAGGGTTCAGAAGAGATTTACCAGGATGTTGCCGGGAATGGAGTGTTTGAGTTATAAGGAGATGCTGGGTAGGCTGGGACTTCTTTCAATGGAGTGTAAGAAGTTGTGAGGTGTCCTTATTGAGGTTTATAAAATAATGAGAGGTATAGATAAGGCGAATGGCAGATGGTGGGTGATGGATTTCAAGACTAGCGGGCATATTTCTAAGGTGAGAGGAGAAAGATTTAGAAAAGACATGAGGTGCAATTTTTTTTTACAGAATGATTCATGTGTGGAAGCAACTTCCAGAGGAAGTGGTGGGTGTGAGTACAGTTACAACATTTAAAATGAATTTAGATTAGTACATGAATAAGAAGTATTTGGAGGTATATGGGCCAAGCACAGGCAGTTGGGACTAGTTTAGTTTGAGATTATAGTCAGCATGGACTGGTTGTACTGAAGGGTCTCTTTCTGTGCAAAGTGATAATGACTCTAGGATTGACTGTTCAACCTGGCAGTGGAATGGTTTATGATACATTTTTTTTCTCTCTGGCAGTGGTATCTTTGATGCTGCGTTGAGAGAGCATTGTATTGACAGAGGTGTTTACTTTTAGATAAGATTTTAAGTCGTTATTTGCAATTTCAGATGGACAGTAAAAATGCCAGGCACTGTTCAAGAAAGAGCAAGAAAATTCATCCAGTGTGTTAGCCAGCATTTATCTCTCAAGCAACACCTAAAACAACAGACTCCTTTTTGATTACTTATGGGATGAATCTATGCAAAGGTTGACTGCTGACTTTCTTACATTACACAATTAAAGCAGTATACTTAAATGCTTTAAAGTGGCCTGAGATGTTCTCTGGTTCCAAAGGTACAATATAGATGCTTCCCTATGGGCAAAATTGTGGTTTACATGTCAGAATTTTTGCTGAACCTTGGGAACTTCTCAGGTAGTTGAGGTGACATGCAAAAATTAAACTAATACCTTGCTAAATAGACTCACATTGCAACAGTGGGCAGCAGAAGGCCATATGTTAGTGAAGACCCAGTTGTAATCAGGAATGGACCTTCCCCTGCAATAACATCTTTCCATTGCAAAGGTAGAAGCTGTATTACCTGCTGTTTAACTTCCTCAATGTCATGGTTCAAAAAGGCCCCAATCATTCCTTCAGATGAAGCAGTAATTCATATATTTTTCAATTTAGTAAACAATCAGCTCTGCTGACAATATGATTTCCTCTACACTGGGGAAACCAAACACTGATTAGATGACCCATATATGGAACATTTCTGTTCTGTCCACTAGCATGAACTGAAGTATCTGGTTAGCGTGTGATTTTACTTCTCCGCCTTGTTGTTTTGCTGAATCTCTGTCCCTTCCTAGCCTACTTCATTGTTCTATTGAGGCTCAACATATGCTTCAGAGCAACACCTCGTCTTTCTTTCAGTTAGGCACATTACAGCCTTCTGGACGCAACATTCAGCTCAACAATTTCAATTGTAAACTCTGCCCACACATTGTGTTTCCTTTTCCTTGCATGTTTCAGTGTTTTTTTTTAATGTTGTTTTCAGACAGTAGGACATCTGCTCTGTGACATCTTATACTACTTTGTTTCTTTCCTATCCTCATCACCATTTGGTTTGCCCTTGTAAAACTAACTCTTCTCTCATTCAAACCCTCCATCTTCTGACCTGTCACGGACTTTCCTTTGTCCCTAATCCGCACACTACTTGCTAAAAACTATTAAATACCTAACATCTCCCATTCTGATGAAAGGCTACCTGTTTCTTTCTCCACAGATGCTGCCTCACCACCTCACCAGCATTTTATGTTTTTATTTAAGATTTCAAACACCCTCAGTATTATAGAACATAGAACATTACAGCACCGTACAGGCCCTTCGGCCCTCAATGTTGTGCCGACATGTCATACCGATCTGAAGCCCATCTAACCTACACTATTCCATGTACGTCCGTATGCTTATCCAATGACGACTTAAATGTACCTAAAGTTGGCGAATCTACTACTGTTGCAGGCAAAGCGTTCCATTCCCTTACTACTCTCTGAATAAAGAAACCACCTCTGACATCTGTCCTATATCTTTCTCCCCTCACTTTAAAGCTATGCCCCCTCGTGTTCGCTGTCACCATCCTAGGAAAAAGGCTCTCCCTATCCACCCTATCTAATCCTCTGATTATTTTATATGTTTCAATTAAGTCACCTCTCAACCTTCTCTCTAACGAAAACAGCCTCAAGTCCCTCAGCCTTTCCTCGTAAGACTTTCTCTCCATGCCAGGCAACGTCCTAGTAAATTTCCTCTGCACCCTTTCCAAAGCTTCCACATCCTTCTTATAATGCGGTGACCAGAACTGTACGCAATACTCCAAGTGCGGCCGCACCAGAGTTCTGTACAGCTGCAGCATAACCTCTTGGTTCCAGAACTCGATCCCTCTATTAATAAAAGCTAAAACACTGTATGCCTTCTTAACAACCCTGTCAACCCGGTTGGCAACTTTCAAGGATCTGTGTACATGGACACCGAGATCTCTCTGCTCATCTGCACTACTAAGAATCTTACCATTAGCCCAGTACTTTGCCTTCTGGTTACTCCTACCAAAGTGCATCACCTCACACTTGTCTGCATTAAACTCCATTTGCCACCTCTCAGCCCAGCTCTGCAGCTTATCTATGTCTCTCTGCAACCTGCAGCATCCTTCGTCACTATCCACAACCCCACCAACCTTAGTGTCGTCTGCAAATTTACTAACCCATCATTCTATGCCCTCAGCCAGGTCATTTATAAAAACAGCAGTGGACCCAACACCGACCCTTGCGATACACCACGAGTAACTGGTCTCCAGGATGAACATTTCCCATCAACTACCACCCTCTGTCTTCTTTCAGCAAGCCAATTTCCGATCCAAACTGCTATATCTCCCACAATTCCGTTCCTCCACATTATGTTGAAATACTGTTCAAAACAGTTGTGGCATGACTGATACAGTAACTTCTCACCAAGTTGTAGTGATAATTTGACAATTCAGAATCTGAAACAAAGATTTTTCAGTTAAACATCTCAAAGTAGAACTTGAGTTACCTCTAGAAGAAACATGTACATTCCAACAATTGATCTTGTCGGACACAGGTAAGGCCATTCTTAGAATACTACCTTCATTTCTAGTCTCCCTGCTATACGAAAGGTGTTGTTGAACTTGAAAGGGTGCAGAAAAGGATTACCAGGATATTGCCAGGATTGGAAGGTTTGGGCTGTGGGGAGAAGCTGAATAGGTTGGGGCTTTTTTCTCATGGAGCATCAGAGACTGAGGGGTGACCTAACAGAGGCATGAATAAGGTGAATAGCCAAGGTCATTTCCTCAGGGTAGGGGAGTCCGAAACCAGAGGCATAGGTTTAAGGAGGGGACAGATTTAAAAGGGACCTGAAGGGCAACCTTTTCGCTCAGAGGATGGTGCATGTGTGGAACGAACTGCCAGAGGAGATGGTGGATACAGGTCTTAGTATAACATTTAAAAGGCATCTGGATGGGGACATGAGTAGAAAGGGTTTAGAGGGATATGGACCAAATGTCACTTCAAAATCAAAACAAAATCCAACTGTTGTACAAACAGCTGAAAAATTCTCCAAAAGCTTTGAAGACCAAGAAGTAATGACACTGCACTTTTAATTTGAGGAACTAATGCTCTTCCCTTCTCCACACAAGTGTGACTAAACTCACCATTGCCAAAAGGGATACAATTTTGACAAACAAGATTGTCTTACAATTCTAATATTTACATCACTTTCCAAGCTAACACCAATCCATGTTTTAGAAAGTAAGCAACAGAGTGCAACTATTAGAGTCCTAAAGTAATTCTGCAATTTGTCTTGACGAAACTAGTTCTAATGAATTGGTTGTCTAAAAAGCGGAAAGTGATATGAGTTCTGCATTTAGCCTCTGTACTCTTGAATTAGAAAAAGTCAACCACTGTTGATACATGTGGTCAATATAAAAATGACCTTTGCTAAAAGCACATGAGACTTGCTGTCTGATGCAAACAAAGTAGACCATTTTTAAAATGTGTTTTCCTAATCAACCTGTTCAGAGATGTTAGTATATACTTCAGGACCAGGTGGGACTTGAATCCTGGTCTCTCAGTTAAGGGGCAGGACGCTACCACTGATCCATGAGAGGACCCAATGAGTTAGTGTTTACTGTGATGCTCCTTCATATTTAATGGCTTGTTAATGTTCTCTATTTCAAAATACACAAGAATAGATACTTGATGAGGCACGAGAAGGTAATTGATACCTGTGGAACAACACTTTATCAAAGAATAAATGCTTTCAGGAGAATACTGGTGAAAACAAATTTCTTTGTGCAGTGATACATGACAAGAATTTTACCAGTTTTCTTTTCCATTTTCTTACCCTTCCTGTTCTCATCTCTTGGAGGTACTTATTTTTGTTCAGATCCAGTCCGCTGGGAGCTGGTATTTTCCTAGCACTTCATCCCAGAAGCTATTTTCCATCTGTGAGCCTGGTTACTTACTTACAGTGGGCAATTTAATCATGATGGCTGTTACAGCTGAACTCTATCTTGTCTTCAGTGAACAAAAACTGACCAGATTCTAGTGGAAGAAACTGGGCAGTAATCAGGAGTAGACACCCTAGATTATCTATTGTCAATTGTCTGATCTGAGAGGGCTGAATATTAGCTCCTCCAAAGACGCCAGCTGACTCACTGTACAGTAGGGTTACAGCACGAACAATTTTCTAATCAAATGCTTCAATAGCACTTTATGTCAAATGCTTATTAATGAACAGTCAGGTGTAAAATATTCATTTTTTTGAAAGTAAGCTTTACATTATAACTCAATATAAGTTAAAGTTTAATTGCTTTGAATGTAATGAAGCATGATGTTTTAATGAACTTTGATTGAAATTTCTAGGATGCTGTCACATAATCAAACCCTCAATTTGAATTGAGAATGACCAGTGAATCAAGTCAGGATTGTGCTTTGGCCCTGAATATGAATATGATCACTAACCTCTGCATTGTAAATGCTGTTCCATTTTGTAAGGTAATACTTCATCTGGGAAGAGAAAACAAATGTGAAAATTTGAGAAAGCTTGGACTGAGTGAGCAGAAACTTAGAAAGGACATTATGGCCCGACCAGAAAAGGTTGTGAAATTCAGGGATGTGTCTGGTTATTATAACAACAAATAGTAGTTATATAGTGTCTTTAACATAGGGAAACATCCCGAGGAACCTTTTCGGGGGGCATTACAACAGTAAGCATGACACCAAGCCAGACAAGGAGAATTAGTTAATTGATTAAATGCTTGATGAAAGCGCTAAGTTTAAGGAGTGTTTAGAGGAGCAAAGTACCATGAGTGTTGGAGAAATGATGAGAGAGAATTCCAGAGCTTGGGGCTGAGGTCACTGAAAGCACAGTCACCAATGGTGAAACAACCAGAACTGGGAGTACAGGGGAGGCCAATACTGGAGGAGCACAGTATTTCAGAGGTTTTGCAGGTGGAGAAGATTAAGCAGATAGTGGAAGAAGGGACTTGAAAATAAGGATGAAAATTATAAAACTGAAATGTTGCATGGTAGTTTGTAGCAATATTAGGTAAAGTGTATTTTTTGAGGTGGGATGATGATAACTGAATTAAAAGAAAGCAGGACAACAGCTGAAGACTTAGGGGTGCAGGTGCATAGGTCCTTGAAAGTGGAGTCGCAGGCAGACAAGGCAGTGAAGAAAGCATTTGGCGTACTTAACACAGTGTGGAACTGGAGGAACACAGCAGCTAGGCAGCATCAGAGGAGCGGGAAAGATAAAGTTTCGGGTCGGGACACTTGTTCAGAAATGGAGCGCCAGCTCCAGCTCCACAATGTGTTATCTCAGACTCCAACATTGGCAGTTCTTACTATCTCTTTGGCATACTTGCCTTTAGTGGACTTTGCATTGAGTATAGGAGTTGGGACATTAATCTACAGTTGTACAGGACATTGGTGAGGCTACTTCTAGAATACAACATTCAATTCTGGTTGCCCTTCTGTAGCGAGGATGTTGTTAAACTAGACAACACGCAGAAAAGATTTATAAACAGGTTGTCAGGGTTGGAGGTTTTGAGTTGTAGAATAGGTTGAATAGGCTGGGACTTTATTGCCCAGAATGTCAGAGGCTGATCGGTGATCTTACAGAGGTTTGTAAAATCATGAAGGGCATACATAGGGTGAATAGCCTTTTTCCCAGGGTAAGAGAGTCCAATTCTGGAGGACAAAGGTTTAAAGCAAGAGGAGAAAAACTTAAAAAGGACCTGGGGAGTAACTTTTTCATGCAGAGGGTGGTGCGTGTATGAAATGAGCTGCCAGAAGAAATTGTGGAAGCTGGTACAATTACAACATTTAAAAGGCATCTGGATGGGATGAGTGTATGAATAGGAAGGGTTTAGAGGGATATGGATATGAAATGTTGGCATTTAGGACGAGGTCAAATTGGAATGTCTGGTTGGCATGGCCAAGTTGGACCACTCTGATTTCATGCTTTATAAATCTCTGACTGTATGACTCTACATCTGTTTACAGCAAAGACAAACATCACTAACATTATACTAAAGTAATCCATTATATTTGTGTGCAAACAAATTAGGTTACATGTACCCAATCTTGGCCGTATGAGTGAGGTTGGTGCATCTTCTGTCTTCTGTATTGCAAGCACTTTATGGGCCAAAGGCCTGTGCAGCTTTCCATACAAATTTAAACAGAAGGGACTTGAGTTACTCAAATGATGTTCTATTCATATGTTTAGAGCTTGCGTTAAAATTTCTGAGACCATTTCTAAAATGTTAATTGAAGGCTTATTTTTCTGTAACTTGTGGTGTAACTGTGCTTGTCATTTGGTAGAAAATTAAATTTGCTATCTTATTGGATTAGCTGTTAACTTTGTGCCTCAGGCCAGCAGGAATGCAAAACAAATCATCGATTCTTATGAATAAAGCTTGCACACTGTGTCTTCATACTACTTGCCACACTTTTCCAAACCTGCTTTCATATAGTTCCATGTTTTCTTTAATTCTTTATTTTTCTGCCACTCTCAATCCCGTACTGCCATTTCCAGTCCTAGCCAACTTGACATTAATGTTACAACACTGTATCTAACCCCAGCTGTTGTTGAAATCCTGTCGAGCAGCTCAAAGTGTACTTTCCTCTCCATGATTCATTCCCTCCAGCTAAAGTTCAAGCTGCTATCTTTGAAGTTGTTGACAGACAATTAAGAGTTGTCTGCTAACATTGTGACTTCAGCTCGTAAAGCTTGAAGTCTTCTTCAAGGAAATCTCAGTTATAACTTTGGCATATAAAACATAAAGCTTAAACAAAGAGGATGAGGGACAAAAATGATGATTTAAAAGACAGCTTAAAAATAAAAACTTTCCGACTCTCTTTGTGACCAACCAGATAAATATCTGTGTATTGAGTTACTTAATCGTGCAGGTCAAGTAAGACATCAGATCCCTGTTTTTAGCTGCTCTCTAGTTGATCTCTGTTAAGTCAGGTGCCACACGACACTAGGTTATTGTCCAACTGGTTCATTTGAAATCACAAACTTTCATAGCGCAGCCCCTTCGTCAGGTGCAGTGAGACCAAAGAGCACACGGAAGAGTTGGTGGGCCGAGCAATCGAGGGCTGAGAGATCAAAGATCATACAACTGATGTGAGTGGAGTGTCAGATAACAAGTCTCTGCAGTTAGACAGTGAGTAAAGTGTCAATTACTGCATAACCAGCGAAGGGATGACCTATAATCTGATTAAATGAGGCAGAGAGATACTTAGAAAAAAAATTAAAAATAAGGTGGTGATGGAGACAACCTAAATGACTAGAATAGCATGATAGGTGGAAGAGTTGCCTGCCAAGAGTCTAACCAAAGTAATAAGTAATTCAAAGGTGCACAAAACTAATTAAGGTAGGGAGATCATAACAATTTATCAATTGTAAACTCTGTGTTTGTGTGCTCTTCTCTCTCACTGCACCTGACGAAGGGGCGGCACTCCAAAAGCTGGTGATTTCAAATAAATTTGTTGGACTATAACCTGGTATTGTGTGACTTCTGACTTTGTTCACCCACACCTAACGCCGGCACCTCCATAACATATTTTTTTAGATGTTACACTCAATGCATAATGTCATGTGTTGGAATCATGGAAAGAATATGTGGATAGATTTTTGGGCAGCAATACCTGTTTAAAGAGTTACTGACTTATTACAAAGCTGCATGTGTAATTTTGTTTTAGAAGGGTGTGAGGTGAGAATTGTTATGTTAATGATGATAGTTGAAAGATCAATTAGGAATTGATTAACTCTGTGTTTTAACTGTAAAACATATTATAAATGCTGTAGGTATATGTTCAAATTGCACAAAGGCAGCAAATAGAATTTGAATTCAGTTAATAATTATGGAAAATAAGCTTGTTTCATTAAATGGTTACCGTGACAACCAATATTCCCTCTAATTTTTTTTCGAGTGTGTGGACCTTCGAGGTCCATGTGTGGCAGCAGCTGTGGCTTCTGGAAGTGGAAGCCAATGTGTTAGTACAGCAGCGTGCACAGAGCCTCCCAGCAACCACACAAAGCAGAGGGAATGTTCATGACAACTAATCATCAATCTTTGTAAAAACACAGTTGATTTTGTAATGTTCATTGGGGAAGGAAATCTGCTATCTTTAGCCAGATGTGACTCAGGACCCACAGCAATGTGTTTGACACTTAACTGTCCTTTGAAATGGCTCTAGCAAGCCATTAAGTCTCAAGGGCAGTGAGAAATGAGCAATAAATGTTTACCAGTAACGTAAACCGAAATTGCTGGAAGAATTCAGCAAGTCTGGCAGCATCTGCAGAGAGACAGCAGAGTTAACGTTTTGGGGGCAGTGACCCTTCTTCAAATGTTTACCAGTGACCCCCACATTGCATGAAAGAATAAATAAGAGTTATGAAGATGACATTACAGCGATCACCTGATATCTATGCAGCTTGCAAACTAAAAGCAGATTAATTGTCAGCAGAGTCAAAACATTGTATACAAACAGCACATGGTATCTTTCTTTCTCAAGGGACAAGTACACATTCAGCAAATGTCCTAGGCATTGGAGGCCATGTAGAGGGTGATGCTGCAATGAGGGATCTTTGTAAAGGAGAAGGTGTGTCAGTGATAAACCAGTGGAATTTTTATGGAAATCTTGCTTTGATGTGCCCTCACAAATGTGCATTGAGCAATTGGAGCAACATTCAGGCGTTCAGGTATATTCTGGAGCTTTTCTTCCATGTTCTTTACGTATGAGATCTTTGAGTCTTGTGCAAAATTGAACTGAGGCACAGAAGGTCACAAAGTTACATATAGACAAGTTGCCATTCACTGCTCCTAACCATATGCAGCTTTAGTGAAATTGCCCGGTGGATACTTTTCCTGAAATTATTGCCATAAAAGAGATTACTGTGTGACCTGCGAAAGAGACAGCATGGTATACATTATAACAGGGCCATGTTATGTCACATGATATAATGCTGGTCCTTGAGTCCTGAGAAAAGGTAATACCCAAAACGTTGACTGCTGCTTTCCTCCAGATGTTGCCTGGCTTGCTTGTTCTTCCAGCCACCTGTTTGTCTACTTTTGGATTCTAGCATCTGCAGTTTTTTTGTCTATAACCCTGGTCTTACTCTTTTGCAGCTGCCTGGCAAGGTGAGATCCCTTTTAAATATTATTACTGTTAGTTATGTTTGCAGAGGGAAGTTAGTGTTTTGAACTATTGCCCAGCAAACTCTGTAGACTTCCTTGGGCAACACAATAAGACACAAAAAATAGCCGTGAGACAACAATAACTGTCAACAGTACAATGACTAACACCAATGTCTCTTATCTTGGGGCGAGGAGGGGGAGAATTAGCCATTCTCCTCACCCCTAGTTGCTATAAAGACCTCACCATGCTAGGAGGTGTGTCAAGTCTTACCAGTACATATACATGCTGCTGTCAATCAGAATGATTTTGGAGGAGGACCAAGATGCAAAATATGTCCTTGCAAGGATAAAATGATCTGCAATGAGTTATGTATGAATAAAATGTTATAGCAGAAGGGTATTTGGTGCATTGTGCCTTTGAAAAAGCTGCCTACCTTTGTTCAACATCACATTTCTTTCCATTTAATTCTAAATTATTCCCTTCCAAATACAAGTCTAATTGTCATTTAAAATGTTCCTATGGAATCTGATTCCATTACCCTTTCAGGTATAATATTTCAATCCAAACAACCCTCTTTGTGAAGAAATTTCTCTTCATTTCTCTGTCATCTTTGTGCCAATTGTTTTGAATCCAAGGCTTTTAGTTATCAGTTCACCTGCCAGAGGATAAGGAGCAAGTAGAGAGATATGACCAAAACTGATTTGCAATTTTTAATTTGTCAGTTAGGACTCCTTTAACCACCTGTGCTCTGAGCAGAACAATTCCAGCTTCTCCACTCTTTCTTATAATTAAAGCTCCTTGTTTCTAATAATTGACCTCCGCATTGTCATCAGAGTCTTAATATGTTTTTAAAAGTCTGGTGCCCAGAATTGTACAAAATGTTCCAGCTCTGGGCTAAACAATGATTTGTAAAGGTTTAGCATGACATCTTCTGTATTCCCAATTTATAAAGTCAACTAGCACATACACTTTTCTGTTCACTTTATCAGCTTCCTTTGCCAGCCTCAAAAATTTATGGAAGTCCAGGTTCTTCAGTTATTGTACCCTCTCCACTCAAAACAGGACAACTTAGAATATAAGAACAAATTACCAGAAATATTCAGCATAGCATACTGTCCCTTTGGAGAGAGAAATAATTAACAGTTTAGATCCATGACATTTTGTCAGAATTTCATTTAGTTATACTGCCTTGCCATGTTGTCTCTACCAAAGTGCATCACTCACATTTATCTCCATGAAATTGGATCACCATGTGTCAGCCCTTTCATCAGTTTGTCTATGTTCTCTCAAAGTCTGCTAATGTCACATATTTACTCACATTTGGTGTTACCTGCAATGTTTGAATTTGTTTTTGTTATACTGTGGCATGGTCATTTGTACATATTAAGAAAAGTGGTCTTCCTAATATCAACCCGGAGGTGTATGTTTCGCTTCAGGCAGTAAAGAACAAATTTTCATGGCTGTTGTCTGCTTTCCATCTCTTAGCCAGTTTTGCGAATGTTACCAGAGGCCCTTTTAATATCTTTTATTTTCTGGAAAAGTCTGTTTTGAGGTTATACACAGCATTTATGCTCCTACTTTGTCAGCCCTCTGTCTATTTAATAAAATTTTAAAACATCTTTCCCAACTGCAGTACATTCACAAGTGCTTATCAGTCTGTGAAGTATTTATGAATTCTAGTCACATTTTAGTGCAAGGAAAATGATCCACAGCAAGGTCCTACAAACAGAAATGGCTTAACAATCAGATAAGCAGTTATTGAAGCATTTCTGGACTTTCAGAGGTGCTGACATTTTGATGAAATGTTAAACCATGTCCCAGTCCTCTTTCATGAGTGGACACCAAAAGCCGCTATAGCATTTACCAATGAAGCGAAGGAGAGTTTTCCTATTTGTCATGACTAATATTTGTCCTTCATTTAATGTCACTGAGAAGCAGATAATCTGCTCATTTATCTCATTGTTGTTTGTCAAATTATTCTGTCCACAAATTGGTTTCCAACTGCCTTATGTTAGAACACTGAATTTACTTGAAAATCACTTAACTACTTGTGAATTGTTAGTTTGTTCTGAACTCATGAGAAGAAAATGTGGCAGTGAGGGAGGAGACTGGAATGGTACCTCATTTTTGAGGGTGAGAGTTAAGAGAATAACAGAATCACTATAATCATGAAACAAAGATGGACATAATTTTTTTAAAAGGAAGGAAGTGAACTTGAGATTGGTTGCATAACTTACTTCATATAGATAAGGCTTAGTAGACTGATGTGTATGCTGGTTTAAACAGGCTACTTATATAGGTACTGGGTATAGATTTGCACCTTTTATTTTGAAAAGGAACTAACTGAAGAGAACGTTTCCAGTTATAGAGACTAAATTGCACATTAGCAGCAGGTATGAGAAATTGAGGGATGTAGAAATATTGCAAAAATATCAAAGTAAGGTACTGTGGAACAAAAACAAAGTTACTGGAAAAGTTCAGCAGGCCTGGCAGCATCTGTGAAATAAAAACAGAGTTAATGTTTCAGGTCCGGTGACCCTTTCTCAGAACTTCCGGTTTTTATTAAGATACTGTGGATGTTGCAAACCCCAAATCGAAGCAAAGTGCTGGAAAATTTCAATCGTTCCAAAGAAATTATGTACAAAATAAAGTGTTAACTCTGTTCCTCTCTCCACAGATACTGTCAGACCTGCTGAGAATTTCTGATAAAATTTCTGATTTTATCCTGAAAATGTATATGTATACCTTAGGAAATTAGAGATTTTGTAGAATGCTTCAAGAATTGGCTGATGTTGCTATTGATTATCGAGAGACTATGGAAAGAAGGTGAAATGGCATGCACCGTTGATCTTTCCCTAAGTCCCCGATTGGGACAAGCTTTATGGGTCTATTACTTATTTTGCGGGTCCCTTTTTATATGCTCACAGATGCAAATCACAAGCAATTCTGCAATTTTAGTGCAAGCAGTACTCTAATATATCTTTTGATACTTATGATACAAATTCATACATCTTTGATACAAATGTGGAACTACACAATTATCCTATTAACTTTGTGTTTTTATTGTTCATTGATAGTGTGCAAAATTGTTCATATGCATTATTCAAGAGTTCCAGATTTTATCGTATACACTGTTCTCCTTTGGCTGAAGTTTGTCACATTATCGAAATACCTCCATTGTATTATTTAGTGTTTTAATAAATACAAAATTAATTTTATTATTTGTGTTTCTGTTTAAATATATTTTTAATAATCTTTGTAAGAAACTTGTGCACTTTGTCTCCTGGTCAGTATAGTCGTGTGTTTTTAAGAGTCCTGCTTACGTAAATGTCATCATTATCATTAGGTCATTTGAAGTATAGCACTTTACTGGAAGCATACTCTTCTGTTACAACTTAATAGTTTAATATTATCCCAAACAATTCTCTGCCTGAGGAATGTAATGTTTGTTTATAATGTAATAAATTTCAGATTCTTCAATATCAAGATATCTACACCCAGGTTCTTAAGTTGCATAAGATAAGCATTGCTGCATCAGGTGAAGCATTCTGTTGGAGGCAAACATACAATAGGAACATGACATAATCTTGCAACAGTTAAATTGTAAGACTTATTATTTTAGAATATATTAAATCTGTTGTAGTATTAACATTTTCTGGTCAGTAGTATGAGAACTCTTTCAGGAATTGAACCTGCAGATCATTTCCCAGAAGAACACTATGACATATGCTCCACAACCTAGTTTAGGATTATGTGACGGTTTTCCCATAGAAACCTCTTCTCCATGATCTGTGTAAGATATGATTGTTTTAGCAAAAGATTGCTGAGAAGGAGTTAGATAGTTTGAGTTCCATCCCAAGTTGTGGATTCATCAGGAGATGAATGGTGATTCCACTGTAAGACAAGATGTTCTCCCAGAGATCTAAACGGTGGACAGTCGGTTAGCCAATTATTCAGGATTGCTCTTTTCACCTTTTAAGGATAGCAAGCATTTTGATCCATTTTTGAGCAGCATTGGAAAGAATGGCTTTTAAAACTCGGAACAGAGATCAGAAAGCCGGGGAGCAAGAAATTATGAAGGGAGATAGCTACTGTCTTGGCTTTCAGAGCAATAACAGAGAGACAGTTTATTTTTGAATTGGGTGAGGACCTATCGAGTTGAGCTGGTGTATATGTGTTGTTTATTTTCTTATCTGTCCATGAACAGATGTTGTTCTGATTTACCAAGAAACTCTTATCATATTCTGTCCTTTATGTTTTATTCACTGTGGAATAAAGCAGCTTACAAATCAAACGGATGCCTCACGTAGTATTAACTGTGTTCGCCTTCAGACAGATTGAAACTGTACTCTTGTGTGAGCTACAGACAGTCAGTTTAAATCACAAGGGAATATCATTGTTCAACTCGCAAGTCCTGCTATTGTGTTAACAGACATAGGACAGTGGGAGTCAATTTTTTTCCCAAAAATAAAAAACAGGTCACCAGATTACTAAAGGGAGCAACTGACATTGTAAAATGTGAGAAGCCTTCACTACATGCTGAATGGTAGATTGCATTAGCATGCTAACCTTCAACTCTGTGTGTAAGTCTGCCCAGTATTGGCGAATAAAGTTTTTGTTTTGATAGCTACTCTCCCTGATTAAGTATGAATGATCTCAGTCCAATTCCTGGTTGGTGCAGTACCACAATAAATGGTTCATAATTTAGTACTAATTAGCAAAATTGGTCAGAGTATACATAGGATGGTGAACGTAAGAAGAAGAAAATGCATGTTGGAAAAGCAGGAATGCCATTTGTGAGGTTGAAGGTTAAAACACATTATTCAGACAGAATACTGATTGCTTTTTTTCTTGCATGAAGGTTATGTTGTAGTCTGAAGAGCTGGATGCAACAAGGAAACGTTTAACATTTGTAACTTGCACTTTTTGTGATGTAGCGTGGAAACTCACTTAAACATTGAGTTATTTTTAGCTTGATGGGGATGCAAAAATAGTTGCATTGCTAAATTAAAGTTTTTACTACTAATTTATGATGCTTTGAAAGCTACATTTGACTTGGAAAGTCATGGTGTTATAATCTAGACAGCCAGGTGGTAAAGGATAGAACTGGAGCCAATGTTTACACACCGAAGTATTTATCGAAAGAGATGCACATCGCAAACATGCAGTTTTTAAGTCAACATCCACAGCTCCAGTCTGTTCCTATTTATAAGAGCACATGGATACTTTTGTAGTTAACTGTTCAGAGAGTTAGTATGCACCTCTGGAACAGCTAGGAGTTGAACCTGAGCCACCTATCCCAGAGGTAGGGACATTAATAGTGCACCTCATAACCCTCCTACATGAACACGTGTGAATTTCCCAGTTAATGCCCACTACCTGTGTATTTTTAATACAGTTAAGATGCAAATGGTGTATTTGAATGGCAAAGGAGTTATAATAGCCCATTCCCTTGCGATAATAGTCTTCATCTTGATAGCTGCAAAGTTCTGACTAAAATGATGCATTTTTCTGGCTGAGCACCACTCAGTTGGTACAGTTCTGTTGTAAATTAAGTTACTGTTGAACACTTATGGCTGGAATTTTTTCAATTTTACCATTGTCTTGCATGTCAAGGCCAAAAGAAGGTCATGACCCCATACACCAGGATGATAAGATCCTGGGCAGCACTTTACTAGCTGGGAAGTCCTCTTTGGGTTGTGCATCAGCCATTAGAATCATAGAATCCCTATGGTTTGGAAGCAGGCCATTCAGCTTCCTGGGTCCACACCAACCCTCCAATGAGCATCCCCCCCTACCTCTGTAACCCCCCATTTCCTATGGCTAATCCACCTGATCTACATATCCCTGGACAGTGTGGCAATTTAGCATGACTAGTCCACTTAACCTGAACATCTTTGGACTGGCAACATCGTCTTGTCTGATCACATGCCACTTCAACCACTGCTCCAAGGCTCTAAGAATCTACCTTAGAGTTGAGAAACTTCTGGGACTCACGTTTACTGCCAGACCACTTTGCTGTCGGAGGCAATCGGGCATCTCCTGTATCTATACAGGACTTTTAGTGCTGACAGGAAGCCAATCACCTTTATGAACCTTAGTTTGATTTTAGTTCACAGTATCTTTAGCATCTACTTGGAGGCATTCAGCATCTGTGGATTAGTTTTCTTTTACATGTAGAAAGTCTTCTCATGTTGAGTTACAGGCAGCCTCTCTGTTCTGTGGATCTAGTCTGCGCACAAGTTTGTTAGTGCTGGGTTAGAAGCACAGTGTGGTCTAGCTTGCTCATTACTACACAAGTAAAGGCAGGCAGTTTGTGACATTGGGGATTTGTATGGTATGGTGCTACATTAACGTCAGAGCTGCAGCTTTTTCCAGCAGCTTATAAGGCACATGTACTTAAAGTAATTCACAGGGTGTATAAGTCCTATAGAATGATTGTTTAAAGGGGTGTCAGTAAGAGGTGCTGCTATAATCAATCTAGGGCAATTGTTTGATTACAGAATAAGGGATTGGCCACAATTAGTTTGGCACTTGGTCATATATAAATCCCAGCCAGGCCAATCCCTAAGGTCAAATGCCAATAAACTAGGGCTTACATTTAGGTCAGAGATAATGGGAACTGCAGATGCTGGAGAATCCAAGATAATAAAGTGTGAAGCTGGACGAACACAGCAGGCCAAGCAGCATCCCAGGAGCACAAAAGCTGATGTTTCAGGCCTAGGTCTAGGACTAAGATGAATTATAGCATGGGACAGCCAGAGAAATGACCCTGTAGTTAAAGTCGGCTTGTTAATGGTGATGTAAAAATGCTCAACCAAAACAGATTGAGACTTACAGTTCATCAGAGCCACAGGAACTGCAACACAGAAAAGAACATGAACAACTGGGGCAAGTTGCAAGTCACATACATATGAAATCTGAAATAGGAACAGAAGCAGACCATTTGGCCCCTCGTGCCAGATCTGTTATTGAAGAAGGTCATGGCTAGTCTACTTGTTATGTGAATTGCCTTATGAAGTCCCATCACCCTCTGATTCCTTTGCCTAAGAAGAATCTATTTCTGTCTTAAACATTTTCAATGGACCTGAGACAGAGTTCCAAAGTCACACAACCCTCTGAGAGGGGAAAAGAAACCCCTCATCTCTGTCCTGAAAGGTGACTCCTAACTTTCGAACAGTGTGTCCTGGTTGTGGGCTAATCCACAAGAGGAAACATTCTTTCCGCGTTCATCTTGTCAAGACCATTCAATATTTTTTATGCTTCAATAAATTCACCCCTCACTCTTCTAATTTCCAGACGAAGTCAAACCTCATGGGATAGTCAAAGAACAGCGAGCATAGTCTCAGAATAAAGGGATGCCACTTAAGACTAAGCTGAGGAGGATTTTATTTCTTTAGAGAGTTGTGAATCTTTGGAACTCCTTGCCATAAAAGTTGTGATGGCAGAGTCCTTGTGTATATTTACGGCTGGGATAGAGAGACAGATGGGTAACAATGATCCTATTGAATAGCAAAGCAGATTGGAGGAAACAAATGGCCTACTCCTTGTCCTATTTCTTATTGTGTCATTTGACATAATCTACTTGGACTTCAGCAATGCCTTTGATAAGGGAGATCAGCCGTGAAGGTAAGAGCCCTTGCGATTGAAGAAAATTTGGCTCATTGCATCCAGAATTGGCTGAGTGGTAGGAAGCAGAGGGTGATGATCGAGGGATTTTTTTTGACAAGATTCCTATCTTCAGTGGGGCTCAGCGGGGATGAGTGTTGGTGGGGTGGTAAATAGTAAGGAGGATAGCCTTAGATCATAGGCAGATATAGATTGACTGATCTGTGACAAAAGGATTTCAATCCATATCAGTGTAAGGTGATGCACTTGGTCAGGACAGCCAAGGCAAGGGAATATATGATGAACAGGAGGAACCTGGGAGGTGTCAAGGATCAGGGAGATCTTGGTGTGCCTGTAGGTAGCTGGACAGGTAGATAAATTGGTTAAGAAGGCATATTACTTGCCTTGATTAGCTGAGGCACACAGTTTAAGAGCAGGACAGTTATGCTAGAACTGTATCTAATATTGGTTAGGCCGCAGTTAGCGTATTATGTGCAGTTCTGAAATCCACATGTTTGGAGGGATGGGATTGCCCTGGATAAGGAACAGATGGTATTTTCCTGGTTGTTGCCTGGGCTGGAGTGCTTTAGTTATGAAGAGCAATTGGTTAGACTGGGACATGCTGTCTGCAAAAATGACCCCAAGCTTCCAGCTGCCTACCCCTGGAACACACAACCATGTTCCTCGGCCAACATCTCTGTCTCAGGCCTGATGAAGCTCAGTGGAAGCTGAAAGAACACCATCTCATTTCCTATTGAAAACCCTGCAGCCTTCAGGACTGAATATTGAGCTCAATCATTTTAAAACCCGAACACCTCCTTCCAGGGTGATTCCCACCCCAAACCCCAAACATCTCGAGGCCCTGTCATGACTTGGGCTGCTTTCAACAGAGTTAATCCATTTTCACCTCTTTATGGCCCCCACTATCAATTTTTCTTTTTCTTTGAATGCTGTCACCCATTCCTTTTGTCTGTGTAATTGCCATCCTTTTTTTACTCTTTTTGCCTATCTACTCGCTGCCCTTGCCCGCCCAACTAAGAGAATATGCCATAATCATATACGACCTTTTCCTAGCTACTATCAATTCTGAAGAAGGGTCACGAGACTGAAAAAGTTAACTCTGCTTTCTTACAACAGATGCTGCCAGACTTCTCCAGCAATTTCTGTTTTTGTTCCAGATTTCCAGCAATCACAGTTGTTTGTTTTGTTTTGAATGGACTGGGAGTTTCATTGGAAGAAAGGAGACTTAGTGGAGATGGAATCAAAGAAACAGGAGCTGAGGCTCATGGACAAGGTGAGCTCAAAGAGTGCACGGGCGGAGGCAGGAGAGAGCTGTTGAAAGATGTTAATTCAGGGCTGGAGTAGGTAGTTTGGCTAGGTGACCACAGGAAAGAAGAAAAAGGTAGCTGCTGGAATTGTCTCAGTCTTCGTGGGAAATATGCTCCTCGCATTGTTGTTGTAGGTGAAGGTGGTGGAAGGAAGGGTTTAAGGAGATGATCTGCAGGATAAAATGAAAGTAGCCAAAGGTTGTCTTTGTATTCCAGGATGATAAAATACAATAGCGAGCAGTTTTAGCTGCCAGTCTCTAATAGTGTCTTGATTGTTCCAGCCAGAACTGGCAGTGAATAGCTAAATCAGTTGTCTGCTGTATATTTGTAAATTTTTGTCCAAAGAATGCGACCAAAATATTTTAATGTTGCCTTGTCATTGTGTGTCTGAGAAGAATGATTTGTTGTCACCCAACTCTGGATGGGTACTCACTCATGATGTTTTAATTATTAATCATACAATGTAATTGTTATTTATCATCCTTTAACCATAAAAAAAACTCACAGCCATGGCAGCATTAATTTCAAAACATACAGTCAGGATCTACATTGAATAAAGACACAATACACGATGCATATCACAAGATTGATTTCAGGGAGGTAATTTGATCTTGAGTTTTAGACTTAATGCAATTTCATCAGTCGATAGAGATGCAAATTGGATCATCAAATGTTGTTCCCATTGTGAGCAAAATTTAATTCCTCTTGTACAAAATCTTTGTGTGGTAGTGTGGGTTTGGTTGCCCTAAAATTGCTGTAGGTGCCAAGAAAAGCTACAAAATGTTGCAAGGACTAGAAAATTACCAATATCCAATTGAAGGTTGTATAGTCTGGAGTTAGTTTCCTTGGAATAGAGGCGGCTGAGCAATGACTTAATTGAGGTACATGTAATAATGAGGGGCTTGGAGAGAGTAGACAAGGCAAGACCTGTTCCCCAAAGCAATGAGATCACTCATCAGAGGTGCACAGATTGAAGATAATCATTAGAACAATGGGAAGGTACATGAGAAAAATATTTTCAGCCAGAGAGTCAGTTGGGCAAAGAACTGCAGATGCTGGAAAGTTGAAACAAAAAACAGAAATTGCTGGAGAGACGCAGCGGGTCTGGTAGCATCAGTGCAGAGAAAACAGAGTTAATTATCTGAGTCCGATGACTGCTTCTTCAGAACCCAGAAGTGTCTGGACTATGCTGCCAAGTTTGGTGATTGAGGCGAAAGGAATCTGAATCTGCCCCTGAAGCACTGCCACCTGCAAAGCTACAGATCAGGTTCTGCAAAGATGTTTGGTTTATCAAAGCAGGTAGTTTACTTAGCTAGCTGAGACATGTTGGACCAAATTATCTCTTTCAGTGCTGTAGCTGTTTTATGATTCTGTTCAACAATAGAGAAGGGGCCAATTGCAAGGTTTTCATTCATTTACTCAGGACATCTCCTCCTGTGTCAATGAAAATAAGTTCAAAGGTCACAGTTACCTGGAGTAAGGGAGAAAGATATAGGCTCCACATTATGAGTGCTGTAGCCAACTGTGCTGGGGAGAAGGACACTGAACCACACAGATTCCGTGAAGTGGACTCAGTAAGGGATGACTCCCTTCTATTACAACTCAGGGAGAAGTTGTAAGGATTTGTTGACAGCTAAATGTTTAAATCAGGACTCCAAAGTTGTGCTGGGGAGCAGAGTAAGTGGGAAGGTTGCTGGCTGTATGTTGAGTGTCCATAGGGCTCTAGGAGAGACCTGAAAACAGTATTATTTCAGTGTAGTGGACAGAGTGGAGATCAAAAAGCTCACAAATGATATTTTCTTGATGCAACTGACCAAGATTGGAGCTGAGGAAAATTAGTGAAATTAGCTTCAGTGAAGCCCCAGAGCTGAGCTTGTGAATAAATACTGGCATGCATTTTCAGAGTCTAGGAGAGCTTAGATCCTGGAAAGGGTGATCAGTCAGAATGGGAACAGAATGTGCAGTTCTTGATGGAATGGCTCTTGACAAGAAGTGAAAGTGAAGAATTGTAATCCCATGTGATTATTAATAAGATTTGCTGTAGACAATGCTGGGAATTGGGCTGGTCTTTTTGAGACTTCAGTCTTCATACTCCTGCACTCCTAGCACATCAGAGCTTGTAAAACACACTACACACCCATTCATCTGTAAAAAGACAAAAATTCAGGCAAAATGACACATGCATCAGATATACATTTCTGAACGTACTTAAATATGAAAGTCAGAATTTTCAATGCAAATGAGAAAATCCAATTCAAATTCAGTAATTTTTCTTGAAATTTGCTGTTTCCCAAACCTTTAATGTCTTTACTGCCCGTAATCACACTGAAAGATGCTTGGATATTTTAGTCTGATAGATTTTATTATAAATTGAGAATATATGAGTGCAGGCTGAATTAAGTTAATATCAGTTTAAATGTTCCATTCTTTACTTCACAAAACAGTGGAATAAAATGTTGATAATGCAGTGTGAAGCTGGAGGAACACAGTAGGCCAGGTAGCATCAGAGGAGCAGGAAAGTTGATGTTTTGGGTCGGGACCCTTCTTCAGAAATATTACATTTTGTTTGTGGGACTCCCAATTTTTATGGTGCAAAATTTGAATTTAAAAATTGTGGTGATGGTAAGTACGATTTTATCCACTTGCAAAATATACTCTTCCCAGCCTTGCCAGTTAACAAATGGAAATTGCATTGTTTGCAAATCAGTACGACTCCACATGTTAGCCAGTGTTCATATGTGGCTATTTGGCAATTTGGCTAATTGCATTTCTGATTAGTAAATGAGCAGTAGAGACCATCTTTGGGCATGTACTCTAACTACATATATTTATAGACAAAATGCATGATTGGTTTAATTTCTTGGTGTGTTTTGAATAAAACACAAAGTGGTTTTGATCATTGAGTGCTTTACTTCTTTGGTTACTGAATGGTCGTGGGTAGGTACTAGTTGAATTTATGCAAGTGCAGTATATTTCTCAGC
This sequence comes from Stegostoma tigrinum, assembly GCF_030684315.1. Classification (NCBI taxonomy): domain Eukaryota; kingdom Metazoa; phylum Chordata; class Chondrichthyes; order Orectolobiformes; family Stegostomatidae; genus Stegostoma; species Stegostoma tigrinum. The sequence goes on along the minus strand of NC_081361.1, from coordinate 53,873,545 downwards.
TTTATATGAGTGTATGTAAGGTGTTTTTAACTAAGATTAATAATTCATTTTTGCATGCAGCAAAATATAACATGATAGCCACATCAGTAATTAGTTGATTTTTATACGATAAAACTGCTTTATATTGATAAGAAAAGTTGGTAATTCTTGTATACTGGAAGAAATTGGTTTCTCATCTAGCACATGAATACTTTTCAGTAATGTTGGTTTAATTAGGGAAGAATGATTTGACAAACTGAATAAAGGGCTGAATTTAAATGCATGTTAGTGACATCTGTTGCTCTTTACTGAGATGGAGGGAAGTGATTCCTTTGTGCTCTGTTAACCTTACATTTTGGTCTTTCTGTCATAGTAGTTCATACAAACCAACACCAACAATAACTTTCATTTCTATAGCGCCTCTAACAGTAGTGTTGTGATAATGGGGAGTGTAAATTACACATTCTTTCCCTGCATTTGTATAAAGAGAATTTTATGGGATGGTTGCTGAAATGTATGTAATTGGAATTATTTTAGATTAATTTTTTAGCTTGATGGGGAAGGAAGCAATGCTGGCATTTGTTTTGTGAAATTAAGTAAGGCAAATAAAGCAAGTTTCAGTGGGAGAGAAATAAATAAGAATCACAGTGTGATTTGACTTGTTGTGGAAAGATGACATGGAACAATGCAACAACAACAGGAATCTATTTAGTGCCTTCAACAGAGTAAACATCACAACACACTACATAGGAGAATTATCAAACATAATTTAACTTAGAACCATGTAAAGAAATATAATGAGATGGGCGAAAAGCTTTTTTAAAATTCATTTGTGGGATGTGGGTGTTGCTGGCAGGTCAGCATTCCTTGCCCATCACTAGTAGCCCTTGAGAAGGTGGTGGTGAGCTGCCTTCTCAAACCGCTGCAGTCCACCTGCTATGGGTTGACCCACAATGCTTTTAGGGAGGGAATTCCGGCATTTGGACCCAGCGACAGTGAAGGAACAGTGATATATTTCTAAATAACGATGGTGAGTGTCTCGGAGGGGAACTTAGAGGCGGTGGTGTTCCCATATGTCTGCTGCTCTTGTCCTTCTAGATGGAAGTGGTCATGGGTTTGGATGAGGATCTTTGGTGAATTTTTGCAGTGCATCTTGTAGACAGTATACATTGCTGCTACTGAGCATCGGTGGTGGAAGGAGTGAATGTTTGTAAATGCAGTGCCAATGAAGTGGGCTGCTTTGTGGTGGATTGTGTCAAGATTCTTGAATGTTGTTGTGGCTGCGCTCATCCAGGCAAGTGGGGAGCATTCCATCACACTCCTGACTTGTACCTTGCAGATGGTGGACAGGCTTTGGGAGAAGGCAGGAGGTGAGTTACTCACTGCAGTATTCTGAGCTTCTGGCCTGCTTTTGTAGCCACTGTGTTTATATGGTGAGTCCAGTTGAGTTTCTGGTTAGTGGTAACCCCCAGGATGTTGATAGTGCCAGGGGTGTGTAGGTTAGCCATGGGATGTGTTAGCCATGGGAAATGCAGGATTACAGAGATAGGGAAGCGGGATGAATCTAGGTGGGAGGGTTGGTGTAGACTTGTTGGGCCAAATGGCCTGTTTCCACACTGTGGGGATTCTATTTTTTAAAAATGTGCCAAACTGCAGGGAAGTACCAATTTCTGTGACATGAGAATATTGTGCTGATTGAAAGTTAGACAGGTTTGATTGGTGGAGGTGTTGCCACAGGGAATGCATTAGGTGGACTGTTTTTCCACATCTTTTTATTTTAAAGAAAACACAATTCCTGGACATATATTTTCTGCTTGCAGAGTACAAGGCCCCACACATGAAAATATTTACCTTCTATCTAGCAAAGGTGGACTACACTTTTCCTTGTTTTTGACTGAACATCAATGAAAGTGAGTTCAATTCATTAATTAATGTCTTAGACAATGTGAGGTTTACTGCTTTTCTAATTATTTTATAGTAATTCCTATTGCTACTTCACGGCTTAATTTTTTGAGATATCTGTACCTTCCAGTGCAATCTCTGATAGACTTTCAGATGAAATAGTTTTGATGCATCCTATCTTGGCATCAAGCTTATGGAGAGAGCAGCTGGCTAGGGCCCTGTTAATGAGGTTGCCAACAGAGTTGACCTTGTGGCATGTGGAAGTGGGGAATTGCAATATATATATATATTGTCTGATGAATTTAAGGCAGGTTGTAGTAGAAGACCCCATTGTGTTAGTTGAACAATCTGCCAGTGGAAGAGGTCTCAAAATTTGAGCAACAGGTGATGTTAGCCTATTTAGCAGCAAACACACGAGTGGAATTCTTTGCTAACAGGATACTGCTGTCAGGCCAAAAAGAACATTCTGCCTAACACACAAATAAATAATGAGGTATAGGAGTTTCAGTGTTAGTGTGATGCCAGGGATGTAGCCTGTGCATCCGAGTGACTGGCGCATCATATCAAACAAAACATTTAGTTGACTGTCCACAACAGACAGCATGTTGACAGTGCTGAACTGGCAAAACTAAGAATATAGTGTCATATCTTTCATTCATTCATGGAATAAGGGGGTTGCTAGCCAGGCAGCATTTATTGCCCGTCCCTAATTGCCCAGATGGCAGTTAAGAGTCAACCACATTGCCGTGGGTCTGGAATCACATGTAGGCCAGATCAGGTAAGGATGGCAGTTTTCCTCCCTAAAGGATACTAGTGAGCCAGATAGGTTTTTCCAACAATGGATTCAAGCTCATCGTTAGACTCTTAATTCCAGACTTTTTTAAATTGAATTCAAATTCCACCTTCTGCCATGGTGGGATTCAAACCTAAGTTCCCAGAACATTATTTGGGTCTCTGGATTAACAGTCCAGTGATAATACCACTAGACCATCAGCTCCCCTAACATTAGATATGATTATGCTACTGGACAGCATTTACCAAATGATGTTGAGAGATTAATAGTTATACTGTAAACCAATGTAAACTCTGATTTTTTTTTACACGTACTAGAATCTACAACATTCTCCATTGTCTAGACATTAACTACAACTGGAAAATGGCTGGAATGATGCCTCGGAATGAGGCAAACTCTTGTCACTTTGATGGTCAAAAGCATGGGAGCTATGTCTGCTGCATGCTAGGACATTAGAGGGAAAAGCATACATTGAGTAGGTGCTTGCAAACTCCAGCTACATTTAATTTGCAATCAATTCATCACCTATTTGCAATGCATGCAGTGTGAACATGCTTAGGGTTCAAAGGCACTTTGAACCATGCTATTAGTCCTTGTGATTTGCACATTGGCATCTCAATTATACTGAAGTTAACAACAATGACTTAAAAGGAGGTGAATGCGGGCAAAAGCTGTCTTATCGTTTTTGCAACTTCCTAGTGCTGTGGGAGATGGATATCATAGCTTCGTCATCTCTCATGTAAGTTTAACAATTGTCTGCTCTCAGTGCAATGAAATGTTGAATGGTCTCAATGAATTCTCAATGGATTGAGAAGAGGGTCAGAATGTAGTGGGCACTCCCATTTTGATGTCACATGTTGGTCACTCAACTGTCGTAGCAACTTCAGATTGGGGCACATGCTGAAGCTGAAGCTGAATGAATGATGGAGATGTGGCCCTCGTTAGAGGATTGCTGTGTGGAGGGATGTATGCATTCACGAGTTGCAGGGTATGTCACTACTGACTGAAAGACAAGCTCAGATATTCTAACAAACCCTCAGCAAATGCTAAGATACGAATGAAGATCTCAATCTTGCTTTATTAGCACTGCAAGTTGCACCTCTCATGGCTGACATGAAATTGTCTGCAGAGATGCTCAATGACTGAAAGTAAAAGACAAACCTGCCAAGAAAAATACACCTCCCAATCAACAACTCACTGTAACACAGGTAGGAGGATCCTTGGTACAAATCCTTGACTAGATTGAGGAGTCAAACAGGTACAATCATGAAAACCTGCTGTCCAGAAAAGAAACCTTGTTAAACTTAAGACTCCAAGGTCATACATCATCAAAACTAAAATCAGTAAACAAATGAAAAGGAAGAGAGTCTGCATCTGACCTGCACCTGGACTCGTAAGGAAAAAATTTAATCAAGAACATCAGCAACACCTCTGACAAGTGAGGCAACTGATTAAGCGCCTGCAAGTAGTGCAACATTATCAGCATCAGCTTTAAGTGACACAACATCAGCAACAGTAAGCGTGACTCCTGCCACAGCCTGACAACACACAAAGCTTTGACAGTGCACTGTGCCTACTCATCGCTGGGAGTTGTGACAACCAAAGCTACGAGATGGAGGCACAACATCTGACCATCTAAGCAACACTGAGTAACGTTTTGCGTAAAAGAAAACAAACTGTTAGCTTGTTCAGCTTAATTATGAATGTTGAATGCTGATCTTCTGCAGACATAATGTATAGAAAAGTTAATAAGAACAATTACGATGATATAAATAACCGCTGTTCTCTGGATTGACAGAGGTGTGAGGAACATGCAAATCAGGATCCTGGGGCAGTTTTGAAAAATAAACATGCATGAGAATTTTGAACCTTTTGAACTGATTCTCTGCTGCTCAGAATTTTCCTTTAAAGGTTCCCTAACTTTGAACTTAGGGAGAAGACTTGAGTTGACACACGGGATTTAGCTTCCAGGAAGAGTTACATCATTTACTACCTGTTCTGATAACTCGTTCATCTGTTTATATAAACTCACCTCAACTATCTCACAGCCTGATGCCTTACTTACCCCTGCCAACACACCCGAACTTTACCCTAACCAATCACCCAACAGACCACTATCTGACCAACACACTTGAACCAACCCGACTAACCAATGACCACCCAGCCACCCTGTAACCTGGCTGAATAACACCCAACCAACCTGAATAGACCCTGCGGCCACCTGGCGACCCATACTCCCACCTCACCCACATACTTACCTACGTCATCCATCCACCTCACCCATTCACTTACACACCTACTTACAAATTCACTCGTTCATCGACACACTCATTCATTCTTGCAATAATCCAAACACCTTGAAATGATTCAGATTTTTAAAATTTAGCTGCCATCGTAAAAAGTGGAATGTGTTCTTTCTTTCATACATCTCTCCTTCTCTCACTAGATTTATCCTGGATGTCTGGCACTGCCCATTTCTGCTTCAGTCAGCATCATAACTCCCAAAAGTGAGTGGTAGTGCCATATCAGACTGCCCAGAAGGTTTAGAGCATGGCATATTTTTAAAGGAAGGAGGATGTTGTATTGTACACAAGAGTTAGGAGCAATAGCATTATGCTTCTGTGGGTGTATCTCTGAAATGCCTCATCACTCTCTGTTGCACCATGGTCCAGGCAAAATCTGGAGAAATATGCTTGTTGAAAATCCCAATATGTTTGTCTAAATAATTATTTCAGACTTTTGGGAACCACAAAACTGAACATCTCAATTATAACTGCTGGATTGGGTCCACTATAGAAATCTTATAAATTTTCTTAACTTTTGGTAATTCTTTGTTCTTAAAATTCTTGGCACAATAAATGCCATTAATTGTGTGCCTTTTGATTCTGTTTGATAGCACTGAGTGATTGAAAAGACTCTGGTGACACTCTGGTGAAATACAAAATGCAAAGCAAATTGATATCTTGGAACTGAGATTCTCTGTCCTCTGGGAGCCAGCCCCAGTAAGAGAGCTGTCATGCTTGTGAGATTATCTGGCTTGCTTAATTTGTGGTGGAAATTTACACAATAGCATTTCCAATTCACGTATTTGATACATTAAATCACAAAATTGATAAAGCCTGTCTGCAGTAAATGTGTGTATATGTGGTGCATAACTTTATTTTCTAGTTTTGTGTTTGAATCATTGCTAGATTTTGCCTAAACCTTCTCATAATGGTATGCCTTATTTAATTTGATGAATAAAAATAACAAAACTTTGCATTAGATGTATAGACCACTCCTTAAAGTATTAAATTTACATAGTTTAAAATGTTGCATCAGTTTTTCACTGATAACTTCAGGCATGTGAGTACACTGTTTATACCGATTCAGAGCCATATATGCAAGGAATGTTCCAAACTTGGCAATTTAAGTTGATGTTGCATTATTACTTCTCTGCTGGTGTAACTGTGTGGAATTACTGCAGGTACATCAATGGGAAAATGCCTTGTGGTTTGTGTTGATTGTTGCCACATGTAGTCAACAAATGCTGGATGAAGATGGGTTGGGACTTGCTGTGCTTCCCTTTTATTCATTATTCAAAAAATGAATGAGGATTCTTTAGAGATGAATTATTTGCAATTTACAGGAATCTTAACATCAGGATTAATCTCCACATTAAGGAAAGAAAGAGAAAATGGCTGAAAATCAAAACTTCGAGCAATTAGCTTAAGCAACAGTGATAGTATTGATTCCATACTGTTGGTGGTGTGTGGAATTCCTGGAACTTTTCACAGCTGAACTTCATTGTCTGAAATGAAATACTGCAATGCAGTCAGTTTCATGCTGGGAAATCTGTCAGAAGAATTTTATTTTTTAAGGCTGTAGATAATAGTCTCATTGTTGAAGTGTATTCACATCAAACCTCCAGAGAACAAGAACTTGTCAAAAATGCAATCTGTTGCAACTGTCTGATAGAGGATAAAGCTCAGATATGTGTGGCATTGTGCAGATGACATACCTGTTGCAAAATGGCTCTGGGACCCCAGATGCAAAAACCATGACCCATTTCCAAGAGATCCTATTTTTGTTAGTGGGCAAAAGGGAATGAGATATAATTCACACACATGGGAAATCTGAACCCAGCAGAACCATTTGAATTCATTGGTTCAAACAGACTCCATTTATGTTGGAGCAAGTTCAGTTTCATGCAATGTCTTGTCTATAGCTCATGAGAGATGTGAATATATGTAAGAGATGGATAAGGCTCATTGTTTTCTCAAGTTGTCAAGTTATTTAAACTGATCAGCCTTTAAATGTTGAAAATAAAATTCAACCTGCTGGGCCTCTGAGTTAGACAATAGTCAATGCATGCAGTTTCAGTGACTGTTTTGTTGGCATAAACCTGAAGGGTATCAGTAAAGTATTAATATTGCTTGCTTGATTCTGCAGCTCATAATTAGCACAGATATTGCAGGGGAATGATATTAGGGTGCCAATTTGCAGTTTAATTGACAAACATGAGGTTATTAAAGGATTATCTGTCTTTACTGTGGGTTGTGAGTGCAAATGTTTGTTTTCATTTGGAATTAAGTATCTGAAGGGATTTAAGAGCATTTAATGAACTTTTACAATGAGTGCTTTTTTATTTAATGAAATCTGTAATAAAGACTAACAATTTTATTTCATCTCAGCACGGTTCCTGAGATTTACCCATGAAAGATAATGTGTAAGGGCAAAGTGTGGTAGGTGTGGGACGTTAGTTGGCATAAGAAAGCAAAGGGGTTTTAAAGATTGGCATTGATGTTATGAGGAGCTACGGATTTGGGTAAATAGGCATAGTTTAGACAGCAGTGTGGGGGACAATCAAGAATTGTAATGGGGGCATGAGTTTGTAAATGGATATGGCTTGGGAGTAGGTGGCAGCTCTGGGTGTGAGAAGTGAGAGACATAGTGTCTAATCAATTTTATTGCCATCTTTTGAATAGAGGAAACTTTTAAACAATCCTCCTAAACACCGAGCACACCCTATGGCTGTTCCTCAAACTGTTTACGGGGAGGGAAAATGGTAGATTCGACTTCAGCCTGCACCCACCTGCTGGAATGGAAACGCAAGTGTTCAGGGCTGTTTCCTGCAAGGCAGGAATTTTCCAATTCTATCTTCCAGCCTCAGAAGTGAACATCTGGACCCTAGTTAATGACCATGACTATTGTGATGCAGCTCATTGTTGTCTCTTCTGCTTGCATGCAATGTGCATTCAAACGAGTTCTGCAAAGATATTTACTCAAGATCATATTAATAGTGTATTGATTCAATACATCACAGTAATTGATTAAATTATCATTGTTGTGATGAATCAGTGCATTGCAGTGTCTTTTATAGGTATATGTGATACACAGTGTTTATAAAGTGGCCGCTAAGGGCCATACGTGATTGAAAAAACAATTGAATCCTCTTGGGTTAAATGCTTATTTGAAAAACGCAGCATGGAGGCATTGGACGCAGTGAAAGCATTTGTATGCGTGGATAGCAACAGACTTATGAAGGTAATGAACAAAAACAATGTAGTATTGTGGATAATTAGTACTTTAGTTTCCACCTCAATTCAGTGTAAAAGCTCAAATCTGTGCAAACCAATGAGGGGATGGTCATGGTGGCAGGAACTGTTTTGCCTTACAAGTAAAGAAAATAAATTATATTTTGTTATCTTTTTTAGTGCAGACTCTAACCAATAACCTGTTAGTGTGTAAAGCTAGCTGAAAGATATGGTGGGTGGGGAATGCATTTTACAGCATTTGTCACTGGTATTTTGCACCACTGAAATGGGTACATTTTATCCAAAATTATGCTGCACTGCCTCCAAATGAGGGGTTTTAAAAAGGTTTTGGAAGATAAATCGATACATTTTAACATTTTAGCATCTATTTGTTCTACCTTTTATATTTTCCAGCGCTGACATTATGCTATTCTATAAGCCAGAGGCAAGATTGTGTAGGGATAACTATCATTGTAATGCTGTAGCAGGGACACTGTGTACTTATGGACATGCACCAGATTACACCTCCACCTACTGCTTTGCCATCAAAGCACTCACTCTGAAACTACCTGAATGCTGATAGCAACTGTGCCCTATGTTGCTTACCTTGTCATTTTGCACTTTGCCCCTTCAACTCCAAACTCATATTACTGCTGTATTTCCATGTCGTCTAACACAGACACATGAACAGAATGTTTGTCATAGATGCCAAGAGGCCTGTCAAGCCAAGGGAGATGCCTTTGCTTAGGGGTCCGAGCACAGTAAAACAAGAGCAGCCTCCGCTACCGGTCCAGGTGCTTAGAAACAGTCAGAGAGCCACTAAGGTAATAGTCAGGATTCTCTTCACATGAGGTGAGGCGCTGAATGCTGGGTAGCCCACTACCTGGCTTGACTCATCCTCCCCTATAGTGGACTGTTTTACTCCTGGGAACAGAGCAAGAGAAACGGGTATTAAGGGAAAGGAAAATGGGTTATAAGCTATTACTTTTGGTATCAGTGGGGAGGTTTCTGAGCACAGAGAGGGCAGTCAGGGTCAGCATTGTTGGAGGTTGGGGTGGGCAGCAGCAAGTGGGAGATGACATTGAGGCAATAGAAAGAGTGGCAGAGCATGAGCTTTCATCAGTGCTAGGTGTAGAAACAGAGACAGAGTGAGTGTGAGTTATTTGAGTGAAGATGGTGCACTAACCATGGTGAAGTAGCAAATGTCATTGGCTTTCTTCCTGCAGTGGTGTGCATGCTGCCAGACGGCTGAGACTGCACTGTCCTGAGTGGAACCTCGGACGAGGCTGGCATGCTGTTGCTCACTGCTGGCTTTAGGAGAAGAGGATGCACCACGTCTGCATTACCAGTTTCAGTAAGACTACCAGGTCTCTGCCCACAAAGTAGGGTGTCAATTTGCCCTTGTCTACCATTGCCTGGTGTGTAGGGCAGCTCAGGACTGACCGTGCTTGCCCGGGTGCACGTCACACTTTTAAAGATGATGCCACAGATGCTGGTCAGTTCTGGGATAACCAGTGAGTGGCGATTTGTTCCAGGAATGGCAAATGGTAAAATGATAAAATCAGATGGGAGAGCCGTCATAGGGGTGGAGTTGCAGTTTATAGTCTTTTGATTTTAACTGAGCACTTGGAAGTAAACAAAATAACAGATGATTATTTTGATGTGAGTATTTAACAAAATTTATTAAATACTGGTAGATAGGATCGAAAACAGACTTTGTCCCTGAAGCTGTTTGGACCCAGATGTTGAAGCTTTGGTTCTCTGATGATTTCTGTTCCCTGTGTGTTGAAGCCCTAATTGTATATTATCTCCAGGTCTACCTATGTATAGTTCTCCATTTCATCACTGCCAAATATGACTTACCTACCTGACCCTTTGAATGTGTCAAGTATGTTTATTTAGCCCCAGACTCACTGGTGACCATTATGTGCTGTTGGCCGACCACATGACACTGAGATCTCTGGTCCCTAACCAGCAGGTAGCAGTTTCTGTGAAAATGTTTAAATATCATTAACCCTTTAGCTTCCTCTTAGCGATAAACATTACAATCAAACATTATTACAGTTAAGAATTTTGATAAATTTCAAGAAATAAAACATTTTCATAAATGACTTAAGCCACATTTTTACAACTTATGACAGCAGCTTGCATGAGGCAGAATTACAATTATTCACACAATAGCTATTTAAATAAAACATCAGATTCTGTTATAAAGTGATGCAAGCATATTCTGAATCAAGTTGAAGTCTCTTTTTTATTTTTGTTTGCATTTTATGTTCTGATTGGTTCCTGGTTGCCTGCATAGCCACTCTGATGCATTTGGTCAGAAACATTCTGCTAGCAGCATCTTTAGGTTAATTTGAATATTAAAATCTAACATAACTAAGAAACATGTAAGTGAATGTAACATATCAGTCATGCTTATAAGTTACTGAATAAAAATGACAGCTGGACTTTCAGCACAAGATGCCATTTCATGGAAGAATATATTCAAGTCACATTTACAGTGACAGGAAAATATACGACAACACCAGTGGGTGTTCACAGCAGCATGCTTATTGAGAGTGTTGGAAATTCCTGTTACTTAATGAAACTTAGTGACTGAATGGACATGCTTAACAGCACACAGCTAATCGTGCCACTACAGGGAATGTGACCTAGTGCATTGGCTATATTGGGGAGCCTGTGCAGAAAAATAAAATAATCAAACAATATCATTGTGAAGCAGAAGAAGAGTGATGATGTTGAATCATGATCAATCAATGGAAGTTCATGCTGTGGAGATAAATAAAAAACCCAAACATGTTGACTGTATGAGACAAAAGCGCAAAATACCAGAAACATGCAGCAAATGTGAGCTTGCAAAGCAAAAAGATATGGTTGCTTTACGGAACAACTATTTTAACGATACCCAGAGTGGGACAGGCAGGGTCAGAATATACAAGCATAACTAAAAACAGCAAATATGGACAAAAATGGAACAAAAAGTAAAATGGCAAAGTGAATAGCTCTTTATTTAAATGGACATAGTATTTGAAAAAAATCAAATGAATTAACAGCACAAATAGAACCAAATGGATATAATTTTATCACGTTATGGAAACATGGTTACGAGGAGGTTGAAGCTGGGTACTAAATAATTCAGAGATATGTGGCATTTTGAAGGGACAGGCAAGAAGTGAGAGGTGGTCATGTGTCTTTGTTAGTATGAGATTGAATGAGTACATTGGCAAGAAGTGATCTTGGATTGGATGAAGTAAAATCTGTACATGCGGGAATAGTAAATAACAGGGGAAGAAGGCACTCATGGGAGTAATTTATAGACCCCCTACTTTTGCTGTTCTGTGGGACAGAAAACAAATCAAGAAATAATGTAGGCAAATTAAAAATAAAGTCAGTACATTAATCATGAGTAACTTTAATCTTCATGTAGATTGGGAAAATCAAGTTGGCAGAGTTAGCCATAAGGAAGAATTCATAGAGTGGAGTTGGGACAGTTTCCTTTAACAATATGTCGTGGAACTAACCAGGAATCAGGTTATTTTGGACATGGTAATCTGGAATGTGATAGGCTTTATAAATGATATCAGAATTAAACTCTGCATTGCAAACCAATTGACTGATCTGGCCAACTCCCCAGTGAGGTGAGAGTGAAGCTGTTGAAACATTCCATGTCCAAATGCAACAAGATCTGGACAGTAGCCAGGCTTGAGTTGTATAGGTGGTAGGTAATATTTACACCATCAAATGCCAAGCAAAAACCACCTTCAATAAGAGACAATCTAACTACTGCCCCCTGGTATTCAATGATGTTACCATTTTTGAATTAACCACTGCCAACATCCTGAGGGTTACCTTTGACCAGAAACTCAGTTGGACTCATCAGATAAGTACAGTGGCTACATGAACAGGTCAGCGGCTTAGGAATATTACAGCGAGTAACTTACCTCACCAATAGCTGAGGAGTTGGGAATGTTGCTGAACATTGAGTAATTGTCCCCACATCACATATGATGGAAGGGAGGCTGATGGTGGTTGGGCCTAGGACGCTACCCTGAGGAACTCTTGCAGAGGTGTCCTGGTGCTGAGAACATTGAGCTTCAACAATGATAATCATCTTCCTATGTACCAGGTATGACCCCAACTATTGGAGTGCTTGTTCCTGATACCCATTGATTCCAGTTCTGCTAGGGCTCCTTGATGCCACACTTGATAGAATGCAGCCTTGGTGTCAAGGGCAGTCAGTCTTACCTCACCTTTGGAATTCAGCTATTTTGTTCATATTTGAACCAAGGCTGTAGTGAGGTCAGGAGCTGAGTGCTCCTGGTGGAGCCCAAATTGGGTGTCAGTGAGCAGGAGCTGCTTGATAGCACTGTCGATGACCCTTTCCATCACTTTACTGATGATCGAAAGTAGACTGATCCTGGTTATGGAGGGATTTTCTTATGAGCAGATGTTGAGTAGTGTCAGTGTGTACTCATTGGAGTTTAGAAGGATGGGAGGAAACATTGTTGAAACAAATAACGTTCTTATGAGGCTTGACATTGTAGATGCTACAAAGTTGTTTCCTCTTATGGGATAGTCTCAGACCAGAGAGCATTATCTCAAAGTAAGAAACCAATCATTTACATCAGAGAGAAAGCGGAATTATTTTTTTCTCAGATGGCAGTGATTCTGTCGAATTCTTTACCACAGAAAGTTGTTGAGGCTGGGCCATTAATTATATTCAAGGCTGTGATAGGCAGGTTTCGAATACTTAAGGCAGTGAAGGGGTTATGGGGATCAATCATGAGCATGGAGTTTTGAAATATAAGAACAGCCTCAGTGTTCCTACTTCTGCTCCTATGTCTTGTGGTCTCGAGGTTATGGTCTTATGACATTTTAGTTCTGGCTTTGTGGCATCCCCAGCGCTGTGACTTCAGTTTTAATTATTTTTATGGCTCTTCGCTGTCCTTTACTGTAGCTGTACATCATAGCGTTCACCTGTCCTGGCTGCAATGCTCACTCTAAGCTGTAATTATATCATTTACTTCATGCTGTTGCAGCCTGTAATTGCCCTATTCATTTTTTTAAAGTTTTCCCCTTGCCCGCCAGGGTATTCAACTTTACTCACTGAGCTTCTGATGTCTGTTTGCTCTCAGTGGCCGATACTTATATTGGAACTGTCCCTACAGTTCATCAGTATTCAATGCAACCTGTAACCTGCGATGACTGTTTCAACTCCGTGCTGCGTCAAGCTTACCTCACTGCTGTGCATCGCTTACCAGGTCTGGAGTGTTTTTGTCACTAGATTCTATCTTCATAGAGTCGCAGAAACATACTCACAGTTACACAGCATAGAAACAAGCCCTTTGGCCCATCATGTCTATGCTGACCAACAAATACCAAATTACACTAATCCTATTTCCCTGCATTTGGCCGATAGCTTACCATGCCCTGGCATTTTATGTATTCATCCAGATGCTTCTTAAATGTTGTGACAGTAGTTGCTTCCAAGACCCTCTCAGGTAACATGTTTCATATATCTACCACCCTCTGGGTGGGAAATAAAAAGTCTTAGATCTTCGCTATACCACTCACTCATCACCTTAAACTTATGCCCTCTGATCTTAGACACATCTGCCATGAGGGAGAGATTCTCACAATCTCCTCTGTAAAGAGTAGTTTGTCTTATAGAATGTTGCAACAGGTGTTTCTTTTGCATGCTGCTTCAGTTCCTTGTTTGTCTGTCTGATTAGACTTGAAACTGAAACTGGAAATTTCCTCTGGCTTTGCTGGAATTTGTTCTGTGTAGCTAAATCAAATTCCAATCCACACTGCTGTTTACCATATAATAACGTTACAGCTAAATCAAATCTTCAGATAACCATCGCTGCATTATGTAGTTAGATGGACTGCTTCCACTGATCCTCTTTTCTGATTGGATCTTTTAACCTAAAGTGGTAGAGGAAAACCACTTGGTAGTCTAACAATAAGACGCTCTTAAGAAATGTATAGTTTACTGAATGATAGCAAACAAGTACAAGTTATATTAGTAAGATTGTTATTGTTACAAAGACTTCAAGAAGATCAAGGTGATCGATCTGTCTTCCTTAAGATCCAGTGGTATATTTTCCTTCCCTAGCCAAGTTCTCAAACAGAGCAGGACCATTTGGACTTGGTGCTGATTTCATTTAGACCCTGATTTGGCTGCTGCATGGGCCTTAACCCACATTGTGAGAGTCACAAAGTTATGCAGTAAATGCAATCACTCTTGAATGACATATGAGATCTGTTTAAGTGGACTGATCTAAAGCCTTTAAACCCTCACCCTTTAAACAGAAAACAAAACATGCTGAAACTCTCTGTAAGAGTTAAAAAAAAAACTGCTGGATTGCTTTGATTGACAGGCCATCTGTTCCTGGTTACAAAAAATTAGTATGAGGTTTTACAGTTCCAATAGAGTTCTTTGTTCCTATTTTCATAGGGCTAATTATTGTGTGGTTGTGAATGCCTGGTAGAATTTCAAAAGCTAAAATTATCCAAGCATTGAGTTTTGTGTTTACAGATTGTCACTTTACTGAGGCTATTAAATGGTTGGCTGCTATTGACTTGAGTTTGAATAGTTGTTTGTTCCTTTTTGAAAGCGGATAACAATGGGGATTTGATTTAATTTGATTTTAAAGATTTGAATGGATCTCAAGAATGAGATTTTTTCTGGTGTACCATGTTTTTTTTAAATTATTCATTTGTGGGATGTGGGCGTCGCTGGCTGGCCAGCATTTATTGCCCTTCACTAGTTGTCTTTGAGAAGGTGATGGTGAGCTGCCTTCTTGAATGACTGGAGACCATGTTCTGTAGGTAGACCCACAATGCTGCGAGGGGGGCAGTCCTGGGATTTTGACCCAGCGACAGTGAAGGACTGGTGATTTATTCCAAGTCAGGCTGGTGACTGGCTTGGAGGGGAACTTGGAGATGGTGGTGTTCCATGTATCAGCTGCCCTTGTCTTTATAGATGGAAGTGGTGTATGAGAGAGAGCTGTACTAAATTTTTAGAATTTATTTTTCATTGCTACAAGGCACCATGGTAGATACTGTGTGAGTGATTATGGAGACTGCATAGGGAATATATGGGGACGTGGGTGGGAGGAGCTGTGTTTAGGCATGAAGTAACACAGAGGGCGTTGGGGATATAAAGGGTATGGGATGGATGGGACAATGTGTTGGTACAAAAGGGCTACAGGAGGTGGTCTCGAGGTTCCGTGAGGGTTCAGGGCCTAACAGTTTCTGTAACGATTTAGACAAAGTCCCGGAGAAGCAAGGTGAGTCTTTGAACCAGCTCACCTTAGTACACACCCTCCCCTCCCCCGCCCAGGACCACATTGAATCCTTTCTAGGGTAGTTGGCCACGCTCTGGCCCCTACCTTCCTAGGTCAAAATTTGGATCAAATGAAGATCTTTGAACTGAGACTGGTCAGCCAAGTTGGGAAATTTTCTGATTCAGGCTCTTTACTTCTTTAGCAAAGCTACAAGTATCGCCTCTGAGGACCTGTTTTTCAGTTTTTCTTCACCAATAAAGCACTGCTGTCTTTTGGTCTATTTGACCCCAATAAATTAGTGCCCTTGAAACTCATGCAATAACAACTGAGGGCCATTAGAGGCTATTGCTAGCGTATTGATAATAGACTATTCCTGGCTAAAGTACCACAAACATATTTGTTGTTTGCACATTATGTGAAAGAAATCTTGAAAGTTGGCAGTGATATAGTTCCAGGCAATCTAAAAGGATACTGGGGGAGGAGTTGGGGGGCGGGGCTAGATTTTGCTGTCCTTCTGATACAGTTCCACCAAAATTCTACCAGGAATTTGGCAAAGGGACCTGGTAATGCGTTGCTTCTTGGGTACATGAGGAGTCAGCCTTTGTTGTGGGTTCTTGCTCAGCTGCACTAGGGACAGAGCCACTATCTGACCCAATCACAAACCCATTGGTGCAAAGGATATGAAACCATCATCAGGAAGCTGAGTGGTAGAGGGGAGGAGAGAATGACCCAGTCAGAGATATACCCAGTGAGATAAGATGGACACCACTGGAGAGCATGAGGGTCCAAATATCTGAGGCTCCTGAACAACTGAACAGCAAGAATATTTTGTAACATTTTGAACAATTTACTCCCTTAATCAATGAGATTAAAGGAAGTATAAAAACCTATCAGCAGGGGCAATTAGGCACTCTATTGATGACCCCTTTGGCTTGTGACTGAGGCTGATCAGTGTCCAAAATCTGCTTAATTTAGCATTGAACCTGCTGGGCCATACAGATAAGATACCCTGATGTCCTCTTCCCTATTCCATATGTAGGGCCCGTAGTTCCTGTGTATACATTTCATGCAGCTCACTCCATGAAAGGGTAGATTATATTTTACAGCTGAACAGGAGAAGAGATCATTTCGTCATGTATGAAAGATATTGATACAACTCACATTGTCAGGTTTCGCTATTTATATCGCACCTTCAATTACTGATACAGAAACTTCAAAATTGCACGAGACAAAGAACAAGCCACAGCAAGAGGATAAAAGAAATGTTACCATTTCCAAACAATTTGTTTCTGAGTTGTCACCTTGAAGATTCTAGGAAATCTGTATAGCTATAGAGAAGGACAAACCAGCTTTTGATATTTCTTCTTATATCGAAATTGATAAAAAGCACTTAAACTTAGAATAGAGAAGGTGCAGATGAGATTGATAGAATCAGTCAAAATATGGAATGTTTTTGATGGAATAAAAAGGAAGAAACTGATTCCAATAGCAAAAGATCAGTAACCAGAATAAGGTGACTGGCTAAAGAAACAGAGGTGTCTTGACGAGTCTTTTTCCTGCGTTGTAATGAATTGTTGCATCTTGGAATGCACTGTCTGAAAGAGTAGATTCAGTAAAGAAACATTCAAAATGAATTTGGATAAACACTTGACGGAAAGAAATTGCAGGTTTGCAGAGAAAGAGGTGGAGAATGGAATTAGTTAGAAAGTTATTTCAAAAGGCTAGCACAGCGGTCTGAGCCAAATAACCTTCATCTATGCTGTATCATTCTGTGATTCTATATCACTGCTTGTTTGGTATGTACAATGCATTTTGTGGAACTGAATTCTGCGAACAAGAAACATGCTTACCACATCTGAGTCCCCAGTCCTTGTAAAATATTTACATTGATCTGAGGCAATGTTAGTCGTGTTACAAGACTTCAGCTCACTTCAACTAAAGTGAGGGAAAACATTCAGGTTCCCTGCGGATTATTATCTAGTTAAAACTTTGGTAAAAATGCACATGTAAGGCTACTAGATAAGGCTAGAATTTGCTTGTTACGCCAATTTGCAAGTAAATGTCCTGCAAGCACAGTCTGCTCCAACGTATTTGATGAATAAATACCTCTGCAAGGCTCACAAGCAAAGTTCAATGCCTTCCAGAGAAATACCAAGAAAATCAGAGAAGGGGGATAATTGTAATGCATTTTTTCTTTCAAAGATTATTGTAACAGTTTTGTACTGAATAAACAGAATTCACTATGTTTACAGAGGATCAATAATTCAATTTATAGTGAAAAATTCTGAAGAAGTGATGAAAATATTTTATATATTACCGATTCTGTCATTAGTTACTTAACTACTTGACTTCATCTCAAGCCGTACTAGCACCAAAAAATACAAAGTAGAGCTGCTAGCAAAACTGATGGGTCTGGCAGAACTTGGATTATGAACAATTTTGCTGTTAATGAAAGTTTCTTGACAACTTGCATAATGAATGGCCGTATATCTCAAGGCACAACATGAATAGAAGAAAATGTATTTTCCCAAAAGCAATAATACTCCTGCCTGATTTATATTTTATACACTTCCAAGTATCCATTAGAGAAAGCTCAAGCAATGTAGAAAGTGCATGGGGAACTTTAAAAAAAGGTGATCAGGAGAAAGAACAAAGAGGGACCTGAAAAAGTACTGGAGGGAAGATTAAAGAGAATCTGAAAGCATATTGACAGGAAGAGATTAAGGATAATCTCAAGATATGTTATAAGTATATCAAGGGGAAGAGAATAATGAGGGAAAGAGTAGAGACCCAGGGGCAATCTGTGTGGAGCCAGAGGATAGTGGTAAAGTGTTGAGTAACTACTTCACAGCTACCCTCACTTTAGGCATGGAAGATGTAGATAGAGAATTGGGAAGAAGGGGTGTGAAAATCTGAGAAGTTAATACAGAGAGTGCGGAGGTTTTGGAGGTTTTGTATAGCTTAAAATTGGACATAGGAGGCCCAGCTGAGTTGCATACCAGGCTGTTGTGGGAGACAAGGGGAGAAATTACAGGGCTCTGATCCAAATTTTGATTCCCCTCTGGCCAGAGAAAAGGTACCAGAGGACTGGAGGACAGCTAATTTGATTCCACTTTTCAAGAAGGATGCAAAGATAAAGCGAGGAATTACAGACCAGTGAGTTTCACATCAGTGGTAGAGAAACTATTGGAAAAAATTCTGAAAGAGAGAATTCGTCCCCACTTGGAGAGGTAAAGTTTGATCAGGGGTCTTCACCAGGGCTTTGTTAGACAGAGGTTCTGCCTAACAAATTTGACAGACTTTTGAGGAGATGATCAGCTGTGTTGATACATGTAGTGCAGTTGATGTAGTTTATATGGATATCAACAAAGCCTTTGACAGGGTCCTGTATGGGAGATTGTTAAAGTTGGTGAAAGCACATGGAATTAGAGGTAACTTGACCGATTGGATCCAAAATTGTCTTTGTGGCAGGAGAAAGAGTGCGATAGTAGAAGGCTGTTTTTATGACTAGAGGCCACTGTTCAGTGGCATACCACAGGAATCAGTGCTGGGTTCCTTTAATATTTGTGATTGATATGGGAAGATGATAAATAAATTTGCAGATTACACAAAGATTGGCTGGGTGATTGACACTGAGGAAGAAGGTCTTAGGTTACAGGTGGATAGAGACAAATCGGTCAGATTGGCAGATGCACTATGGAAGAAATAATAAACAAGGGAGCTGTCAATGAATGGCAGGACAGTAGGGAGCTCCACGGAACAGTGGAGTCCTGAGGTGCCTGTCCATAGATCCCTGAAGACAGCAGGACAAGTTAATATGATAGTTAAGAAGGCATACAGGACACTTGACTTTATTGGTTGGTGAACAATGCAGGGCAGCACCAATAGCATGCGTTCAATCCCCACATCGGCCGAGGTTCCCATGAAGGACCTATTTTCTTAACATCTCCCCTTGCCTGAAGCTCCGTGATCCTCCAGTTAAATCGTCACCAGACGTCATTGTCTCTCAAATGGGAGAGCAGCCCTTATGGTCCTCTGGGACTACGGAGACTTTACTAAAATACTTATTTACAGTCACATATTATGGATCAATATGCATCATATAAATATGAAAATCTATATTTTTAAAGCACACTTAGTAAAATTGTTTCGCAGAATCTTATGAAGGTAACCCAGGTCTGGGTTGCTGGCTAGAAGACTGGCAAGATCCTTCTGTTGCATCTTTTCCAGAAGATCAGCTGCATTTCTTGCCACTTAGAAACTTGACAGTGACGGTGGAAGCCATGCCTGCCAAACAGTGCTATTACAACAGAGACAAGGAACTTCTGTGTCATGAGCGTAGCCACCAGGGATATGGTGACTCATATCAGTATGATAGCCACTTCCTGCCTTGGATTGAGGGAGGGCCAGGAACACTATGATGGGAGAAACGTGTGGCTGGGGTATCATCAGGGAGAAAGGAGGGAAGTCAGTGATGGGCTGGGGATGGGTGGGAGCAGGGGGTTCTTTCTGTGTGCATGTCCTTTCCAAATGTCAGGTCCCTCAATCAGGCGGTAACTGTCTTTGAACAAGTGCAAACCCCTCCCCAACACCTCCTGGTTGCTGTTAGGATTTGAATAATGTGTTCCCTGCCCCTTCTCCCACTTGCTACTGGGTTACTACTAGGAGAGTGAATAAGGCCCTTATGTGGTTATCAATAGCCTACTTCAGGGCCTCATTCAGCTGTGAAATTGGAAGCTTGTGATTTATCGCCATGGACTGAATCAGGGTGGAGGTAGCAAAATGGCAGGATACCCACCCACCATCCTGCTTTCTGAGTAATTGACCCCTACACAAAACTGCCACAGGAGAGCATACAGAATTCTGTCTATTATTCTTTTATTTGCTCATACATGTTTCATTCAAGATCTTTATATTCCATGGTGTCAGAAGATTCAGTCAAATCCCATTTCTCAGTTCCCCTCACGCTTGCAGATTGTCATCAGCACCTCTCCGCACCAGCTCACACAGAGACGTAGCCTTCTCCTCAACATCATCCCTCCCTCACTTCCATAAAAATACTGACACCAGGTCATCTTCCCCAACCCCTCTATCCACCATAAAAACACCCACTGAGTAGCCCTTCTTCCCAATCTGTTCCCCCTTTTGGTTCCTGGGGCTGTGAAAACAGTCGTTGGCCTGTCGTAAGGAGTCAGTGTAATAGAAGACAGCAGCAGAAACACAGTCACATTAAAGCCACCTCTCACCTTCTCAGCTCACATGCAAAACCTCCTAACTTTCTCACACTCAGTGACTATGTTACAATGGCATGTCAGTAGCTGTGTCAAATATGCAGTAACCATTTTGGGCCATTGTTAAATGTAGTTTCTGAATTTAAAGAGTACCTTGGGCTCTGTATCTACCCTATGCTGTCTGGTAGCTTTGAACCACAGGCTGGATGGTGGCCTATCTCACCAGAGCTGTAGATTAGAGTTAGTAGGAACTGCTGATGCTGGAGAATCTGAGTTGACAAAGTGTAGAGTTGGATGAACACAGCAGGCCAAGCCGCATCAGCGAAGCCGGAAAGCTGACGTTGTGGGTCTGGACCCTTCTTCAGAAATACAAAGCTTCAGGGACTGATTTTTGCATGATGTCAAAACCAGATTTTGATTTGTCGAATCCAGAATAATTGACTATTTTCTCATTCATTATTAGTTCATGATTTGATTTGTTTTGGTTTATAAATCATCTCATTCCTCCTTAATGTGTATTTGTTCTGGCAGTGTGTGAATTCTGCGGGGTTCCTAGGTCCTTTTGTTCTTTCTAATGTTTTTGAATGATGTATGAAAATGACATCTGATTGGCTGAAGCAGCTGTCCTCCATGTTTTCAGAAGTTACTCATAGAATGCGCACCCTCAGATTACTATATAAAATTCGGTGGTTGAGCCTTCAGCTGTATTGAGTAACAATTTTTTTTAATATTTATATCTTTGACACTGAATTGGTTTGCTATTTCTTATAATTATCTTGTTTATATACACCTCCCCTCCTTGGTCTAATTCCAAGCCTGATGGTAACCTTCTGATACCTTTCCCAAGAGACATGTATGAGCAGAGATGATAGCTCATAGAGTCATACAGCGTAGAACAGGCCCTACAGCCTGTTAAGTCTGCTTGAAACTAACGGTTTTTTGATGGGATACGATGTACAGTACCTATTGTGGTCCTAAAGTGTACAGACCAGGCATATCCCAGATCTGATAGCTCACCCATCCTCAGCTAACTAATTTCAGACAGGGTAGTTAGTGGGTGAAACACAAGTGACTATCGCTAATCAAGACAACCAAAAGGGAGTAAGAAAGGAATTTCCATGGGTTCCAATCTCTACCCACAGATTTTGCTGAAAATGCACATGTGGACTATGGATGGCATTGTGTTCTCAGATGCCTGAAATAAGCAGAACACATGAATAGGTTAGTTAAGATGGTATATGGGACACTTGCTTTCATCAGCCGCGGTATACAGTTTAAGAACAAGGAGGTAATATTGGAGTTGGTTAGGCCGTAGCTACAATACAGTGTGCAGTTCTGGTCACTTGACAGCAGGAAGAATGTGATGGCACTAGAGGATATTCACCACCATGTTGCCTGATATGGAGAAATTGAGCTATCAGGAGAGACTGGATAGGCTTGGATTGTTTTCTTTACAGCAGCAAAGTCTAGGGGAAGGGGTGGGGGTCGTAACTGAGGTGTATAAGGTTATGCGGTGTATGGACAGGGTAAACAGAGAGAAGCTGTTCTCTTTGGTCAAGCGCCAGTTATGGGAGGGTATCGTTTTCCAGTAAGTGGCAACAGATCCAGAGGGGATTTGAAGAAAAAAACCTTTTCACTCAGAGGGTGATGGGAACCTCAGATGCACTGTCTCGGAAGATAGTGGATGCTGTAAACCTTACAACCTTTAAGAAAGTTTTTGGATGAACACTTGAAATATCATAACATTTGTCCCATAACCTCAAATGTTATGGTTGTAAGGTTTACAGCATCCACTATCTTCCCAGACAGTGCATCTGAGGTTCCCATCACCCTCTGAATGAAAAGGCTTTTTTCCGCGAATCCCCTCTGAACCTGCTGCCACTTACTGGAAAACGATACCCTCCCATAACTGATCCTCCACCACAGGGAACTGCTGTTCTCTATTCACCGTGTCCATACCCCACACAACCGTATACACCTCAGTTATGACCCCTATCCCTTCCTCGGGACATCTCTGCTGTAAAGAAAACAATCCAAGCCTATCTAGTCTCTCCTTATATAGCTCAATTTCTCCATCCCAGGCAACAACGTGGTGAGCATCCTCTGTTACCCCTCTAGTGCCAGCAAATCCTTCTTGCAGTGAGGTGACCAGAACTGCACACTGTGTTCCAGCTGCGGCCTCACCAATGCTCTTTACAACTACATTACCTCCTTGCTCTTATACTGTATGCCCCGACTGAAGAAAGCAAGTGTCCCATATACCATCTTAACTATCCTATTCATGTGTTCTGCTTACTTCAGGGATCTGAGAATACACTTGTGATTAGGTGCCACTATTCGACTATTATAACAAATGCCATCCCAACGTCCACGTGCATTTTCGCAACATCTGTGCATAGAGATTGGAACCCATAGAAATTCCTTTCTTACCCCCTTTTTGTTGCTTTGATGAGCTACAGTCACTTGTATTTCACCCAGTACTACCCTGTCTGAAATTAGCTAGCTGAGGATGGATGAGATATCAGATCTGGGATATGCCTAGTCTGTACAATTTAGGACCACAACACGTACTGTACATTCTACTCCATCAAGAAACTGTTAGTTTCTAGCAGTTACAGTTTATGCACTGCAGTTGGCAAAAAGTCTGAGAAATGTAACAGAACCTTTCAGGAGCAATTGTTGCTGAATTAGAAAAACTTGCATTGACAACTGAGGTGAAAATATATTCTACGTGGAGATTTAGAAACATGATAAAATATTCACCATTCATTCCATCTGCAAATAAGTCATTGAGTACTCTTGAAATGTATCAAAAGTTTAGTTTAACGTAGTTTAAAAATGGTGTGTATTTTCATCAATCTATGTGTCATTGTCTCTGTCTGATTCACATTGGGCAAATTTAAATCACAAACTGCCTTATAAATATGTATGATTTAAAACTTACAGCAAATGGGATTAAATTTGTTAATTGGAAATTTCAAGACTGGTATACCAGATATTAAGCATATTGCAAGGGTGTAAATTATATATATGGCTTACTATTCTGCAATCAATCAGTTTCTCATTCTGTGAAGTGATATTTAAATAGTAGTTTATAGGTGCTGTAATTACAGGGCTGCTGAAACCGAATGATTCAAAATCCATGACATTGGGGTCAGAAAACATGCTTTATTATTTCATTATCCCTGTGAATTGTGGTTGGATGCAAAAAATGTCTTTATTGTTGTTAAATGTAGCACTGACGTGAAACCTATGAGGTTGTACATTTTGTTTAGACCACATTTGAAGGAACACACTTTGGTCTTGATAGGCCATTCTTGTAGCTGTCCATTGCAATTTTACTATAGTACAATGTCAGTGTTTTTTGTTCTTGACCAAGGGGTTAGGAGACATAACAGATCACTGTTTCCCCCACCTCCACACCCTTTCAGCATCCTCCACTTGGTGCCACAGAGCTCAATATGGACAACCACTTAATTTAGCCACACGTGCACAAAGTTAACTTGTACTCATCACCTTTAAATCATCACGAATCAAGTTCAATGAAACCCTAGTATGTTGCTGACTTTATCCTGGTGGTAGGACATGATTGAAAACTGTTTCCTGGTAGTGAGTATGCATGGCATACAAATGTATTACACAGACTAGCATAATGCTCAACGTGCCTTTGACCTTATTCCGTATCTTCTCTCACCATCAGGAAATCAAAATTTTGCGTCCCACTTAATTAAGTCACCCCACACCCCATATTTCACAGTGATTTAGACTCCATAAAATTCCCTCCCAAAGAAAGTGTTTGTTTTCTTTTTAAAAATCTGACAATTTGTAAACTGTGCTGCAGTCTGAAATTGAACAGCAGCCTCACTGATTTGGTATTGTACTTAATCCAAATCTCGTTATCAGTTTGAAAGACATAGATTTACTCTCTCAAGGTAGGTTATGTACAGAAATGAAGAGATTGGGTAACCAAATCATTTTGAAAATACTAAAGAGATTATATAAAATGGAGAGAATTATGCTAGGCTAAAGGAAAGGTGAGCCATAAAATATTATCAAAGAAGTTAAGAACTAGATATAAAGGCATTAAATTATAACCTTCTCACTCTAAAGTGTTTGACTTATGGACTGAGCTCTCACCTATTCAAGTAAATGCAGGCTCAGCAGAAGCATTTGATTGATTTCTAGTGCAGCACAAAGTACAGAGACTGGAAAAGGAAAATGATTTTTCCTTGGTGGTCTTGCCTCATTTCCAGTTTTTATTTTGACAGAGCCTTTAATGACATTGTGTAGCATATTTTACTTTGCTAGGCTTGTTTTGTACCTTCTGGCCTGGAGGTGCCTAGCAAGCAGATGCATCGGTCTTTGTACGGCTGCCATTGTTCCCCATAGCAAACTACCAGGAATTCCTTTCATTAATCCCCTCTTATATCCCTACCTCAATGCCAGTAGAAATTCTGTAGTCTTCACTTGATGGCTCACCTCTTAATGCAGCTTGAATCTGTAACTGAGGGGGTACGTGAATGCAAACCTGCATCCATCTTACCCCAAATCCTCCAATCTGTTTTTGTATCCATCATTAAAAGTGGTACCCCGTGGGTTTGCCAGTGCACTTAAATGTTGGTTTAGTGTGAAATATCATTATTGAATGCCTTTTGATATTTGGTACTTAAAATAAGTTGTGATTGCTTTGAACAGATCTGATGCTTCAAAAGGTTTAGAGAATTGTGTGGTTATGAAACAACGTTTAAATTTACCATCGGGATTAATTTTAATCTTGCTGCTAAATCTAATAAACTTCTGGAAGGGAAGACAGAAAGCTGAATTTATTTTGTTTACTTTACCTTAGAAAATGTTAGCTATGAAGTAATATAACTCTGTTATTGTTTATTCACTACTTGTACACAATAGGTGCAAAGAAGTGATTGATCACGCCTGTTTTCCAGGTGCCTACTGCAGATTTGACCGCAGTGGTATGAACTATCACCATGAATTATCAAAGCACCTACAGCTACTATGAAATTCTTAATTCTCAAACATTTTTAAATCAAGTCAATCCTTTATGACAATATAATATTCAGTTTATGTTTTGAGTGCACATTGAATTTATAAGGCACACTACCTTCTAGAGCTGTGTGTCTGCAGTGCTCCTGGTTCTGCAAGTAAAATACAAACCTGCAGTGGTATTTCCTAAAGGTGCAGTGCGTAGATTACTAGTTGCTGCATTCTTGTTTTAAAACATGAAAGATGGGGCTAATACCAGTTTCCATTCTCTAAATAATAGGATATTTTATATTTATTTCAGATGGTTTTAAAAACTTAGATGTCTGCATTTTCAAAGTTTAGCCTGAGGGCCACAGATAGGGCCTGAACTTAACCAGCAAATTTACTCAAATTGGGGTGGACCAGTTGCTTGCTGTTATGAGGTTATAATGTTGAGCAGTTGCCATCATGCTTTTTAAAATACATAAAGCATACCTTTGATTAAAAAATAAATCTCTCTACAACATGCCATCAAATACTTACAGACTCAGGTATAATGGCTTAGACATTGGAAACTGTATCTCATAATGTTTTTCCTCAACTAGAATGATCATTTCCATAATTACCAATGAGGCAATCAGATTTCAGGGTATTTGGATGCGGAAACTTTTCTTCATAATCAGGCAGTAAAGACCTAGTAGTCCAAAGACACTAACCCAAAATCCATGGAACAGCTATCATAGCAACAAACAAACTAGGAGCAAGAGTAGGCCAATTTGGCTCTTCAGACTTCCTCTGCTATTCAAGAAGATCACAGCTAATCCTCTATGTCTACTTTCTCTCAGTGCCCCTTGATACCTTTTCATGTCTATAAATATATCTTCAGTGAACGGGCCTCCACAGCCTTTTGTGATAGCAAATACCACTGGTGCACCACTCTGACTGAAGAACTGTTTCTTCATCTTATCCCTGAATGGCCTACTGTCTACTCTGAGACTGTGGCCCCAGATTTTCAATTCTTTTCAATTCATTTTTAATGAGGAAACATAGTAAAATTGTGCTTGGCACTGATGTCACTTGTGTTGATTCCTGTACCTCTCATGTTTCCCTAATTAACCTCCCATTCAGGAATATCCACCTACTAGGCCTGCATCTCAGACATTCCTTTATGACACATCACAGAAATTCCAGGTACTCTGCTGGGGCTGGGGTGAGGATAATTATCAAAATCATCCAGGAAGAATCTTTAATGTCTCCCAGGTCATGGATGGTATTAATCAATTTGAAACATCCCTATTCCTTGAAAAGTCCAAAATCCTGACTGCACACAATACCAAATTCTAGGGATTTTGTGACACAGCAGTGCCTGTGTTAATTACAGGTAAAAGCTTTCCCTCCAGCATTCCACTAAGGATACTATGACCGTGATCTGCAACTTGGAGTGTCTGATTCCCAAACTACTTGCCAGCCATGGAAATTTGGGGCCAACATGCTTAAGCACTCCCAAATTAACTACATTGAGCACTAATGGGTAAAAAGTTCTTTTCTTCATGCTATTAAGCATTTGTAGACGATTAAAAAAAACTTGGACTAGAAACAGTGGAATACTTCTGATGCTCTTAAACAGTATATTTTAAGTACTTTTGACTCAGATTACAGTACCGTTAAAATTGTGATAAATTTTCAGCTATGATATTTTTCATCTTAAAAATGACGAAGCTTCTAATTTTGCAGCAAGATGACAGGCAGATATTTATTTTCAAATCTGTCGAATTGTAACATTCTGTGTCTATTCAGTGATGCCATATTTTTGAAGTAATCTTTCTTTTCAAATCACAGACTTTGAGCGAGTTACAACAGATTTTCAGTAGCTGTCGGAGTCCAATCTATTGAATATCTTGTCTGTAATTTTGACACTCCTTCTGTTGTTTTGAGCAAAACTGATTGATTTTATCCACTGCTTCCTAGCAATAATGCTTGTTGCTAAGGAACAGTAGCAACAAGCAATAGCATAAAGTGCCATACCAATGAAACACTCTGCATGGTTTATCACAACCTAAAATCTTTATCCATGAATAATGACAACCCATGAACTGGACTTACTATCATACTGAATCATAGCTGCATTAATTCATTGTGTACTTTATATTCAAATATTTTTCTTACCAATGAATCTCTCACGATATTGTTCACAGTGTGGACAGACCAAGGACTGGATTTTTATGGAATTTGGAAGGGTGTGTAGACCTTTTAAAAATATGGGCAAAGCCCAAATATGAAAGTTCCATTCCTGTTTCTGATAGATCCCAAATTTTGCTCACAGACAAAAGGGGGAACAGTGTGATTCACTTATAATGGAAACTTAAACATCCAAGACAATTTGAACCCAGTTCAAACAAACTTAAAATAGTATCAGAGATAATGGGAACTGCAGATGCTGGAGAATTCCAAGACTCCTCTAGATGAGTGGATATAGTCTGAACAACAGTCGTGGTTTGATGTTTTCAAAATCACTAACATTTTAAACAAATCAAGAAGAAAGCTGCATGTGTCAGGGATTGTATAAACACGTGCTTTGATGAATTGCTTTGGTGGGCAGGCTGCTTGGTTGAACACCACTCCATACGGTATGGGTCGAAATTTACTTAAGGACTATAATGTGATTATGAAAGTTTGGCTAAATTTCAAAACACTGAAATTATCGCTGAATCACAACTAGATTGACAACTTCAACAGTCTATTTAAAAAAACACTGCTATTCATGTAGGGTATGAACATGAGTTTGTTTTCACTTTAAGGGTGGCATAGTGTTACAGTGGTTAACACTGCCACCTCTCAGTAACAGGGACCCAGGTTTGATTCCAGCTTTGGGCACCTGTCTGTGTGGAGTTTGCACATTCTCCCTGTGTCTGCGTGGGTTGCCTCTGGGTGCTGTGGTTTCCTCCCATAGTCCAAACAAGTGCAGCTTAGGTGGATTGGCCGTGCTAAAATGCCCATAGTGTCTGGGGTGGGATGTACAGGGATAGGGTAGGGGGTGAGTCTCGGTTGGATGCTGCCCAGAGGCTCAGTGTGGACCTGATGGGCAAAATGGCCTGCTTCCACACTGTAGGGATTCTATGAGACTTAAAGGCTATCACTGATCTTCTGAAATGGTAGATTTTTTCATATCAACTGGGTAGAGTGACAACTGTCTTTGAATTTTAGAAATTAAATTTATTCATCTCGATATGATTTGTGAGATCTGTCAGTGGTGGATACTCCAATGTCTTGGCATGGAGTTGGTACAAAGCCTGTGGAGAGGCCATGCAAAGTGGGTGAAGGGTGACAGCTATGGGGCCTAACTCCTTTTATTACAACTGGTAAGAAGTACAGAGAACCTATAAATGCCTCTTAACTAGCCTGCCTCAGCACTTGTTCGCCTTAGGCCATCTGGGATCTGCTTTTGGGGTCAGCAAGTCCAACCCTACTTTGTGCGTGTCTCTCGAGGTGAAAATTAAGTGTGATCATACCCTTTATACTGAGGAAAGAAATATCAGTTATCTGCATGTATTATTCCTAAACTGTTCTGCCAATCCCCTCATTTTGAAGTACAGCTAGCAGGAATATAAAAAAAAATAGATGCAGCGGTTCTTCTTTAGAACAGAGAAGACTGAGAGAGAACTTGATAAATGCCTTAAAATTATGAGGACGTTCATTGTTTTAGAAAGTGTAATGGGAGAAAGTAGGCTGAACTTTGCTATTGAGCCACATAGCTTGAGTCAGGAAATTTCCCAACTTGCATATGCAGAGAAAAACAGGCCAGATTTTTCACAACTGAGATGGATAGCTTGAACTCGAAGTTGTACTGAGACACCATATCCACCATGGAAAAGTAGAGACAAAAGTGAAACAAACTTTTCTGTGGTGGGGGAATGGTGGAGCCAGGATGGATTAGACCACTAATCCCAGAACCAGGGTATAGGTGGATATAGCTGGTTGTGTGTAAAGGTGGCCTACTTAGAAGGCCTGCTTCACTTCTCTAGGACTTAACAATACCCACAGTGCCTTGCAAACCTCATGGCTAACTCACACCTCCCACCCAGTCCTATGATGCATTAAATTTCCCATGGAAATTTGTGGCAACTAAACCAGTATCAGCTGTTGGTGGACTTCAGGAGCCATGACGGGGTGAAATGAAATAAAAGTCTAAAGATTTAATACAGATTTCTTGTATTGATTTGATTTCTTTTAAAGCTTCCTTTCGTAAAAGCCCTTTCAAAATGTTTAAATTTAATGTCTAATTTCTCATAAAACTACAGAGAAACAACAGATATACTTATTTAGTAGTAAAGAACATGAGTGTTGCTGACACATTTTGTTGAAGCATTTTTTCTTGCACTCATTAGTCTCATTTCAGATAATTGTCCATTTCAGTTATGGGATTGTGTCTCTCTGTAGCATTATAAATAAGATGGGAAAGGAAAACTGACACAAGCTCTTGGGGAAAAAGAACCATTAATAAATGCCTACAGTTGTTAACTTATTTGTAGCTGAAATGTTTGCTATGTTTGAGTCCACAGCTGCATGTACCAATTTCCTTACATGTATCCATCCTGCACGCAAAGTAAATAGAACTGAAAAATGGAGAGAGAGAGAGAGATAATGGGAACTGCAGATGCTGGAGAATTCCAAGATAATAAAATGTGAGGCTGGATGAACACAGCAGGCCAAGCAGCATCTCAGGAGCACAAAAGCTGACGTTTCGGGCCTAGACCCTTCAGAGAGGGGGATGGGGAGAAGGAACTGGAATAAATAGGGAGAGAGGGGGAGGCGGACCGAAGATGGAGAGTAAAGAAGATAGGTGGAGAGAGTATAGGTGGGGAGGTAGGGAGGGGATAGGTCAGTCCAGGGAAGACGGACAGGTCAAGGAGGTGGGATGAGGTTAGTAGGTAGCTGGGGGTGCGGCTTGGGGTGGGAGGAAGGGATGGGTGAGAGGAACAACCGGTTAAGGAGGCAGAGACAGGTTGGACTGGTTTTGGGATGCAGTGGGTGGGGGGGAAGAGCTGGGCTGGTTGTGTGGTGCAGTGGGGGGAGGGGACGAACTGGGCTGGTTTAGGGATGCAGTAGGGGAAGGGGAGATTTTGAAGCTGGTGAAGTCCACATTGATACCATATGGCTGCAGGTTTCCCAGGCGGAATATGAGTTGCTGTTTCTGCAACCTTCGGGTGGCATCATTGTGGCAGTGCAGGAGTCCCATGATGGACATGTCATCTAGAGAATGGGAGGGGGAGTGGAAATGGTTTGCGACTGGGAGGTGCAGTTGTTTGTTGCGAACTGCGTGGAGGTGTTCTGCAAAGCGGTCCCCAAGCCTCCGCTTGGTTTCCCCAATGTAGAGGAAGCCGCACCGGGTACAGTGGATGCAGTATACCACATTGGCAGATGTGCAGGTGAACCTCTGCTTAATGTGGAATGTCATCTTGGGGCCTGGGATAGGGGTGAGGGAGGAGGTGTGGGGACAAGTGTAGCATTTCCTGCGGTTGCAGGGGAAGGTGCCGGGTGTGGTGGGGTTGGAGGGCAGTGTGGAGCGAACAAGGGAGTCACGGAGAGAGTGGTCTCTCCGGAAAGCAGACAGGGGAGGGGATGGAAAAATGTCTTTGGTGGTGGGGTCGGATTAAAAATGGACTCCCTTACCTCCATTGGCTAGAAGATTCACAATTAGTGGTCACTGAAAACCTATCATCATTGATTATTATACATGTTGGAATTCTGCAGTTTCACGCACTGTAGTATTGCCCTTACTGTCAATATCCTAAATTAGGTCTGAGTCTTTTTTTTGCTCTTTAAAGTTGATGCTGAAAAAGAGGACACCAACGCCATCCTGCAGAATAATGGCCAGCTTGTAAGGCATCTCAAAGGTTTGAGCAACAGGGGAAAAAAAATAGCTTTCTCGTGTTGCCACTAAAGGGATGATGTCATCAAGCTAAGCAGATGTTTTGCTTTTGACAAAGGAGTGATATAATAAATGAATATCTGAGTCAGTATGATGCTAGGTATGTAACCTGTACATCCTAAAGACTGGCAGATTGTATCAAATAGCATATGCCTTTGGCTGCTCACAACAACCAAGACATACCCAACTAACCTGCATTTGCAAAACTCACAACACACTGTACAATATTAGATGTGATTCTTCAATTTGACAACATTTGTTGGATGATGCTGAGTATGATAAGAATTATACTAACAACCAATTTAGGGCTGTCAGTTGGGTTTGCAGTGTTGTGCATTTGTGTATATGTTATTAATACACACTGCCTAATGCCTTTTTTTTGCTGATTAAAAAAGAATATGTACTTGTACTGTACTTAGCTCCACGCACTTTAAAACAAGTGACAGGTATTTGTTGGTTCATTTCTCAGGGCACTCCCTGACCAGTTGGAGTCAATATGCCCAGTTTAAAATTGAAACAAATTCTTACAGTCAACTTCAATCATCACTAATTGGTTCATTGTCCATGGCAATGCCTCCACCATTCAGAGTCCATATGTTAAACAATCAGTATTCTCCTCTTGGGCAGCATCTCTGTTGGGTTTTTATCGTTGTATTGATATTCTTGTGAATTGTCCTGATGACTACAGGATGAAAAGCCTTTTAAAAAATTTCTTCTTTCAGCAATTCTCAGCAGGCGTCTGTTGATATTTCACATCAAAGATAGTTAATCCTTTAATAGGCTCTTCAATCTGTCAATCAAACTGTGAATGCAGAACCCTTGCTAAGTTAAAGTATCTTTTGAAAGTCAACTCAACATTCATACAAAGCCATTAGAGAAATGCCAACAAATAACTGTTGAAGCTGGTCAAGCATATGCTGCATCACCTGGCCTGGCATTTCGGAGATGTTTTGTTTTTATTTCTCACTGACAGCTATTATCAGATTCTTTTGCAAATTGGAGAGCAGGATTTTTAAAAAAAACTTCAAATCCTGACTACGAAGCACACTGCATACAACTTCAACCACAGTTACATTTATCCCATTAATTCTTGAGTGTCATGTTACAGTTTAAGATCTTTGCAGCAGCCAAAATGTGCAAATGGGCCAAAACATATGAACTCAGCACGAAGTTCAAATGGCTGTATTGAATTTCTGTGAATGTGTAAATTACATCACAACCTTTCTCCTATGGGAAATAATAAAAGAGCCCGGTCAAAAATAGCATTGAAATATCTCTGTCTGGACCCTACCCACTTTTTAGAAGTCTGTGAATCTCCCTGACTCCTTGAAAATCCTGCTGTATGTTTCCATTTGTGGGGATAGTCCAGAGAGAGGAGGCATAAAGATTAGTCACCTATAAGTCCAATAAAGAATTTAAAAGTGT
Organism: Stegostoma tigrinum; assembly: GCF_030684315.1. Lineage (NCBI taxonomy): Eukaryota > Metazoa > Chordata > Chondrichthyes > Orectolobiformes > Stegostomatidae > Stegostoma > Stegostoma tigrinum. The sequence continues at coordinate 53,840,492 of NC_081361.1, read as the reverse complement.
CTCTTGTTACTATGTAAGAGTGGCTGGGGTAAAGAGCAGTTATGCATTTAGTGGGAAGTGAGATTGGTACAAGACAGAGAAAGGAGTGGAAAGATATGTTGCTAGGATGAGATAAAGTAAGTTGAGAGGAGGTTTGTGTGGATCAGAAATGTTAACATTGAGCTCAAAGACCTGTTTCTGTGCTTTAAGTATAATGTACTACTGCACTATGTAGCAGTAATGCGCATTCATCATTGTTCTTCAGTTTGTTTTATAATGTACTCTGTTACTCAACTGCTAGGTATTTTAAACTATTTATTTTCTTATAAAGTTTAATTTAGATAATGTTTTTAATTGTTCCAGAAATCTGATTAGTTTTTGCTCTGCGCAGAAATAAATGTAAACTTCCTTGATAGTGGAGGTTTGGTGTTCTTAACTGTGTTATGTGTGGCATAGGATTCCATGGAACATTCCAGAATAAAACGTAAGTCTATTTTATGTTGATTGAAATTAGAAATGGTGCAAAAAATCCTAATGGGACACAAAGATGTGAACAAATTGAACAAATTTAATTACTTAGGACTTAAGTTCTGAAATACCTTACCTCTACTTCTTGGCTCCTCTACTTCATTGTTCACTTCAAAACCTACTTCATTGATCGAGCCCTTAACCAACTGACCTTATATTTCCTTATGTTATGTATTGTTCTGTGATATTTTTGTGAAGTGACTTGGGACATGTTACTGTGTTAAAGGATTCTTATGAGCATTGCTTGTGCTTTTTTAAAATAACCTACCTTTCAGGATGAAAATTTCCAAAATGATAGCATCGTTTAGATAACTAGAGAAAGAAAATCAAAGCGGACTAAAATGTTAAGATTAAGTATTAAAACTGTTGGATGCAATGACTATGAGGGAAGTTTGATTGTAACCCTAGCTGAACACTATACAAAGGCTGTTCGGTTATAATACACTAATTGTTCAGCAACTTGATGTCCTGTCTGGGTTGTACCCTGTGTCTTCCAAAAGTGAGTGAAAAATATTTGTGAGATGACTTGTGCCATCACCACTTACCTACCTGTCTTGGCAGGAGAGCAGTGACTTGAGGCAGACCTGAATAGACACTTTAAATTGTAAATTTTACTTTAAAAAATGTGAGTATAGATTCTTGGGTTTGATGAGGGAAAACATTAATTTTGCAGGATTATGCCCTGTACTCCAAGGATAGCAGCACAACTTTCAGGCATTCAGATCGCATGTGCTAATAAAGGATCTGACACTGTCTCCAGGAAGCCTGAGGAGCAGTTGAACAAGTCTAATGGGATTTCCAACTGCTGAAATGTCTCCAGTGGAGGTAGCCCAGGAGGTGGCTTCCACCGTAGAGCTAAATTTAAATGGTGATTGTCCTTCCTAATTATTTTGGTTCCTTTTCACCACCCTTCCTCCTCTCAACCCCCCTTCTCTGCACATTTACATGTGAATTAGTGAGGCAAACTTGCCTTATTTGAGAATGCGACCTGTAGGATGGTTCTGCTGAAAGTTCAACAATCTTACTGTAAATGAAGACCTACATCTCCCTGTTGGGATGTATATCAAATTTGAGCCCAAAAATGGAACCAATTGAATTTCTGTCACGCTGACTCTAATCATATTTTCTGCCAGATCTGTCACCAACTGGTTTGATTCTTGCAGTAAACTTACTTTACTCAGCAATTTGAATCATTTTTACTTGAAATCACAAATATGTCACTCACTTACTGAAGTTCTGAATTTACTCACTGTGGTACATCTCACAAATAAAGAGTGGAAAAGTGTCCCCAGTGTTATAAGTGTTACCTTAATACTATGTTTTCACCAAGCTAGAAAACAAAGTTCAAAAACCTTCCCTGTTGAATTAATTGATTGTTTGTGTTATATATCAAATTGTGATTGGTTGAATTGGAAAAATAATCAAATAAATTGATTGCTCGTTCTTCTGCTTCCCCTTAATTCTTTCTCATTGTTACTTGATGAATTCAATTACTTCTGAACTGCTCACATTTAAGTGATCAAATATACGGTATCACATGAGTGCCTATAAATACTTTTTGCCCAATTCTTAAAATGTGATCATGGGTCTGATCATTCTGACTGCAGCTTCTGGCACAATGTTTTTGAAAGAAATTACAGATTGAACGGATGATCAATTCAAGACAAAGGATTTTCTGGCCTTAATGCACAGCTTCAGGTGTTTTATCGGGGCAGACAAGGATGAGAAATTGATCAATGACCTATTTTTCTAGGTCTTCATTTGTTTATGTGTGTCACTGATCTGCTTAAAGTGGGTGTAACAATCATTTTCACATAAAGTATTCAAGGAAAAGAATAATGGTGGAGAAAAATCATACATCATAGTATCTGTTATTTTACCTCCAGTTACACTTGACTTGTTAATGCAGGCAACCACAGCATCAGTTAAAACAGAAGTTACTTCAGTCTATCAGTGCCTTGCAACTGAAGTTTACTGACTGTGTTGCATGCCTGCAGGAATAGGACAGAGGGGTATGTCACTGTACAAGAGGATTCATTAGGGAACTGTGTTGGAAAGTGCAAGCTCACCTACAAAATAGTTTCAGTGCACCAACCTCATTGGATTTTATGAAACTTCTTTCCGGAGAGACCACTCTCTCCGTGACTCCCTTGTTCGCTCCACACTGCCCTCCAACCCCACCATACCCGGCACCTTCCCCTGCAACCGCAGGAAATGCTACACTTGTCCCCACACCTCCTCCCTCACCCCCATCCCAGGCCCCAAGATGACATTCCACATTAAGCAGAGGTTCACCTGCACATCTGCCAATGTGGTATACTGCATCCACTGTACCCGGTGCGGCTTCCTCTACATTGGGGAAACCAAGCGGAGGCTTGGGGACCGCTTTGCAGAACACCTCCGCTCAGTTCGTAACAAACAACTGCACCTCCCAGTCGCAAACCATTTCCACTCCCCCTCCCATTCTCTTGATGACATGTCCATCATGGGCCTCCTGCACTGCCACAATGATGCCACCCGAAGGTTGCAGGAACAGCAACTCATATTCCGCCTGGGAACCCTGCAGCCATATGGTATCAATGTGGACTTCACCAGTTTCAAAATCTCCCCTTCCCCCACTGCATCCCTAAACCAGCCCAGTTCATCCCCTCCCCCCACTGCACCACACAACCAGCCCAGCTCTTCCCCCCCACCCACTGCATCCCAAAACCAGTCCAACCTGTCTCTGCCTCCCTAACCGGTTCTTCCTCTCACCCATCCCTTCCTCCCACCCCAAGCCGCACCCCCAGCTACCTACTAACCTCATCCCACCTCCTTGACCTGTCCGTCTTCCCTGGACTGACCTATCCCCTCCCTACCTCCCCACCTACACCCTCTCCACCTATCTTCTTTACTCTCCATCTTCGGTCCGCCTCCCCCTCTCTCCCTATTTATTCCAGTTCCCTCCCCCCATCCCCCTCTCTGATGAAGGGTCTAGGCCCGAAACGTCAGCTTTTGTGCTCCTGAGATGCTGCTTGGCCTGCTGTGTTCATCCAGCCTCACATTTTATTATATTAGTGACAGCCTCTCAGTTTAGCATAATCAAACACTTAGGAACTAGATGGCCTGGGACTGAAAGCTTCTGGGTCACAATCGCAATGTAATTTTAAAGATGGCATTGCAACAGTGCATTCTAGCATTGAATCTTTCACTATTTGAATGGTGAATGAGAGGATACCTCAGCCACTTAGAAAAGGCAGGCACAGCCATTCGTTCACCTTTGGTGCCCATTCATTTATGGAATATGAAAACTTCAGAACCTTTGCAGCTACTGGAGACAGCACCAGCATCACTGATACAAGGAGAAAGAAACAGACGGGGAAATGAGCTGAACTTTGATTTCCAACATAACCTGCATGATGAAAAATTTTGAGAGCGTCAAAGATTTTGGAAGATTGAAAGACATTGAAAGATGTTGGAAAATATTGAAGGATGAGAATGAATGAGTGTAGAGAATTGTGTGCCAGTCAGTCATCATCTATTCAGCCCAGCCATGATTTCTTTGACCATGGTACAGAGGCCATCTAGTCAAAGTTTGATTTTAAAAAAATTGTTTCAAAAGTTGAGACTACTTCTTGTCCTTGCTACTACAGGTGACACTGAAGCTGGTATATCTTACCTCATTTGACCTACCAGCCTCCATTGGTAAGCCAGGTTGCTCCCAGCATGTAGAAGCAAATCTTCCAATATAAGGAATTTCCATTGTTGGATAGAAGTTTGCTCCTTACAAGGCAAACAGGAAATTATGAAAAGTGACCAGTATTCTTCCATTTACAGCGCTGGGCTCTGCCAGCGATATGAAGGGGGATGGAATGTCTTGCAGAACTTGGGTGGAAATTTGTGTCCATTGTCTTAGTGTAAGTTTATGGGCATGGTGCTGTTCCACTACATTTCCTCTTATGCTAGTGTGTGATGTTCTACCTCCTGCTGACATTCTGTTCCTTTCTTTCGAGTACCACCCAAGAGCTTAGAGTGCATAAAATAAATGTCTGCTCACTCTTGAGACTAACGTCGCTGTTCTCTCATTCTGCTAATAAATGAAACAAGCAGTAATCTGAATTACAGGGCAGTTTATCTCTGTCACCCTATTGTCAATGGTACAGACATCTATAGAGATCAATGAGTAGTTGTGTTTGACCTCAGAGAAGTACAGCAATATGCAGAAAGAACGTACAGTTAAGTGATCATAATGTTAAATTTACTTCGTATAATATCAAGGGAAATCTGACTTTATTAGTCAGAATAAGCCATTGTATTGTCTCAAATGAAATACATAAATGTATATGTTCTTTTCCATCTTTATACCTTGCTCCTCTGGAGACAGAAAATACAGGTGGATTAATCATCACCCTGAACTGTTTGCCAAAGTATTTTTTTTCCATCTTTACTTCACTCCTACAGTTTTCCCTCAAAGCTCACTTTCCTTCATATCCTTCTCTTTTCTAGGTGGTGTCAAGAAACACAACGTTGAAAATTTCTGTCAACAAAAGACAAGTGTGATAATGAAAGAATTTATAATTTCCTCAAAAATTAATTCTTTTGAAAAATGAACGACAATTAAGATGAAGAAAGACTTTTATTTCTTTCGCTGAGCGATGCATGTTCTGCAACAATACATAAGACAAAGGTGTAATCAGTGTGCTCTTTCATGCTGTCTCATTTTTTTGCAAACAACTTTTCTCTTTTTTAAAAATCAATTAAAAATGAACTTCAGCTTAGTATAACTTTTAAAATTTGTCCTTTAGATTTTCTTCCCATGTTTTGAAAAGCACTGCACAAAACCACTAAAAGACAAAGTGAAAAATTGTAGCAATTCAGCGAGCACAATGACTGTAATCTTATAGAGGCCTGAATGATGTTGACTATGTGAAGAAATTTGGGAGAATTACATGAGAAGTTGAATGAGGCCTTTCTCAATGCCAGCAGCAACTTATTGCATTTTCAAACAAAATTTCAGGCATAGAGGCAAGATTCTCACTATGCAGCCTGTTAAGGGAGATTGCTTCTTAACAGAGATAATGGGAACTGCAGATGCTGGAGAATCCAAGATAACAAAGTGTGAAGCTGAATGAACACAGCAGGCCAAGCAGCATCTCAGGAGCTCATCTTCACCACTGTTCTTTGATTTATGGATGATCACTCGTCAGGGTCATGAGTTTCTGCCGTGGATTTCCATGAATCTGAATAGGCCACTTCTTGACTCAAAGAGCTTTAGACTCAAGGGACAGAACATCCTATGAGATAGTGGGATTCGGAATGGATATTTCCATTTCTTTCCTTCTCTGATATTGTTCTGCTTCATTCTTAATGTAGTTAAATCCTAAGCAAGATGTAGCATGATGCGCCTGTTGTCACTATCTTGAATGACTGGTAATAAGCTTCTCTCAGTCATTGATATGAATTGTTTTATGCTTCATTGAAAGTTTTTGTTGGCGTTTTCTTTGCCATCTTCTGGAATGTTGGCCATTGCAAGTTGAGAGGACATGCCTGGTGAAGAAGATGCTTGTCATCCAGCCATAGTGTCCAGGCCATTTTAGTTGGTTTTGCATAGAGTTGGCTTCAAGAAGGACAGTGTTCCCATTGAATCTGGATACTGCAATGTTGGCAATGCTCGTGGAATTTCTCTCTTGCTGTTATGTGTCATTGACATCCAGTCTAGGTCTTACTGCTGATACAATAGTGTGGTGACAAAAAGGGTTTTGTACCCTAGAGCAATTGTTGGTTTGACTAAGATTTTCTTATCAAATGTTCACTGCCATGGTTTGGAGAAGGCTTAGTTAGTGCAACTGATCAGGTATTTGATTGCCTTGTCAATGGTGGCCTTTCAAGAGAAGTGGCTGCCAAGTTAGGGCAAGTGTTCAACATATTTCTGAGTTTCCCATTTAATGTATATGGGAGGTGGAATATTTCACTGACCAGGTCTGAGTTATTTGGAGTTTTGTTTTGACAATATTCAAGGACAGGCCAAATCTCTTGCATGATGAATTGTAGAGGTCGAGAATGACTTCCAAATTTTGCAAGCAATGTACTGCAGTCATCCACATAAATGCACATCATGTATCTCTATCAGGTGGCACCAATACTGACCTCAATGGACTGGAAAAAGATGGTCCTGCAGAGGCCTGTCGTGATGAATGTTGCATAAAACTCACAAAAGAGACCAGCATAGCTAGGCCCTATGTTTGTGTACCATTTATTTGGACTAAGTGAGTACAGTCGGAAAAGAAGTTGCTCAGAGTGAGAACAAGTTTAGTTAGGCACAGGAATGTGGTGATGGATGGTCTTATGAATATATGTATTCCAGAATATGTTGAACTTTTTATAAACAACACTCCTAAAAGCAAAAGACAGTTGCTACAGCAGCAACAGTGTTGCATTTACTAAAAAACAAACAGCTTGGTTGGTGACAAGTCTGCAACACTTTCAAAGAGAAGTTGCGTGACCCAGTTTGTTGATGTAAAATATATTGGGTATAAGCACAAAGAGGAATGGCCACAGGGCATCAGACTTTGCTGTTTCTTTTTCTCTGAAAATCTCGTTAAGTCTTAGAGGTTGAAAAGCTGATCAAAGAACTCATCACCGTATAGAAGGTTCTTAAAAGAGATGCCTGAATTTCTGCTACTGGCTCCTGAAAAAGAGTTTTCAACCAGCCATAGCAGATCTCGAATTAAATGACCACACAACTTTGTGTGGCTTCAGTTTCAGATTAGTATTTGGACAATCTGGAAAAAAAACAAGGTCTTGCTGAATTTCCATGATAATAACCTGCAGAGTTTTATTTTTAGGCTGTGTGTATTTGAAATCTTATTATTAATATTTGCTTGAATAGTTATTTTTTGTAATAATCTAGTTCTTTATTTGAAGAATCTGGCTGACTCCTTTCTGGCACTGAGCTTTATGCAATCACTAAAACAATCTTTATAATTTCAAATTGTGGTAGGTATTGCAGGATTGGGATCAGGAATCAATCCATTCCTAATGGGTTTTAACAATCGGGACCGTTTGGAGAATAGTTTAGGGATGAATTGGAGAGAACTTGTGACCATCCTGGTGGGAAATAGAGGTGGAGAGGAATCAGAAATCCATTGTTAGGAGAAAATAGTTAGGGCCAGGAAACTATTGAAGTGATATAGGGCATTGAAAGAGGCATACATAGGTAGAAAGACTGTGAACTAAATGAGGAAAAAAATGGAACCAAGATATGAAGAGATAAGTTAAGTGGAGCTGCAATAGATGTGGTGACCAAGATAGTCTTGTTTATGGATTTTGGGAAGGAGCTTAAAGGGAGCTAGTCAGGTTGTTGGACCATGAGGTTGTAAACTATAGAGGGAAGCTCTTCAGCTCATCTGAAATAATTGGCGCAGGTACGATGGGTCATAAAGAAAGGCCTGCTTCTGTGCTGTACAATCCTGTATGATCTTTACGTCATTATTAATTATGTAAGAGTTCACATTTGAAAATGGTTAGGCTGGTGATGGATTTTGTCAATCGGCATTAAATGCTTTATCAGCCAATTTCTGGAATGTGCCTGACTAGATCATATAATACACAGTTCAGTCCTACTAGAAACTGAACAGACTTCACAGAAATGAGCCTGAAAGGATCTGCTGCAGAGGAAAATAGACTTTGCAAAGCTGTAGGCGTAAACAAGTTCTGCTAACTGGGTAGGATAAATTGGATAAAGGAGTGAATGAATCTGAGTGTCTGTCAGACAACAGATGACAATAATGTAGAAGTACTTTAAGTGGCACAAAGCAAAGCTGTGACAATCTTCATTATTTTCACTGCCAGTGCTCATTCATTGCTGGTACTGGCCAACTTCTGTTGTGTTGAATTTTGGAATAATACACTGGCATGCCTCGCACTTCCAAACCACCTCCCACCCCCGACCCAAACAGTACGAGCTAATAACATCCTTCACATTCTCCTGCAACACCTGTGTTTGATCCAGCACAGAACAAAACCAGTTCTTTTATTTACAGAAAATTCTGATGTAGAATTTAAGTAAATAGTTCTTCATTTAAAAGTAATGGGCTTCTACTTGCATCAAACATTCTTTACCTCCTCAGTTTTCATGGAAGTATAGCCAGTTAATGGGACTATAGTCCCATTTATTCTGGAAACCCTGTTGTGCATCATGAGAGGGGCACAGTACTGAGACACTGAGCATGACCATTGGACGGTATTAGATCCCTGTGGTGCTGTGTTCATAGCCGATATTCTAAATGAGCCATATTTAGTCAGAGATCATTGGTGCTAAGGACAGGAAACTATTCATTTGCATCAGCCACATTGCTGTTAAGAAGTGACCGCCCCACCTCCCCCCCCCCCCCCCCCCCCCCCCCGACCCCTTTCATTACTTTCTTTCTCTTCCATTTAGTAATTTTACTTTTGGATCAGTTCATTCTTAGAATACTCCAACACAGTAAATATAGATTGCACATTTTGGAGAATGGAGTGTGTTTGACCGATCACCCAAAAATTTAGGAACAAAAACAGAAGTTGCTGGAAAGGCTCAGCAGGTCTGGCAGCGTCGGTGAAGAAAAATCAGAGTTAACGTTTTGGGTCTAGTGACCTTTCCTCAGAGTGCCTGAATGTTCTGAAGAAGGATCATCAGGCCCAAAACATTAACTGCGGAATTTTCTTCAGGGATAGTACCAGACCTACTGAGCCTTTTCTGCAACTGCTGTTTTTGTTCCTGATTTACAGCATCCGCATTTCTTTTGGTTTTCACCCAAAGTTTTAGTTTTGGGACGGGCCTCAAATCTGCAACTGATTTGCCAAGATATGTTCCCCAGCTATTTCAAATTAAAATGCACCAGATGTTTACTGTGTATAATCAAACCTGTATAATCAAATACTGTGTATTTAGAATGGGATCGTGCAGTCCATCCTAATTTCACCTTTTGCGCTATTGCAAAATGTCAAAATTTAGCCTCATACCTTGCTGGTCAAATGCATTGATTCTCTGAGTTAAGGCTGTTTTGGATTGTAATTTTAATCAAATGGCAATTCACTCACTTACTCTTGAACAACAAAAGGAAATGGAAACAAGTAAAGGATGTGCGGTTGCTCCGTGAAAAGTAGGGTCACTATCTCTGCTTTAATGTATGCCTAGAGATTTGATCATGTCATATTTAATCACATGGCGTTTGTGCACTATTTGCAAATGATACATGCGGTTAGCTGGGTTTCAATTTATTGTCAAGCCTCATATAAAATATATGGTTTTTGTTTTGTAGCAACATGAACAGCATTTTTTTATAAATTAAAGAAAGCATAGAAAAAACATAAATATTTAAGAATAAGTAATAATCAAATGAAAAATAACTATGTTACTACAGTATTGGCCTCAATGAGAAATAACAACTGTACCAATTCCGCAAAAACATCATGGATCATAAGTCACTAGCATCTAAACTTTTTGTGCTATATTTTACAACACACAGAAAGTTATTAAAGCAATAAATAAAACAAAATGTATTTCATTTCACTAGCGCTCACCTCACACTGCTAAAGCCAAACTGCAGTTTATGTTGGCACAAACGCAATCATCCTCAAAACCAGAAAATAAACAGTTGTGTTCAGAAACCCGGAGGGGGGTTACCTAATGAATGCAGTTTATTTGTAAGCCAGACTACCCGGTATATTGCATCTACAATGTTTGTTTCTCTCAAGCTCAGGGTGGTCAATTGTCTTTTCCTGCATGATCAAGGTGGGACGGCTGGGAACTGTACAACAAACTTGCATTAATAAGATGGTATTATATTCTCGTGGCTCAATGTTGTCACTGGTATGTCAAAATTAGCTTTAAAATCAGCGTGCATTTTAAAAATCCACACTTTTCTTCATCAACTGAACATTCTAGTGCTTGTCGTAATGGTTGATATTGAATACTAAGTAATATTTTAAAATCAAAGTAGTAACATATTTCATGATGACGTTAAGTACATTCCTTTGATTGTCTTGTGCTTTAATGCCTTCATCACTTGACGGTCTCAGTGCTTCTCAAAAGCCTGGACTTGGGTTTTGATTGTATCACATACAGCCAACTTTGTGAATTGTTTTGTGATTGTGTTGTTTAGCTATTGCCAGCTGTACAAATTTTCTGGAGTGTATCTAGTTAACTATGCAGACAATTTTTTTCATATCTTTCAGGCGCTATACATTAGTTTTGTTTTACTAATTGTTTTTGAAATAAGACAGCACGCTTCAAAAGCTTTATTGAAGTAAAATTAATAATTTATTTTGAAGAGCATATTCTTTATCTGAGAAAAAGATTAGAAAAATGTTTTCTAATTCCATAATTATATATAATCTTAAAGTGTAATAAAGTGAGAGACATTATATACATGTAACAAATTAGTCGTGATTTTTGTTGATAATTGCAAAAGGTAATAATCAGTTTCTTACAACTGTGAAATTGAGGTCCTAATTGCTAACACTTTTGGGAAAGGCACAAAGATATCTTCCCTCCTTCTCGTTTGACAACTTTTTCCAGAAAATACTTCGAATTTTGAATTTGCAAGTCTGTTTGAAATAACCTGATCAGAAAGAGGGCTGAACAGTGAGAAAGGAGGCAACAGACTGAGGATGAGTGTGTGACTTCTTAACATCAATCTTTTGAGAAAGCAATTTGAAGTACCACAGAATAAATGGAAGGTAAAGAATAAGGATAACTGATAGCAGTGCAAAGCTGAGGCAATTATATGGATTAGGCGGTTCTTCATAGAGGAAGGACTGGAAGCAGAAATGTGAGAAACAGAATTATACTGAAAGGACAGTGGACTAAGTGAAGGGCAAAAATTCACAACTGATCTGGTCGTTGTAGGAGAGCTGAGAATATGCTCCTCTGGAGGCTGTGCTTCTTTTGATGCCCCCTGCTGCCTCCTAACCAGTTCAGAATCCTGAGCTATATTGGGACCCCACAGCAGCTACTAAATTTATGCAGCCTCACTCTGTCTATCTGATGAAACACAAGTTGAAACATGATTTTTCCATATATTCAGAGCATTCAATTAAAAGGCACCGTAGGGTTGCTGTCTCATGAGAGAGACAACTGCTTGTGGTTTACCCTGGAGGGCATCACCTCTTAGCTGAGTGAAGAGGTTCAGAAGGAGGGTCCTTCATGGTAACCTTAGCTGGAATGGGAGTAGAAAACATGCTATTGGTGTCATTATGCATTGCAAACCAACCCATCCTGCCAACTGAGCTTTTAAATTCCTGGTGTATGATTAAACTAAGAACTTTCATCCCATGTTTCATGATGTTTATTCATTGCTGAATTTTCTCCAAGAAAAATAAAAGTAGACTTTCCTTGGATATTCTGCTAGGAGCCCAAGAAGTAGGAACACTGGAGTTATATTGCACCTGTCAGAGGAAGAGGAATTTCCTAGCTGTGGGCTATAATACATTCCCAGGTTTGAATGGCTCTTGAAGTGAGACTGGGGAGCCAAAACATTGCTCCTCAAAGACTGCTAGTTGGCATCTAGATATTATTGTTGTTTACAGTTATTCAACTTCATCTTCTTCATGCTCACCACAGAGAGTCCATCAGATTCTCATCACCTGTGCTGGGTAGACCCCATTTGGTTCTCCAGTTTATAGCATTCCTCTGACACTTCTGAATCCATCTTTTGGCCCCGTCACTGTGGTAAATGAAATGATGTTCCACCTTAGAAACGAGATGGCCGTGACAGGCATCTGCTATTATTTAATATTAGGCTAACAAGGCCTAAAGATCAATATTGTAGTTCTCTCTGCCTTTTAGGTGAGGGCTGTACACTGACTGCACCTCTTTAGTTATGGAGCCTGAAAACAGCTCATCATGAAGTTCTGTCCTGGTGATCAAAATATGTAACTGAAGATGCCATGCCTTGATCATAACCACCGTAACAGCTCTGATTTTGTTCCTGAGATTTGTAGCTTACGTTGGGGAATCTCCTGGCTCGCTGCGCATACTCCAGAAAGAGGTGAAAGATGTCACAAATGGTTTTGCTTTTCACTGCAGGGTGGGGACAAGTGTGGGACAAAGTATTGCTTGTTCCCTCAAGAGGAGGCCAGGGGCAGTTAAGTGCCAAGATAATCAATTCACAGGGGCTACATTAGCTGTGTGGGACATCCCCCTTTTGTTAAATACTAGGCCCCCTAGCCCTCCCCTTTTGCACTCCATCACCCTACCCAGGTCCCAAGCTATGCCCATGCCTGCTGATGGCTGCACACACCTCTTAATGGCCCTTCATATCCTCCATGCGAACTCTTGCATGCCCATCCTCCATAGCCCATTTTAGCCAACTCATTGCCGACTCATACCCCATCCATCCTCATTGCTCCTTATGATCCATCAAAATGCAGCGCCTCCCTAGTCAACCAACATCCCATCCACCACTATTTGACATTGCAACCTCAATACCAACTCACCATGGACCATATTGTTACAAAATAAAAAAAATCTAGATATTTATGGAGAGGTAGTCTCTCCATTGTTTCTGCCAGACCTGGGTTTCTCCAAGACTTTGTTTTAATTTCAGATTTCCAGCATTCACAATATTTTGTTCTTATCTAAATGTTTATTCCAGTGAAACACTACTACTACCTATGGGACCCAAAATCTAGAAACCTGTCAAATACGTCATCCATTATAAAAACAAACTGAGTCTTACTCATAAACCCACACAAAAAACAGCTAATCCTTTGATAGCCTCTTTAAGTTGTAATTCAAACAGAGATTGCCCAACCCTCAATGCTGTGATAAATATAGGTTGTGGAAAGCATGCACCCATTAATAATGACATAATGATAGCCCTTGGCTAATGTCAGCATGTGCTGTAGGAATGGCTCAGACAATTTCCATCAATCACTGACAGAGCCATTCTGTTTTCTTGTCTAATTTTTAATGGACTATGGATTTAAATAACGTCAAAACTTGAATTCATTCAACTCTAATACAGGCTGGCAGGCAGTTGTATTCATTTTAAAGGATTAGGGAGTTTAGTAACTTGACAGTTCTCCAGAAGAGTATTTATATCTCCTTAGTAAGTTTGTGACTCCCAGATTGAAAATGGTGTTTGCTTGAACTCAGCACTGAGTTTAAATGGCCCTACTGAGTTTTATGTAAATCACACCCTGCCTCCTTATCCCCATCGGTGGCAGTGATAGGGATGGTACTACCAGATCTGGGTCTTTCTCTCCATTTTGAAACGTGCAAGGAATTTCCGCATCTGTGTGAAACTTGAACCCATTACCTCTTATGAAGACAGTGATTATTTCAAGCAATGCTTTAGGTAATGAGAAACAATTCACTTGAACAGTTTGCTGTTCAAGGTAAATTGTGAGACCAGTTCTTTACACTGTGCATTATCATTTACTTGTGATTCATTTTTTGTTTTGAACTGCACAAGTATCTTGAAAAAAACAATCAGTGGAGAAACGGATGTTATTCAAGCAACTGTATCTAATGTTGAATTAACCTATTACTATGGCAGTGGTTTCAGCAACAAGCAATAAAAAAAATGGTAGATTGTTTGGGTGGCTCACCATTTTACAACTGATATGATATTTTCTGTTTGCTTTATAGTATGTTGGATTTTTTTGCACAATTTTTTTTGTACCTTTTCGGCTTTCATGTTTCCTGTCTTAAAAGAGTTTGCCTGCATGATTTTATTTCATTATAGCCACATACTGTTCCTTTTTCCTGTATTTTCATTCTGGCTGTTTCAGGATGGACTACATCATCTGCAACAGACTTGTGAAACAGCTTATCCTTTTTTCATTATTTCTTTTTACTAATCTACTCTTTTTAAATACTTGATTATTTAATCACTACTCTTGAATTCATTCTTCTGTTACCCAATTTTGATCTTTATTTGCACTTCTCCATTTTCAAAAAAAAAGTCCCAATATATTTTTCACCTAATGCATGTTTACACTATTTTCGGTAATAAAATCTTACAATATCTCCGATTCCATAAGGCCCATGTTGATATATCCAGTGGATGATTTTACATTATTTTTCCTTTTAATGAGGGTCTTCACAATTTTAACATATGATACCCCCAGGGCTGGTTGAGAGGGGGTTGTGGAGGAGGAATTTTTATTTTTGGCTTTGGTTTGGGGAGTGTAAATTGCATCACTTTCCAATATGTGGTTCCCAACTTCAGAGTTAATCCATTCACTCCGATTTGGATGTAGTCTGGAGTTGAACCAAGCATAATAATAAGGCCATATTTAAAAAAAGACATCTGGCTGTCTGTTGAGCCTGCTTTCTTGATACAGTTGCAAGATGGAATTTCATTTTGAAAGCTTGGCTGAATAGTTCCAGCCTGCGAGACATGTTTACATAGCTCCAAATGGGATCCCTGGCTTTGATTGAACTACAGTTACTTGTTTGAGTCTATAGTACCTTTATCTTCCTTTGAAGTGGTTTTTCAATGCTTATTTGTTTATTTATACAAGATGATGAGTTATTAAGTACATTAAAACTTTGTTTCATTGGGAGTATGAATAGCTAATTTTATGAACTTGTAATAAGGGCAGTTTTTTTTGAGTGAACTAATGGCCGAGTTTGTTATTGTTTTACATCATTTAAAAACAATTTAAATAGTTGCCAGTGTACTTGTATGGAATTGATCCTGTATCTGGAAGAGTGCTTTAAAAGTTCAGTAGATGTCAAGACATCAAATCAATTAGAAAATCAAACCATAGGATACATTTAAGTACATTAGTATCTGGTTCTCTCACTGTTGAATGCCAATGACGCAGATAAAGTACTGGGAAAAGTAGTCTAATGCAGCTAAACCAATTAAATAGTACTGATCATTTGATAGGTCTTTTACCTTTTAAGGTACCTTTTACCCCTTGGCAAATCACTGCATTAATAACATATTAACATTTCAG
This sequence comes from Stegostoma tigrinum, assembly GCF_030684315.1. Classification (NCBI taxonomy): domain Eukaryota; kingdom Metazoa; phylum Chordata; class Chondrichthyes; order Orectolobiformes; family Stegostomatidae; genus Stegostoma; species Stegostoma tigrinum. Next base: position 53,825,051 of record NC_081361.1, on the reverse strand, counting down.
AATCATCTAATTATGGTGGTTGATATTGGCATCAGCCAATTTGATTGACGATACAGGAACCTTTAGTTAAGGTTCACAAACTGATCCACTTCACATGATTCCCGCAGCTTTCAGGGGTTAACCCACCTCTTTTGCAGCATGCGCTTAAATCATGATCATCATCTCACTTTAAGTGCGTGTCAACCAGCCATGTTTCCTAACATGGTGAAAATGGAAGCTGGAAGGAGAAGCCTAATAATTTTAAGTTTGCCACTCCTCATGTTTTTGCGCAGTGTCAGGAGAGGGAAGTCTCGCCCAGGAACCAGTTTTCTACAGTGTTTGCAGTTTGTGGATATAATGCATTACAGTATTTCCTATGTTCTGTACATGGTATATGTTCGATTTCCAAAATCCCGAATGTTCAATCTGTATCAAGAACTCTTTAATGATTGCCATTGGCAGAATAAGTGGCAGCTCAGAGCTACCAAATCATCAAAATATGTTGTACAATGGAAGACCACACAGTCTGTCCTACCACTGCTGGGTCTTTTAGAGAGCTCCCTATTCAGTCCCATGTCCCCAGCTTTTGTCGGCAACCCTGTAAATTCCTCAAGCACCTGTCCTAACATTGTTTTCAGGCAAGCTTCTACCACTCGTTTCAGGAAGAGCGTTATAGATCCTCAAAATTTTCTGAATCGTTTGACTTATTTATTCACCCATTATTTTGAAGTCATACATTCATGATAATTCTCAACACAGTCCAGTCAAACTGGTCTAGTGATATATGTCCAATTCCTTATTTGTTCTCTGTTCACCTTACCTAAACATGTTGTTCTCAAAAGCTGGTACAAAATAGATCCCAAGTTTTCTTACAGCTTTTTCATAATATAACAACAATAATGTGTCCATTTTTGAATGCCTAATGAAATGATCTTCCACATTTTACATTCTATAATGACGATTTACCAAATTAGCCAACCTTGTCTGTTACACCTGAAACAACCAGAAAATATTCAGAATTTAAATGTACTATACCAAACCCAGTTCAAGTGCATGTGGATCATCTTCTTTGTATTTGTTTTTGCTCCGATTTATCACTTGGAGAACCTGATCATCCTCAGCACTTATGCCAGAATTGCACCTGCCAGTGGTGGGGTCAGTGTGTTAGAAATTTGGATTAAGCATCCCAATAAATGTATGCAAATCTTTAACTCCTTTGCTAAACTGCTGTTTAGGAACCATCTGTGATTACCTCACAGCGTAAACCTAGGAATGAGTGACTCTTGTGTCACCTTACAAACTTGTGTTAACAAGATTATAATGAAATTAATTTATTTCACCAATTTTCTGTTAGGATTACATCACCTATTTTTCATTAGCTGCCAGTTTGATTTGATTTCTCTTCCTGTCTCTGTATTAACTGTGATACAACGTTCCAAAATGGAGATGATCTGATACACATATTGTATGTATTCAACATCTGTGTTTCCTTTTTATGGCCAAATTATCTCATTTGGGCCCAGCTGTGATCACAGTTAAACACTCCTACCACTGTCCTGGTGAAGATCAATTTACTTGGCCTAGATTAGAGCTTCAATCTGAGCCACCCCTGCTGTGCTGCACTAGTAATGCAAATATGCAGTACTAGCAGGGGATCACTTTCAAGCGGTTTGTCATTTAAATACAAAAATGCAACTTTATAGGAGAATCCAATTTTTAAGGTGAACAAAAACATGAAGATAAGAAATATTTAACCCCGAGTAATTACGATGGAAAGTTACCAGCAATGGAGGTGTGAATGACACCACAGCACATCTTCATGATTAGGAGCAGCAGTCAACAAATCATAAGCTATGAACTTATCTCGCAGGGTTTGATGTACCAATCAAGTGTTAGGTGACAAGTTAATTAAATGTTGCAAAGCGTTTATCATTTAATACATATTAAGGTTAAGAACCGCACAACTGCAAATACTGTTAACAATTTTCTATTCTCAAACCCATTCCTTCAAAGATCTCGAGCATTATAGGAAGCTGACTTTGATTTGAAATTGCTCTGCAGGCAACATTACATCCAGATAGAACCGAGAAACCGTGATGTTGTTATTACAATTTTGCACAGACTTTATGGATGTTTTTATGAAAATTTCTAGTCATAGCTTTGCTGCAATGCCCTTGTAGAAATCCAGAAATTACATCCAGTGTGATCAGACAGAAGAGATAACAGCTAAACCTGTTCTAATTTTGGACTAAATATAAGGCACTGAAGGCCTCTATTCCCTTATCGGCATCTCCCCACTCCCCCACCCTAAAGGCTAGAAGTTTCTTACTGTCGGTAGAATCGCCTGCAACTTCACTTTGTTCCACGTGTGATAACACAGGAGTCCAGAGTTGAAATTATATGAGGCTACTCCATTCTCTTGATAATCCTGCGTTGAGTGGTGCTGCATAGTTTGTTTTCATAAGAAGCTGAAATTACTACACATTGGTGTAAAGCGTGAATTGTGTAGTTTGTATGTTGCTTAAGTGTTTGGGTAATCAAAAGACTTGAAGCACAGGAACGTTAAGAATTTTTAAAAACTACCTTTTCTGTTTAGTATTACTCCTTGGTTCTTTGATTTGAACAATAGAAATCAACTCACGACAAGCTTTAATCTATAAATTATTTGTTTTATTTGGACTGTTAAGTTTAAAAAAATTGTTAAGATAAGCAAGAACTTCACTGTTGCTCTAGAATGTATTGACGTAGATTGATGTCAAGTTCTTGTCAGTTGTGATAACTTCTAATTTTCTGTGGTAGCATAAGCCATGTTTCTGGATACTTCTCCAATTCAGTGAAAGCTTTGAAATGAACAAATCTCTAGTTCTTTACCATCCTGGTAGTGGAAAGTTAGCAGACTGGATTAGTGCTGCAACCTGCAGCCTAAATTTCAATCTAGACAGAATGAAAATGGAAACCTTTGTCCCTGCCCTTGATAAAAAGCCACCATCATATGGGTTTGGTCAACTCCAACGTGGTCAGCAAGTACTAAAGCAGAGCAAGAGAGGAAAAGCAAAAGGTGAGCTTTGTGATATGATGGAAGGCAAAATAAGTTGAAGGACAAAAGGGATGATGGTACTAGGCAAAAGGGATGGTAATACGACATGCTAAAAAAAAGAATATCTAGAGGAGATATGAATAGAAAAGAGGGACATCAACAACTCATGCTGTCAAAAAATGAAAGAACAAATAAAAGAGAAATAGAGGAGGCTGGAGATTAAGCATCTTGGGGTAACATTTGCGAACTAACTGGGAATGCTCTGCTGAACAGTCACCCAATCTGGACTTTGCTTCCAAGTACAGAAGAAGCCTTATTGTTGGCGGCTAAATTCAAAGAAGTACGACTAAATCGCTGTTTTCCTTGTCAGGAGTGTTTGGGTCCTTTGGCAGTGAAAGTGGAAGATGTAAGGAGATCGATGAGGATAGAGCAGTGGATGTTGTTTACCATGGATTTTAGTAAGGTTTTCAACAAGATCTGTCATGGTAGACTCATCAAGAAGAGTAAGATGCATGGAATCCATGGTGATTTGGCCACTTGGATTCAGAATTGGCTTGCCCATAGAAGGCAGAGGATAATTGTGGCAGGGTGTTTTTCAGTCTGGAAATCCGTGACTATTGGCGTTCTACAGGGATCCATGCTGGGGCCTCTGCTGAGAGTGATATATAAATGATTTGGATGAAAATAAAGATGGGTCAGTTAGTAAGCTTGCAGACGATACGAAGATTGGTGGAGTTGTGGATAGTGCAGAAGGTTGTCAAAGGATACAGTGGGAATAGATCAGTTGCAGATATGTGTGGAGAATTGGCAGGTGGAGTTTAATCCAGTTAAGTGTGAGGTGCTGCACTTTGGAAGATCAAATGTTAAGGAAAAGTTTACATTTAAAGGCAGGACTCTATACAGCATCGATGTGCAGAAAAATCTAGGCGTTCAAGTCCATAGCTCCTTGAAAGTAGCCACACAAGTAGATAGGGTGGTGAAGAAGGTGTACGGTATGCTTACCTTTATTAGTCACAGAATTGAGTACATGAGCCAGGATGCCATGTTGCTGCTTTGTAAGACTTTGGTTAGGCCACATGTAGAGTAATGCATCCAGTTCTGGTTGCCACATTATAGGAAGGATGTGGAGGCTTTTGAGAGCGTGCAAAGGAAGTTTACTGGGATATTGCCTGGATTAGAGGGTAAAAGCTGTAAGTAGAGGCCAGAAAAAACTTGGAGTCAATAAATGTGAAGCTTGAAAAACACAGCAGGTCTGAGAGCATGTGAGGAGCAGGAAAGTCCATGTCTTGGGCCGAAACCCTTCATCAGGACCAAAACGTTGACTTTCCTGCAGCTTGGATGCTCTATGACCTGCTGTGCTTTTCAAGCTTCACATCTATTGACCCTGGCTTTCATCATTTTGCAGTCCTTGCTGTCTCCTAGAAAAACTCAGGTTGTTCTCTCTAAAGCTGCGCAGGCTGAGGGTGGTCTTGATCAAAGTCCATAAAAGTAATGAGGTGCATAGATAGCATTCATAGTCAGAAACTTGCTCCCAGAGTTGAAATATCTAAAACTAGGGGTTGGGGGGCATACATTTAAGGTTAGAGGTGGAAAGTTCAAAGGAGATGTGTAGGGCACATTTTGATACAGAATGTGATATGAATCTGGAATGCACTGCCAGGGATGGTGGTGAAGGCAGATATAATAGGAGCATTTAAGCAACCACTAGAGAAGTACGCAAATATGGAAGGAATGGAATGATATGGACCAGTGGCAGTCATAAGGGATTAGTTTCATTTGGTGTCGCGTTCGGTTCAATGTTGTGGGCCGAAGGACGCATTCCTGTGCTGTCCACTTCTATGTTCCTTATAAAAAGGCAACTATGACAGCTTCAGTGATTCCATTGGATGATGTCATGGAAAGTGGGCGGGGATTTTGGGAGTTGTTGAAGAATGGATCAGGGAGTCACAGAGGACACTGTCTTTTGCAATGTGTAAACGGGAGGTGAAGTGGTATTAAGCACTAGCACCATACAGAGCTGGTAGAAATGGCAAGGAATGACCTGCTGAATGTGAAGGCTGGGCCATTGATAGTGAAAACAAGTGGGACACGATCATGATGCTGGGAGGGGTGGTGGAAGCACAAGAAAGTAATGTCCGGCGAGGAAAAAGGAACATTCACCAGAAGCACTGGTATGGAAAGGTGCAACATAATAAGTGTAGTGGAGAGAGTGAAACTGGGAGAATTGATTAGAATCCTTACAAATGTTGAGAATGTGAAAGTGTTGTCAAAGTAGCTGTCATAATCAGAGGACTTGAAGTGGATATTGGTTCATTTGATGTTTCACTGTCTAGTAATGTTGTCAGATCTGTTTTTTCCAGAATTTCTGTTTTAATTTTAGATTTCTAATGCCTGCAGTACATTTCTAATCAATTATAGATCCCCATTTGTCATCTATATCTGCCACTCAATTACATGATTCAAAAACCCAATGCCTCATTGCTCATGTTTGCTGATGACACCCAAATCTGGATCACCCTCAATTTCTCTCAATTATTCCTTTGTATCTCATTTCAAACACTATTTGTCTGTCATTGAGAATTGGATGAGCATAAATTTCCCACAAATTATCACCAACTCCAATCCTCTCCCTGATTTTGAACCATACTGCTTAAAACGTCAATAGCGTATTTAATCTTGAGTTAAGCTACTTACCACATATTTTCAGCATTGTAACATTGCCTTACTCAGTCCTACCTCAGCTGAGTTGCTGCTGAAATACTCATACGTTCCTTCGATTAAACTCCTATACTGTACGGTGACTTGGCTTGCCTTCCACAGTCTGCCCTCTGTAAACTCTGATGTTTGTGCCCTAACTAATAGTTAGGCAAATTGTGCTCACCCATCACTCTATGTGCCCACTGTCCTACAGTGGCCGTGATGGTCTATCTGTGATTTGGTGTTATTTTGTTTGATAACACACCAAAGAAATGCTGTGAGATATTTTACTGCTGGACAATCTACCTAAATCCAAGTTATTGTTGTGAAGTATTATAATGAGAATGAATAGGATATGAATCTGCATGATGCCAACTGTGGCTGTACCCGCATGATTTATTATATAGTTAATAAAAATCTGAAATGAACACAAATGCGATATTTGCAGTGTTAGATTTTGACACCTTTAAGCTGGGGAGTGACCTCTGTAGGAATAAAATTTATTCCGGTTGTATGCTTCACCATCTTTCAATATTTTTTCTGTAGTTTGCAATTTATTGAAGTATGCTGTGATTTAACTCTAAGGCAAAGAACTGGGTGCAGAGTAGGTTTTGGGACACTGAGCATGGGGAGGTCTGAATAGAGCTCAACAATATCAGAGGTAGATTGAAATTCATGGTCTCTAACTTGGTCAAAATGACTGTATACCCAAAGGAACAATACTGCTGAATGAGCTCTGGAACAGAAGAATGGGAAGACTAATGATATAGAACAGCAACATAAAGTATATTTTGTATTCTCCACAGCTGTTCAGATCCTCTAAACAGTGGAGGAAGTATTTAGATAAAGGCCTAATAATTGACAGGGCTGGGAGTGGGGCAATGAAGCAGACCAACACACAAGCAGTAACAATCTTGCCTGAGTCAAAAGGTTGGAGGCTGAAGTCCCACTTAAGAGAATTGAACACCACATCTAGGATGGTACATTAGTACATGTAGAGGGAGTGCTTCAGTGCTAGGAGCAGTCATGCTTTGAATGGAACATTAACCTAAAACCCTTGTGACTTGAGCAACATTTATTATTCAATACCATTAAAACAGATTGTTGGGTCATTATCATATTGCTGTTTGTGAGACCTTAATGTTGTACAATTCCTACATATCCTACATTACAACAGCAACAACAGTTCAAAAATAATTCCGTGGCTCGAAGGCATTTTCCGACATCCTATACCAGTGAAAATCGCCGTATGACTGCAACTTCTTATTCTGAACTTCTTTTCAAGATAGCTCCTTTCACATTTGTAATTACCAAGGAGAAGAAGTTAGAGCATTAAGAAATCCACAGTAAAAGCTTCAAGCCCATATTCAGTTATTAGCACTAGAATTTCTTCCACTCCATGGGACTGTAAATCCTCCTGCAGGAGCTGAAATAGCTCAGTGATTGACTGTCATGACATTGCGTGCTGCCTTTGACATTCCCTCTCTGACCATCGTAGGCTGTTACTTTGTGCAATATATTCAACTAAGCACCATTGTTCGACATCACACTGTCCATCCTGAGCTGTGTGACCCTCTGGTGCTATCCCTGGTTGTCCTCTCGTCATTGTTATGCCTCTCCCTGGACCAGCATCTGCTGGTTCTTCTGCACCAACACTGCAGCAAAAATCATCGAGTATACAAGACCTATCCTGTCTTCCTGAAGTGAACTGCAAACGGGAGGGCAGCAAAGACCTGGTGACCATCAAAGATCTGGTCAGCACAGTTCTTTTGGCCATTCTTCCTGACAGCGGAGTGCTGTGGACCAATTGGGATCCTATTTTTGTGCATCTAGCACGTACTGGTTGCCACCAAGCCCGCTGCGACCTACTCTTACTTCACCCTTGTCTCCAGCCACTGCTTTCAGCTATGTCCTTGGATGTTCAAGGAGCTCAGAAATACAGGTGTAGCAGAAGGTAGGGCAGTCCATCAGCTATCACACCCACAAATGGGACATTGGCTGATTCCTCAGGTTAAGGAGGTAATTGATTATAAGTATTTAGCCATCAAGGCTCCTGTAAAGGAATCTTAATGAAAAGTTAGGGGATTAACTGGCTCAACGTTCAAGTAGTTGCAGTCATCCTACAATGGTCCTGCAGGTGTGTGCACGGTTCCAGGAGGCTGCAAAGAATTCAACAATCACACACAATCCCAAATGACACCTGAATGCTTTTGTGAATGGATAATATATGATGGGGTAAGTGTACTAATGTCAAGCTCCTCATGAGGAACTAGAGGTATAGAACCACAGTCATGGGATTGCAAGGACGGTAGGCCTTCTGAAAATGAGGTTCAATGCTTGATTGGATCTGTGAAAGTCCTTCACGTGGTCTGTTAAGGGTCACAACTTATGGTATGCTGTACTTTACACAAACTGGCTCTATCAATCAGAATAGCACTGAAGGAAGAGGAAGACATTATTAAGCACTCTGAAAAAGACAGAGTTGGAGGAGAGCTAACACCAGATTGCTAATGGAAATGCACCTGTGGCATGGATGGCCCTTGCTATTTTAAATGCAACTCACCTTGCCAGACAGGGCAGCTCACTGGAGCAGCCATCCTCTGGCTGCTGCCATCTTGCCCTGACTTTTTGGTAAGGCCTAATGACCATGTTCTCCCATTCACGAGGAAGAGTGATTCTCTCCATTCCCTGCTGCCTCAGCAGCACCTCAAGTGAAGAATCAATAAATTTTGCGACAATAGCCCTTTACTCATGCCAGCCAGCACTTCTCAAATCCCCTGTTCAGCACATATTTCACTGTCCTCTTGCATTTTATCCTCCAATTGTGAGATGTGGTTGTGGCTGACAAGGCCAGCATTTGATGCCCATCCTAATTGCCCGTGAGTGGCTACTCCTTTTATGTGTCAACCACCTTGTTGTGTGACTGATCCACACCCACACATAGATCAAACCAGGTAAGGACAGGTTTTATGATTTTCTATTGTGATAATCTGTGCTGACCACAATGACCAACATGAATTAATTGAAATTAAATTTCATGTTTCAATGGGATTTGAACCTAGGTCCCCAGATCCGCACATCCATTTCCTTCCTACTAACCTCATCCTGCCCCCTTGACCTGTCCGCCCTTCCCGGACTGATCTATCCCCTCCCTACCTCCCCACCTACACTCACCTCTACTGGCTCCAGTATCCCTGCCCCTTTTAACTTGTCTGTCTCCTCTCCACCTATCTTCTCCTCTATCCATCTTCGATCCACCACCCCCCCTCCCTATTTATTTCAGAACCCTCTCCCTATCCCCCTTTTCTGATGAAGGGTCTAGGCCCGAAACGTCAGCTTTTGGGCTCCTAAGATGCTGCTTGGCCTGCTGTGTTCATCCAGCTCCACACTTTGTTATCTCGATTTTCCCAGATCATGATCTAGTTTAACTTGTCCATTGACATTAACACCACACCATTGGCATCCTTTTATCTGTCCCCCTTGTATGTGCCTGCAGGAAGGCTTTTTTTTGCTAAATTTCAGCCTTTAAACTCCAGAATACACTCAATTAAATTCATTTTCTCCTGAGGGTAAATGACAACTAAACCTTCCCAGTTCACTCCAGGAAGTATGTTTTGTTGCTTCTGCAGGCACCCTATATGCTTAAATATTCATAGTTGTGAACCAGTGTGAATTGAGTAAGGATCTCTACAGGAGAAAGAAGAAAGTTTAATTCTCCTTGGGCTCTTGCGAGACATGCATGTCCTTTGGCATGTGACAAATCTTGTCAACATATGCTTGCTGAGAAATCTCCTCTTTAGATCACTGTTGAGAACAAAGAGCCTTTCGCATCTTTGAGAAGTTGGCGTAATGTTTATCTCACAAGAGAGCTTTGCTGTTTTCCACAAGGGACAGTAGCCCCCAATGTATTTCAATGCTAGATAATACAACAAAGCACAAGATGTGACTCTCCCAATAGGGAATGATTGAGGTGCCATTTGCTTGATCTCTTTGGAATACCAGCTGAAGCAAGGAAAAGAATATTCGAACTATGACCTGAGAATTCAACTGGACAAATCTTGTGAAAATGGACAGAGCACTTAATTGATTTCTAGAATGAAGAGATAATAGATCTTGGAGTAAGACTTGCAGAAACTGAACCCGAAAACCTAATGACAGGTTACATTCAGGCCGTGTATCTAGAGCATAAGCTACAATGTAGGTAAAAATCAGAAAAGAAATGTGGAACTAACCTGAATGGAAGTTATTTCACAGAATCGTTGTTAAATATGGTTAACGAGCAAGAAAAAAATTGTCAAAAATTTTAAAACAATACTACGTAGGTTTTCAGAGCAAATATTTTGAGGTGGGACAAACCAGGATGAGATTAGACTATTGTGTCCAGCTTGTCCACTGTTGCTACTGACTCTCAACTGGTACATTTTTATGAATCAGAATAACCACTGCTTGGTTTTAGTAGAAAAAGCAAAAGGTATAACTGCAAAAGCCTACCCATTCGGACAAGGCTTCGCTTATTCCCTGGGAGACAAGTTAAGTCTCCTGAAAAATAAAACAATAATCACACATTCCTGCAAAAATAACATATAAACATTAAGATATAAAATATTAATAATAAGGATCCATTAATGAAACCAAAAAAAATTAAGGCAGCAGGATCTCTTATCACGAGTGAAAGAAGTGAGTTAACTATTTGAATGTATGAATAACCTTTTATTGTCATGTGCACTCAAATGAGTGCAGTGAAAACTTTGTAATGTTACTTTTCAACACCATCTTAGGTACAGGGTACCTAGGTACAGATACTATAAGTATTGTCACAGAGGTGAAATATTAGAAAAAATAGACCAGCGTGGGATTGGCTGAATATCAAAAAAGAGGGAACTATACTTTGCTATAGTATGGGCTTAATGGTTCTGTTAATCCATTGAGATATGTAGCTACCTTTAAGGACCTATAGAATATGGCGATATAAATGGCATATATACAAGGTCCGGAAAATACGTTAATAGAAATCCATGAATTCCCATTTCCCTACAAGTTGAAAACAAATGAAAAGTGAAAACTAACAACATTCAACTACCTCTTCTCCCCTTAGGATCAGAGACACAGCTATAGTCACTCATGAGCCAGAATCAAGAGTCCCTCTTCAGTATCAGCCTCCCAATGATGACAGCTGGCAGCTATAGGGACATAGAGTAGGAGCCCCATGTGCTTTACTTGCAATCACAGGAGCCAAGCATCTGTCAGCGAGGAAAGAACAAAGATCCTGTAAATGCAATATAGAGAAAGCAGCTGTAAAAAGTTATAAATAACCCCTGTTAGCAAAAAAAGTAATAGAAAATTATTACAGATAAATTAAACAAAAAATCGCTGGCAAGAAATGGCATGATCGATCTATCCTTCAGTACTAATAAATTACCAGCACAAGATTTCCTTCAAAATGGCGTGAAAAAGCAAAGAGCTAAAGCAATCTGAAATGAAATCAAATTTAGAAACCGAAAAACAGAGCTACTTATTAGCAAGAAGCTTGTAGAAGCTTTCAATTAACTTTAGAGAGTGATATTCTGGTGGGTATGTGATTGAATACATAATCCAGAGATTGTGGAGTTGGGGGGGGAGTTCATGTGATATGTGCATGTACATGAGGAGGTAAAGAACCAGTCAGGTACACACCGTCACCAGGTAGGAACTGATCTTGGGGAGAGCGATTTGAGTCCTGCTTGATGGTTCAGAGACCTTGGCGAAGATGGAGTTGGGTGGGGGAAAGGTCAACAGCCTAATCATGGGCATGGATGATAGAGATTAGAGACTTTGTAGGGAGGTAAGTACTCTGTAAGACTGTAGTGGTCTAAAAGAATTAATAGAGAGGATTGTCTTAAGCATCACTCACTTTTAATTTGTGAAGTAAATTTATGGGCAGAGCAATTTAGGATCTCCAAGAAGTAATGCCTAACATCTAGATCCTCCTCAAAGTCTCCATAACAATATCTGTTACACCAATGAAACCTGTAACTAATTGCTTGAACATTTAATAAACTATAACTGTTCAACTTGCTCAATCGCATTAAACTGTACAAGCTGTGTAACTCCCTACACTTGGAAGAGGATGGTAGTACCCAACCTATCCTTTGCTGAGGTGCAGATGGCTAGTCAAAAATTCAATTAAAAATTGTTCAGTAACTGGGTGGAAAAATGGAAAGCAAGAGAAGTGCTTGCATCTCACATGGAGTGCTGTGATCATAGTGAGTGGGCACCACAAGGATTAGCGACAGGAAGGCAAATCAAGGGCCATAAAAGTAATTTAAACTGAGATTGCAAACCTTTGGATGTTTCAAAACCAGAATTAGAGTATGAAGGTGCAGATTATAATGCTAGCATCTCTGATCGACTGGAAGAAGCATGTTTGGAGCATTTATAAAAGCCTGAAAAAGATAGGAGATCTTTCATTAAAAGAAAGTTAAAGATGAGAATTATTTATTTCAAGCCCAGAAAGCCAAAAACATCCATGAAAAATTGTGGAAGGAGGGTTCATCTCCTAAAGCCTTAAACAACAGGAACCATTTCGTAAAACCTGGATTAAAGCCATAGGCAGCTGTTTCATTCAGTAAAATCATTAAAGAAACATGAATGATTTATTAGGGTTTTGAAGAGCAATATCCATTAAAGGTGGGAATCCTCTCATTTAAACTGTGGAGACATAGGAAGACACTTCTGAGGTGGCTGTTCTTTTCCAAGGCCTCCGGAAAGCTTGCATTGTTTGAATATTTGATGTGGGGTATAGCTGCGTTCTCTGTAATTTTTATTCATCTTGCATGGGTTTTATTAGATAAGCAGCTGAAGAAAGAAACCTGCAGGTCTACAGAGAATGGGTAGAGGTGCAGGACTAACTGACCTCCTCTTGCAGAGAATCCGCAGGGATGTAATGAGCTGTATAACTCCCTATGTTTCTAGTATCATAATATACTGGCTTCACACATCAGCTCCTAGTATATTTCTTCTTCATTTTTTTTTGCATTTCCTTCACAAAACCTGCTTTACCCTGAAATGATGGTCCATCTGGACCAAACTATTACATGATGCCGCAGAGCACACTCTTTTGTCTAGCTGTGAAACTTATGGAAGTGGAAGTCCTGCTGCAGTGTAAAGATTGACATGCACACTGTGGAGAATGCATCAGATGGTGTTTCAGAGACTCTGCCATCAGCCAGTCAGTGTGTTGGTGATCATAGCTCTGCTGCCACAGTTACATTCAGGACTACACAGAGACTCAAACAAATGAATGTAATACAAAACCTGATGATGCATATACACTGTACTATCATCTGTGCAACCAATGTGCCTTCAAAAGACTTTTCCTCCCACTGCCTCAGCATTGTCTCAAGTCCTGTGGCTGGGGTGAAAAGACAGAGTATCCATTGGTCCTGGAGATTTGGTTGGGCAATTGGTGTTTGGATGGCCCAGCAATGCTGAAGGTCTTCTTGCTAGAGACAATTTAATAATACAGATGTATAATAATAATTGTGAAAAGGCTTGGGAGAGAAGCTGTATGAAGCTTTAATTTTCTGAAAGAGTTAATATTGAGGGGTGCCTTAAGCACCTTCCACTATGATGTTGTCATGTACGTTTGTGAGCAGAGCAGCTTAGGATATTGAGGGAGTGGTATCTAATATCCAGAAGCTCTTGTAGCCTCTGTAACAAGGGCTATCATAGTACTGTAGCCAAAAACTAATTGCTAATTGGAAATAAATTACTTGTTCAACATAAGAACTTCATCGAATTTGATCAGTTAGTGGTTTTCCTCCACCATACTAGACCAAGCAGGCTTGTAGACACATACACCTGAAGAGAATGATGGCAGCAAACCTATCCGATGGTGAGGTACTGTCTCAGTTTGAGTGCACATGCAACAATAAGCAGGTAAGTGGAGAGATACAGACATCTGGAGGCTCAAATCCTGCAATGGCAGTTTTGAGAATTTGACAGTATAGAAATGTTTTATTCCCCAACACTGAAACCCATCTGCTTGAAAACAAATTCACCAAATGAAAGAACTAATTGTTGTTGTCAGAATTTGCTGCTACTTCAAGTGATGAGAGACAGAACCAGCTGGAAGATTTTGAAATGGATTTCAAATGGGGAATCACTTCCCAGACACTTTTTTTTTCATTTTAGATATTGGATTAACTTAATTTATGGCTCTGGCAGCTCTTAATTACTTTATCCTCTGGTCTCTGACCTTCTGTCATCTCCAAGGTTATTTTTCACAGATTCTGTCTTCCATTCTAAAATGGCCTTAATTCATGTGTGACCCTTGCAAGTGAATAAGTCAGTCTATTCCGCTGTAGAAAGCATCGGTGTCAAGCCACATCCAAAAGTGCTCACAGGCTGTGTCCATCTAAATTCCAAAATTTTGCTTTTGATAACCAATTGGTTCTTTGTCCTTTCTGTACAAAGTTGATTTCTGTTTTTAATAATGAGGCTATGAAACTGAAAGATGATGCAGGGTTTGTCCTGTTGTATCCTTTTTTGACTGTGGATATTTTGGAATTTGTGACTAGCTATTGCAGTGCTCCAACCTTCACCTTTTCTGGAAAAAAAAACACTTTGCTGTGCTATTTTTGAATGGCTTCCTATGGTGTCTTTCAAAAACAGCTAGTATAAGTTTCTTACCGCTTGGCACAGATGGCCTGTCACTTAGATTTCCATTTATAAAACCTCTCACTTGATTAGGTAGCTGAATGCATGTCCTTTTAAAATTCCCCTGGAAAGAAAACCAGACAGCTCTGGGGTATGATGGGGTGGACTAAGCATTCACAGATTTTCAGTTGCTGGTCACCTGCCCTTCAGGCAAGAAACATAACTCTTCAGGCAAAACAGTTGAAAATCACCCTGTTTATCTTGATCAGTTTTTTTTCATGGTATGGGAAATTTGCATTGAGTTGCTTCAAAGTTTTCTGTTTTAATTAGAAAAACATCTAATTCCTTAATCTTCTGGTACATGTTGTGACTATAGAAATACCTGTCATGAGAACAAGGTGATAAGATATGAAAATGTGTGAAACTAAGAAGATTCAAATTCTGGTGACAGATTGCATATGATTATATCAAATTTTGATTGCAGAGAAATAAAATATTTTAACTGAAATATTCATCGGTAATTTATAATCAAATTGAAGAATGAGTATAAATGTAACCTGTGACTATACAAGAAAAGATTTAAAGAATAAAAGTTAATGTCCTTAATTTGAGTTTCTGTGGCCTCTGTACCCTAGAAAGTAGAAATTTACTTTTTGAATATTTGGGTAATTAAACGTGAATTGTGATGAATTGGTATATAATTTCAAACACGTTTATTGAGACTGAAAGCATCTGGATGATCATGTCAGTTGCAGCTTTTAAAATTTAATTCGGTTATTGTTATTTCTCTTTTTACCCATGAGGTTTCTCCTTTTCTGTGTAAGTGAAGAATCCTTGGACATGTTCAGCTAAATTGAGTTATTGCAAACAACTTACTTGCGGTAACAATAACAAAGTTATAGAGCTATGCACCTGCTATTTCATTAAATAGCAGATGTTGCTGTAAAATTTAGAATCAGTTTTACTGTCTAGGTTACAGATTGGTTTAACACAATTATTCTTCATTAAAGTTGCAATCACACCTTGTCTGTAGTGTTCTGAGAATTTTGTTTTATTTTCTTTGCAGCATATGAGCATCATTGTTGAGCTAGCATTTATTGCCCATCCCAAGCTGCCCTGAGAGGGTGTACTTATTGCTGGCCTTTATCTTAGAATGCTGCAGTCTGTACAATTGGTGTGGGCACGTGACAATATGATGAAAAAAAGAGTATTTTCATAATGCTAGTTGGGAGTTCCAGGATTTTGACCCTTGTTTGATACAACTGTGTGGCCTCGTTAGATCATTTTAAGGGAGGTTGGTGAGTCCAACTGAGTAAAGAAAGCCGAAATTCCTCCTTAAATGGAGTTAGGGATCTAATTATTTTTTTCAGAGCAATCTGATAGAATTTCACAGAATCCCTACAGTGTGGAAAGGCCCAACAAGTCCATACTGACCCTCAGAGCATCCCACCCAGACCCATTCCCCTATAAGCCACCTAATCTACTCACGTTTGAATAGTACAGGCAATTTAGCATGGCCAATCCACCTGCACATCATTGGACTGTGGGAGGAAACCTGGAGTACCTGGAGAAAACCCACGCAGACACAGGGAGAATATGCAAACTCCAAACAGCTTCACAGTATTAAGACTTTGTTATAATCAAATCAAATTTTCCAGCAGTCAAAAAGGGATTTAAACTCATGTTCTTGGAATGATTAGTACACTGATGTAACCAGTATGTTACAGCATCTGTCTTTTTAAAAATAATGTGACTACTTTTATTAAGACCAATCCCAAGTGTAGGTGAATGCATGGTTTGAGTTTAGCTTCTTAAAAAAAAATTATGAATGTAGATAAATGTGATCTTCACATTCTAATCCATTGAACTAGAGGACAACAGAGGCCTTTTGTGAATCAATACTTCTGAGTCAATGTTTGTGCCCTAATGGAAATAACACCCACAGTTGCTGTATAAAGCTAATCTAAAGAATACTGAGTTGAATCATTACCATTGTGGATATAAACTGTTTGAGTCATCAAAAAACTGACAAGCCCTCAGCACAGTGGTGGCCGTACACTGAAATTAACAGATAGGAAATAGTGGAAAACCTGGCATATAAGCA
This sequence comes from Stegostoma tigrinum, assembly GCF_030684315.1. Taxonomy (NCBI): domain Eukaryota; kingdom Metazoa; phylum Chordata; class Chondrichthyes; order Orectolobiformes; family Stegostomatidae; genus Stegostoma; species Stegostoma tigrinum. Next base: position 53,808,597 of record NC_081361.1, on the reverse strand, counting down.
TTTACACTGAGATTACACTTGTTGACTGTGTTGCATATAGGAGCTTGTATTCTTTAGCTGTGTTTTTGTAGGTTCAACATAGCCTTGACACTGCTTTCAAATATTTGTCAGCCTTCAAGGGAAGAAGTGATGAAGGGCCAGGCAAATATGAAGTAGAAGGAAATTGATCATGGAAAGGGCAACATTGCAGGTGATGGAACTGTAATTCATCTGAACCCTCATTTTGTGGCTACATGAAATGGATGTGAGGAATTTTATTTCTGTAGCACAATCTTTCCATTCTGAGAACAACAGAATAGTCCATCAGCAGGTGGTAAATGTGACCATGCATAAGGACAACTCAGAATGTTAATGGTGAGAAATAATTACAAATGCTTTTCTTTATCCCTCCAAAGCTGCTATTCATTCTCTAGTTCTAGGATTACGTTGGAATCTGAAGAATTGCCCTGCATTCAATTTGATTGCTACAACTGAAGAAACTGTTTGAAGCAATTGGAACAAACAAGAAACAAGAGTTAGAAATAAAACAATTCAGAGCTACATCAAGAAAAGCTTAAAAATCAACATGAATTAATACACCAACGAAAATGCAAATAAATGAAAATATTAAGAAACACAAGTCCAAGTTTCCAAAAAATAATTTATAAGAACAGATACTTGCCTTTTACATCAGGCTGTTCCTGAAACTGCTAAGTCTGTTTCATATTGACAAGCAGAATATTGTTGCAAAAGTATGGATGAAAGATACCATGGGTGGTAGGAAAGAAAACAATCGATTGTATGAGATAATGCTTACAGATAGATTAAAAATTGGTGCAAAAGTCATTAAATCACAATGAATCCTGTATATACATGCAAAGTATTTCAAATTTTAATGTCAGAACGTGTAGCATTTTTCTTAACTTGCCAGGTGTTAGAATGTAAGTGATTGCACACAGATTTTGTGGCCTGCATTTGCCCTTAACAGTTTTTCACTCTGTCAACGGAAAATTCACAGATGTTTAATGTTTGATTTACATTTTAGAAATTCGCAAGCATCTCACACAGTACACAGGCAATGTGAACCAATTTGTGAATCATTTTGAACATGCTCTGTGACAACCACATTCCTGCTGTTTAAAATGTTATGAATTATTGATACTAATGACGCCTGCTGAGACTCGACCAAATTGACAGAAGCTCATACTCCTGTGAGAGTGTGAAAACGTACAGATTGATTTTCTGGTCACTGGACAGAAAAATGTATGATTTTGCAACATGCGATCATGACAGGTGAGATACTAATGACAAAGACTTGAAATCTATCCTGCAAAGCAAATATTACACAAGGGAATGTGTATTCTTTGTGTACGAACCATTGCAAAAAGATAGGCATGATCAAGAGAAGCTGTTTGCTTTTATGCCATCCCTTAAATGTTGTCACCCAAAGGCCCTGGTGTAAACATTGATTTTAGGCAGCCATTCTCAATGAACAAGCATTGAATCATTCGTGTCAAACATTCACAAAATTCAGGGAAAGTTGGACTTGGAACAAATCTAGGGTAACATTAGGTCTGCAGTCAAGCAAGTGAACATTTACTTCAGAAAATTTGAAAGTAAAAGACCTCTCTTTATTTACTTCCTCCTTTCATCTGACATTAATAAATTTTTAAGTTTAGTTATAAGCAAGGGATGAGAGAAAGTACATCTCTTGAACTCTACAAATTCAGCTGTCAGTTCACATGGTCTGACATCACTGTTCCTTGGTCCTTATACATATGTCCAGCAGCTATTGTAGGGGTAAAGGTCGAGTTAATGCTTTATTCCACAGTAGATGCCACAAAATTAGCACTTCTGACCAGTTTCCAGATGACACATTATGATGGCAAGCAGACTCTCAGGCTGGTTTTCTCGGCATTTTGCATGTTTGCACCATGCAAGTACAATGAACACTCTAACCTAAGGGTTCCCAGCTGAGTAGGCATACAACAGCACATGTGATACCCCACTAGCTTTAATGAACTGGGGAGAAATGGGAGATGGTGACGTTATGCTAATGTCACGCCTGACTGGTAATCTGGACAGCCTAGCTAATGCCCTGGGGACAAGGGCTGGGGAGCTGTTGGAATATGAATTCAACCAATAAGAGTAGCATATAAACTGAATGGTGGCTGTGAAACTACGATTGATTGTTGTAAAATCCCATCTAGTTTACTAATATCCTTAACCTATACAGACCTACAGCAATGTGGTTGACTCTTAACTACCGTCTGCAATAGCCTCACAATCACTTGGTTCAAGGGCAGTTCGTGTTGGGCAACAGATGTTGCCCTCAAAGCAGCGCCCATACCCCATGAAAGAATTGATTAATGCTCTATAGGTAACAGCAAAGAACTGCAGATGTTGGAAATCTTAAACACAATAGAATGGGCTAGAGAAACTCAGCAGGTTTGGCAGCATACATACAGAAAGAAGCACAGTTAATGTTTCAAGATCAGTGACCCTTCATTAGATCTGAAAATAGCTAGGGAAGGGTAGTATCTATGCTGATAATAGGGACAGGGGAGAATAGAGGACATGGAGAAGGTGCTGTACTGTGCAATAAGACAGGTTTAATTAATACCTCAGTAGAAAGGCACTCATGGTTATCAGTAATCAAAAGACTGTTTCAGAGAGAGTAGGAACTGCAGATGCTGGAGAATCTGAGATAACAAGGTCTAGAGCTGGATGATCACAGCAGGCCAAGCAGCATCAGAGGAGCTTTCCTGCACCTCTGCTGCTTGGCCTGCTGTGTTCATCCAGCTCCATACCTTGTTATCCTAGTAATCATAAGCTGACTGAATTTCAGATTCAATTTGAAGGAGAGAGAGTAGGTTTATAATCAGTGTTTTACACTTAAATAAAGCCATTTATAAGCGAATGAAGACAAAGCTGGGTAAAGTGAATGGGAAATTAGGTTAAGGATTAGGTCAAGCATTTATGGAAACATTTCATAGCACTCAACATTCGTGTGAGTAATAAAGGTGCTTGGATAAAGATAGCATCTGTAGATAGCCAATGAAGTCAAAAATAAGACCAAGTTGAAAGAAAAAGTTTACAATTCTGTGAAGCTTATTGGACAGCCAAAGATTGGACCAATTGTAAGAAAAAGCAAAGAATGATGAAAAAGAAAAACAAGGAAAAACTAGAGTTTGAAATAAAGCTTTTAGAAATATCAAAATAGATAGTAAGATTTTTAAAAAAAAATTAAAGTGAGTGCTCTCTAGAGAGATTGTCTACGAAGTGGCTGATAGAGAATATGGAAATGGCAGATGCAACGAATAGTTGTTTAAGGCAGAATCTAATAGGGCTCTGAATGAAGTGGCTTATGGCAAGATTTGTGGTGGTATGGATGAGAAATCCAGGAAGGCAGGAAGGCCCATCTCAAATCAAGAGCCATTTTGCTCCATCTTTTATGCTTTTGACAAGAGGCAGGTTTTTCACTAGGCAGTGTCAAGTGTCCAATTAAGGGGGAATTATTGTTTGTTAAAAACTTTATTCATTGCCCAGCTCACTTCTTTAGCTCCCTAACAAACCAGGTTTCAAGAAGAATTGATATTGAATCTGGAGTGGGTACCTGGTAACTTCAGCTCGGCACTTACTCCAAAGAATTTCACATATTGGACACCAGCATCTCAAGACATACACCAATGGAACTGGCCACATGCACACACCATCCGTGGACATTGACATGTGTCAACTTCGAAGAAGCCTAAGAACTCTAAGGACACTTTGTGCTCTGGGGCGCGTACCCATCTTATGGGTTGGACCAGACTACATCTCCAGCCCTTTTCTGCTAGTCCTGGGGTAAAAGAGATATCCTGCCATTGCACTATCCCATCCAGCAGGACCTCAAGGTAGCAAGCACAAAGTGGAGGCCTCAGCTTCTCCCCTGTTTGCCATCTTGAAACAAACTTAGTCAGACGTAGTTTACTCCATAGACTCTGGATTTGAGACAGCAGGAATGCCAAAGTAGGATTTCAGTGGAATCAGCTGACTATTTAAGTAACTAATCATCTCCATAAATCGCACAGACTTGAAGCCCGGGCCATTCTCAAATCCAATACTGCAAAAATCAGAAATGAAATATTTGGGATGGGTCTTCCAGTTTTCATGTCAACCATTTTTGGTGTCTTAGCCTAGGTATTTCATGAGCAAGGTGATGGGAAAAGTTGGAAACAGAAGACTGTTGTATAATATTGGCCAAGTTACATAAGATGCTATGACCTTCACTCCCAACACCACCAGGATTTAAAAAGATTTTCTTCACAATCCAACTGCATTCAGCATAACATTTTCAAAGTAGACACAGCTGAAAACAAAATCTAGGATGTTTTCGTTTTGGAGACATGTAATAACATCCAAACAGATTGCTTAGTAAATATGTTCCTCTGTTACCTCTGGAGGAGGTGGAACTTGAACCCAGGCCTCCTGACTCAGAGATAGGGACTGCCTTTTCCACTTTTCTTTTACCATTACGGTGCCCATGTGACTCAGATGAAAGCTTTATAAACATAAGCAAAGTGCAGTCCCATCACTTAGTGTGGACTCTGATGTACCGTACACTCCTCATTTTGCAGAGCATACAATGCGTACAATGCATAAACAACAACAAAAACATAAGTTGCTGGAAAAACTCAGCAAGTCTGGCAGCATTTGTGAAGAAAACATCAGAGTTAACAATTTGGGTCCAGTGACCCTTCCTCAGAACAGAACTGGACCCGAAACATTAACTCTGATTTTCCTTCACAGATGCTGCCAGATCTGCTGAGCTCTTGCAGCAACTTCTGTTTTTGTTCCTGATTTACAGCATCCACAGTTCTTGTGGTTTTTATGCAATTCATAAACTTAGCTCAGTAAACCCTGATTGGCAAAGAGTAGAGATTTTGTTTTACAGGCTAATATGTTGCTTTGAGTCAAGGGAAGCTAAAATAAGCTTCCAGGTCCCCTATAAAATTTATTTGGGTTGCTATCACACTGTGCTATTCTCCTCCCATCAACATACCATGATAGCCTTCTCTTTCCAACCCACCCTCTGCCTGTTGGTGGCCAATTCGTGATTAAATTACCTTGAGGCAGACATTCCTCCCTCAAACAGGTTTTCTGTGATTTTTTTTTAATTTGAAAAAATATACTTTATTCATAGAATATACAAAAAAAACATATTTATACACCTACCCAGACATGCTAGCCGCTCCGGGTTACCCAGGGGGTACGTACACCAACTAAAAGAAAAAAAAACAAAACAAAGAAAACAAAGAAAAAAACCCCAGCGGTCATCTCCCCGCACAGTCCCTGTTGGCCCCCTGACCAACTGGGGAAGGCACCAGCTGGGCCAAGATACTGAATAGGGCCCCTTTTTCTATTCTGGATGAGGGGTTTCGTACAGTGGTCTTTCCCCACCGCGCCTTGGCGGCTGCCCCAAGCTTTAGCGCGTCCCTCAGCACGTAGTCCTGGACCTTGGAGTGCGCCAGTCTGCAACACTCGGTCAGGGTCAGTTCTTTCAGCTGGGAAGACCAGCAAGTCAAACAGTTTTTTTGTGACTTTTTAGATGCTGGTAGTGTTGGGAGCGAGGGTCACAGCAGCTTTTGTAATTATGGCCGATACTATAAGAGAGCCTCCTGCCTTAACACCTGCCACACCTTACTCTGATCCACTGGATGAACATAACACTATGAATTCAGCATGAAGAACTGCAGCAAACAGAAATATAATAATGGCTTTCATTTATTAACATAGAATATATTTATTTAGTGAATATTTTGTGAATAAAATAGGATAGAAATGAGGCAGGAAAATGTGACAAGGTGATTGTTCATCTCACTATGAGCTGATTGTATTGATGCCTGGCCAGTATTGAGGTGAATTCATTTTGATGTTTGGACCTCATTAAGATAAAATCAAGAACCCACGAATGCTAAATGACTACTAGCAGACAAATCTCCAATTGGGTGAGAGATCAGCTAATGGGCACAATTTTACAAAGGCACCATACACTGAATGCTACAAGTCTAAAGTGAAGCCAATAAATACAGGAAAGTGACTTTTACTGTTTACGTACTATGTTTTAGACTCACTCACTCCCACAGTAATGTTTGAGAGGAGTTGCAAGATTTTGACCCAATGACTATGAAGCAACGACGGAACATTTGCAGATCAGGATGAAGTTTTATTTGGAGCATAGTCCCAACCAAATGTCCTTTCAGGGTGATGGACCTCCAGGGTTTGGAAGGTGCTGGCAAAAGAGGCTTGGTGAATTGCTGCAATACATCATTTAAAAGAAAGCAAACCTTGTATTAACATCTCTCTTTTCATAGCCACCAGATGTCTTAAAGTATTCTACAGCAATGAAGTAGCTTTTGAATTGTATTCACTGCTGTAATGTAGGAAACATATTAGTCAAGTTGCTTGTGGCAAGTTCCCACAATATGTGAATGAGCAGATAATCTGTTGTGCTGTTGTCGACTGAAGGATAAATATTGGCCAGGTGTCTGGCGTAACTCCTGCTCCTCTCTGAAGTAGCAGTGTGGAATGTTTCGCACCCACCTGGGCAGATAGATGAGGCTGTGGTTTAAAGTCTCATCTGAAAATAGCACTTCCAACAGTCTAGTGTTTACTTAGCACCTCATACTGCAGCCATATTGCAACAGTGGTGGAGGATCTGAATGTTTAAAGTACTGGATGGATGCCAATTGAGCAGGCTGCTTTGTTCCAGCTGTCCTAACCAGCGAGGGTAGCATAGTGAATACGTTATTCAAATAACATCCAGAGGCCTGGATTAGTGATCCAGTGCCATGTGTTCCAATATCACTAGAGTAACTGAGAAATTTACATTCAGTTAATCAGACAGATCACAAATTTAAAGAGAAGCTAGTTTCAGTTTCAGTGACCAAGTAACTGCTGATTCTGCCAAAAGCCCATCAGAGAAGAAAATCTGCTGTCCTTCCTCGGCCTTAGCAAGACAGGAACCAGACTCACAGGATTGTGGTTAATTAATTAATTGTTCTGTGAAATGGGCTGGTGCTCACCACAGAATCATTGAATGGTTGCAGAGCAAAGTGTGTCTGTGTTTGTGGGGTGGGGGGGTGTGGTGGGTGTGGTGTGATTTGGCACCAGTGCCAACTCTCAGCAAGAGCAACAGACTCTGTCACTTTTCTCATAACCTCGCACTTTTTCTTCCTTCTGATATTTATTGGATACAGTTTTGAAGGTCTGGATTGATTCTGCATATATCACCCTTCCAGGCAATGTATTCTAAGTCCTAACCATTTGCTGCATTAAAAAATAAACAGGTTGTTGCACATGTCAGATTGCGTCTTTTACCGATCAGAGTTCTCTAGTTCTTGATTCTTAAGCCAATCCTGCCCTTCTTTACTCTCCCCAAGCCCAAAATGATTTTGAAAATCTCGATCAAATTACTTCATAATCTCCTTTTCTCCAAGGCAACTAATCCAAGCTTCTCCTGTCTATCCATATGACTGATTCCTCGTCCTTGAGACCAAATTTGCGAATCTTTGTTTCTCTCATGTAAAGAAGATGGCTTACCATGAACTTCTAAAGGTCATTTAGAGAGGGATCATCAATACTGCTGTTTCCAGTATTGTCCATTTGCCATCAATGTATAATTTTTTAAAAAATGTTCATTATGTTTCTGGAGCAACGTGCATCTGGAGAAATGAAGACTGCTTCATTCGACTCCTGACTTGTACCTTGTAGGTGGTGGAAAAGCTTTAGGGAGGTCAGGATGTGAGCCATTTACTGCAGAATTCTCAGTCTTTGCCCTGTTGTTGTAGTCACAATGATTTATGGATTGGCCAGGTTTAGTTTCTGATCAGCGCTGAACCCAGGTGGTTGATGGCAGTTGGTCTAGAGATGCTAATGTCAGCGAGTTTTGAGAAGATTTGTTGCTCAGATTGAGGTTCTGGATGTGAATTTGCTCGCTGAGCTGGAAGGTTAGTTTTCAGACGTTTCGTCACCATTGTAGATAACATCATCAGTGAGCCTCCGACGAAGCGCTGGTGTTATGTCCCACTTTCTATTTATCTGTTTAGGTTTCCTTGGGTTGGTGATGCCATTTTCTGTTCTTTTTCTCAGAGGATGGTAGATTGCTAATGCCATTTAATGTCGAAGGGAGATGCCTAGATTTATTCTTTTGACGGATGGTCATTAGTGAGCACTTGTGATACAAACATTTTACCTGCCATTTATCAGCCAAACCTAAGTATTGTTCGTGTCTTGGTCATGTGGACAGGAATGCTGAGAAGTGGTCAAGAAGCTGAATGTGGTGCAGTTATCAGTGAAGATCCTTTGTCTTGGGGGAAAAGTTACAAAATTAAGCAACTGGCGATGGTTGGGGCTAGAAAAAGAATGACTTGAGGAACTCCTGCAATAATGTCCTGGTGCTGAGATAATTGGCCTTCAACAATGATACCCATCATCCTTTGTGCCAGGTGATGATTTCAACTAGTGGAGAGCTTTTCCTCAATTCACATTGACTTCAGTTATATCATTGTACTTTGCTGATTTCAAATGCTGCTTTGATTTTGGTTTATTTCTGATATCAATGTCTTTTGTCCATGCTTGGATTGTCGCTGTAGTGAAATCCTGGAGAAAACCAAACTGAGCATCAGTGTGCAGCTAATTTGTGCACTGGAATTGCACCTTGAGGCAATATAAATGTAATTTGGCTGACCTTGCTATAAGACAATCCAGAAGCAGAGAAGGGGATCTGCAGGAAAAACAACAATATGGAGAAACTAGCATCATGCGTGGCATCAGCACAACTTTCTAAGATTGTCGTAGCTCTACAAAAATATTTAAAGTTCATACCTTTTATTATACAGCAATAGCCTCCAAACAGTCCTTTTTGATTTGCTGATTTCTCAATTTTCAGAAGAACGAATTAGATTCATACCACAACTGTGTCTTAGGATCCCCACATAAATATGTTAATAAGGTTATCTGTTTTAGGAGGGGAATATTAGCTGTTACTTGAAAATTACAAAGCTGCAATTAAAAGAATATTTTCTTTTAAAATTTTGTCTCATTACCATTCTGTCTATCCTTAAAATGGGGGGAAGAGTTAAAAATCACCCCAATAACTTCAGGGCCAATAAACTCTGTCCTCTCTGGCTGTTCTGCTTCACAGTGACAACTAGGGTTCAGTACAGCTTGTGGCACTCTTTCCTGGCACTGATAGGAGGGTCGATACTGTTTTGCTTAGTTCAGGCTTCATATTGCTATCTCTTAGTTCTGCCAGTAAGACTGAAAGATATTACTTTCATCTTTCATTTCTACGACATAGCATTGGAATTGGATTATTTGTAGCCATCTTTTCTGACTCAGTAATTCAAAGTTGCACAGTACTCTTCCAGCTCTTGCTTCTTCTTAGAATAGCTGGTTCTTCAGAGCTCTGAAAATTCACACAAATTGAACGGGACCGTTTGTGTTTAATGGCTACCACTTGTAAAGTGGTGGCAAGCTACAGCAGAGGTCACATGATTATGGTGTAAGTGTGCATTTCTATAAACAGTGGTCATGGAGGAAAACTCAAAGGCAACTGAGCTGGTTGGAATCTGCCTCAGTTAGAATAGAATTGAACCCCTGTAGCGTGAAAACGGGCCATTTGGCCACTGAGTCCTCACCAATCCTCTGAAAAGCATCCTACCCAGACCCATCCCGCACCCTATCCCTGTAACTCTGCATTTCCCACCTAACCTACACATCTCAGAACACTATGGGTAACTTAGCATGGCCAATCCACCTAGCTTGCACACCCTTCGATTGTGAGGAAACCAGAGCACCTGATGCAAACCCATGCTGATATGGGGAGGATGTTCACACTCCGCACACGGTCACACAGTGGAATTGAACCCAGGTCCCTGGTGCTGTGAAGCAGCAGTGCCAACCACTTAGCCACCATGCTACCCTGGCATTATGTACTGTAAATTTCAGCACTGTTTGTATGTATAGGGCACAGTTCTGACACTCCCACGATCATAAAGTTAGAAGTGGCAGTGTTCACTGATAATTACACAGTGTTCTGCACCATTCACAGCTTCTTAAATACTGAAACAACCAATGCCCAGGTGCAGCAAGACCTAGGCAATATCTAGGCATGGATTAACAAGCGACAAGTAATATTTATGCCACACACATGCCAGGAAATAACTACCTCCAACAAGAGAGAATCTAATTATCACCCCTTGATATTTAATGATATTATCATCACCAAATCCACCACTGTCAATATCCTGAGGGATTACCATTGACTAGAAACTGAACTGGACTAGCTATACAAATGCTGTGACTGCAAGAGCAGGTTAGAGGTTAGAAATCCTGCAACAAGCAACTGACTTCCTTACTCCCCACTTGCCTGATGATTGCAGCTCCAGCAACGTCTAAGAGTCTTGACACCATTTAGGACAAAGTAGCCCACTTGATTGATACTATGACCACAAAAAGATTAATTCTCTCTAACAACTCAGTGTATGGTATATACAAGTTACACTGGAGGAAATCACCAAAGCTTTTTACATAGCACCTTCCAAACTCAGAATTACTACCATCTAGAAGGACAAGGGCAGTAGATATGTGGGAACACCACCAACTCCAGGTTCCCTCCAAGCCACTCACCATCCTGACTTGGAAACAGAATCTTTATTCCTTCATTGTCATAGGGCCAAAATCCTGGAATTCCCTCCCTAACAGCTTTGTAGATCTAGCTACAACAAATGGAGTGGAATAGTTTTAGAAAGTAGCTCACCACCACCTCCTCGAAGATAACCAAGAATGGACTATAAATATGATGCCCATATTGCCATGAATTGAATAAATTAGATGGAAAGTCTAAGTGTTCAGTATCATTGTTGAACATTAAACAAGGCCAGCTCCAAATTAGATTATACTGGAATTACTGATGGGTGCAATCAGGAGAACGAGGGCTATTTTTTTTTCCAGAAATGAAGAAGCTGATGACTGTCACCAAAAACGTATGCTTAGAGATTGCTGAGAAAATCACCAGCTGGAGCATTATGTTGAGTTTATGAACATGATGGGGGAAATGGTTTAATGATCTAATTCAGAAAAGTGAGTATAGTTCCAGATGCAAACTCCCCGACTTGGACCTCGATCTTGTGTCCTGATTCCATTACAACATATTGTCATGCCCGTGACTGATGATGGCCTTTCTCTCCTTACATCAGGCACACGCAAGCTGCTGTCATACTAATGTTGTCAAGTTGAAATTGTCAATTTTGAAAAAAGCTATATTTATATGAACATACTACATCCGAGGTTTTTGGATGGAACTGAGACAACGGCTGCAAAAAGTGAGATTTTATGGAACAATAACAAATTCAACTGTCACTTGATCTGCTGTTCAAATTTGTTTTGTTTCCCTGGTCAGTGTAAATAGCTTCAGGAAATTTGTTAAAATTGTGAAAATTTTTGAAGCCAAGTTTAAAAACAATTTAGAAAGTACGTATTAACATCTTCAACATTGCCAACAAGTGCACACTCACAAGCAATTATTTAATTTCTGACTTTGGCGAATAGACTTTGCGCTGGCGTCCAAATGAATCTCTGCTACATCCAGAAGTAGGAAAGTTGGATTTGTCTCCATTCTTGGTATAAAACTCTCCAATTTGTCATCCACGCTCATGCCCACTGGACATATTCTTGTGGGACACCATGGAGTGTCTGATTTAACTAAGGATAATTCATTATCATTTTTTTCTTGCCTTTGTGACCACTCCAGATGAGAGACATGATGTGGATTCTCATAACACAATTTACCATGACTATTTAACAGTTCATTTTAATGTGATGTACCTGGACACAGTGCTGTGTGCAATAAAGTGAGAAGAAAATGCTGTTCTCCAACAGTGGGTATCAAAACATGCTGTTTCAGTACTCCTGTTCAAGGTAAGCAGCAGTAGAGTTTGTCATAAGAATGCTGATCAATGTAGGACATTTTTCAGTGATCTAATCATATTAAAAGAGGTGAACAAGGTTTCACATCTACCAGCCTGCACTAATCTGTTGTCAAGCATATTTCATTCACATCGATCCTCACACTCACTTATCCCTCAGCAGCTATCGTTGTTCCTCTATCCATGACTGCTACTTACCCCAAAGCTTAATTAACATGAGTTCAAGTAACCCTAGCCAGCTCCCATAATATTTAGAGCATGACCTCAAATACATATTGATGACACTCAATACAACTATCTGAGAGCATTTTACTATTGAAACTCATTGAAATGATGTCCTTCCATTGCAGAAGAATGGAGCGCAAAACACAACAGAGAGGACTAGATACAGATTGTCGAGCTGGGAATTACCAAGCAGGAGGTTTTTTAAATAAGAATTACATCAGTCTCCATGACCATTGGAGATGGTAGCTCAGGCATTTCTTTGCCGAAGGACTATAAAAAGTCAGCTTCAATTATGAGTATTTACAGCATCACTCTTCGAATTGCTACATGCAGATTTCTTGTCATGTTACAAAAATCACTTTAAATATGCATTGTATCCTTTTTACCAACTGAGTGAAAGGAACAAACACAAACTAACTGCTTCTGTTTGGAATAATTACACTCTGCAGGCATTTGCAGCTGTAGAGTTTTGCTTTCACATCAAATAAAACTTCAAAGATAGCGACTGAAACACCCACATAAATTGCAGCACTAATCATCATCAAAACAAAGGCTGAAAGCCATCATCATTCAGAAACATTTTTCATCTACATGCCTTACTGCTGTATCCTGAATTAACAAATATACTGTTCTACTTTTGCACCTTAAAATGCTGTAATTTGTTGTTGGGCAATTAAATCTGTGTATCAGAACACAGAAACAGGTTGTAACATCTGTAAATTAATTGGTCATTGGTGAAGGAATAAGATGCAAGTAACAATGACTTGTATATCTTTTGACCTTCCACATAACAGTTTCTGATGTTATATAAAATGTTCTTGTGATTAGTTCTAATCATTACCTTTGATGACTGTATTTCCTCATGTCATCAAGTGTTCTTCACATCTCACAAATTAAACACAGCAGTTTGTAGAACTAGTGAATAAGAAACTGTTTCAGTGAACTATTTTTGAATAGTTTAATACATGACAAGCTATACTGTCGTGCAGTTTAATTGCACCATACGGCATATAGTTATCAAGCTTGTGAGTATAATCGTAGTAAGTGATCACTTAAAGGTTAGTGCTAATCTATCAACCTAGCATTTATTTGTCTCCTGTAACAATGTACTAGTACAACAACTTGCACTTAACGTCAAGTATAACCAAACATTCTAAAGCCACCTTCCAGAGGCATAGCTTAAAAATTGATTTCAAGCCAAAGAAAATGCTAGAATCTAAGAGTATAGAACATAAAGGTTTTATTCAGATCATTGTACTGTCCAGCTCCTTGAGAAGACTGTCCCATTCGCCCCACCTCCCTGTTTTTACTCTATACACCTGCAACTTCTGCCATTTTGCTTATGCAACCAATTCCTTTTTTACTGTTGAATTTGTAACCATTCCCCTTTTAAACAAGGGATTCTGGATCATCGTACACGTTCTTTTTTTCCCATGCATCAACTCCGATTCTTTCGCCAATTACATTAAGTTTGTATTATCTGATCACTAACTACTCTACTCCTGGAAGTAACTCCAGTTCATTTAATAAACTGAAAACTCTTAAGACCTCCTCTTAGTCTTCTCTGCTCTGAAAAGAATAATTCCAGTTTTCCCAGTCTCTCCATGTAACTTAAATCTTTCATTGATACCGTTTTAGTAAATCTCCTGTGTTACGTTAATGGTAATGTTCTACTAATCAGTCATTTATCAGGGGTTGATTATATTTGGAGAACTTTATTAAAACAATTACAAGTTAAGAAGTAGACTTACAGAAAAACCAAAAGGTTTCTATGAATGCAACATGCAAACCCAAAATAGACTAACTGCCAGGTAGAGTCACAATATTGTTTGTACCCAGCACTTGAAGCCCTTAAACATGAACTCTGGTAAAGCTGAGCTACATGTGCAATATCCTGTGTGGCCAGAAGTTCTATGCTCAAGTCTGCCCAAGGATGTGTCATTATATGTACAAACAGGTTGGTTAAAAATAATTCTTTAAAATATGTTGTGCACCCTGTCTCAAACTTTAACATTCTGACTAAAATGTTATGCCCATCATTGAACACAATTGGGCCTATCTAGAATTTTGCTAAGTATTGATTAGTTTTGTAATTTTGCCTCTATTCCTACAATTGAAGTATCACATTTGCCTTATAAGTTTCTCAGCTTTACTTGTCAAAATTTTATAAATGAGTGCCCCAGATCTCTCTTTTATCAACTATAATATTGTACTGTATTGTTTGGATTCTGTGTCTTCATTCTTCTCACCAAAACTCATCATTTCACACTTCAGTACATTCAGTTTGATCTGCCATTTATGTCTCCCCATTTCACTCATCCATAACCTTCTGAAGACTGTTGCTGTCTACTTCAATTTTCACTCCATTTCAGAATTTTACATCAAATCATGTCCTGTTCCAGGGTTGGCCTAGTTGACCAGATAACCAGAGCGAGGTGTAGAATGCTGCCAACAGCGCAGAATCAATCTCCGTTTAACTGTACTAGTTTATACCTGTTTTGCACATGGTTGAGGTGGAGTGATGCCCCTCAAGAGGGATAATTAATTATCTGTCTCTTTCTACTGGACAGAGATGTCTATAATCCTTCATTGTTGATGGCAAATTATCTTCCATGTCCTGCACATTCAAGTGTAGTTCATGCCTATATATCAAAAAGTGTAGTTGTCTCAGCAGTGATCCAAAGAAACAATTACACACTTCCCCTTTAGTCTGAAAAGCAGTCAGCTTACAACTTCTGTATTTCCTATCTGCCAGCCAAGCCAATGTAGCCACAGATTTCAATTAGGCTTACAAGTTTTTACAAACTTACAAGAAGTTTTGATTTTGACAACATTATGAATCATCCTCATCAGTCACAAGTTGTCTTCATAAAATTCATGCTGACTTTCATTTATAAGCCAAATACAATTTAATTTTAACTATATTAATGTCTCTAGCAGTTTGCAACCACTTATGCCTAGCCTGTAGTTGCCAGGTTTATCTCTCTCCTCTTTTTTGAACAGGGTCTAACATCTGGAATGTTCCCATCCTCACACGAGTCCCTTATCTAAGGAGGGATGATGGCTTGTCACCAGGGTCACTGCACTTCTCACCATTAATACTTTCATCAGCTCAAAATAAAACCGATCCAGACCAGATGACTTTTCTATTTTGATCACAGCCAAGCTTCTGTTTTAACCTGTACAATTTTTAATTACGTTCTTCTTTATCATGGCATTGGCAGCATCCTCTTCCTTCATGAAGAGAGATGCAAAGTGTTCATTTATGTCCTTCAATAATACTGTCCTGCTTCTCTAAAATATCTGCTAATTGATCATACACTGTCCTTTTATGGTGTATATGTATGCACACTGTGAGGCATGATGAACCAAAACTTGGTTTTAGAAACAGCCTTCAGGGTCTGTCTTAAAGAAAGAGTGAGAGGTGAGAGAAAAACAGAAATAGCTGGAGAAACTCAGTACCATCTGTGGAGAAAAAGCAGAGTTAATGTATTGAGTCCAGCGACCCTTCTTCGGAGGAAGGTGAAGATGGTCAGGAAAACATATCCATGTGACCGAGGCAATTAAAAGCAAAGCTCCTGTGGTACTGCAAAGGAAGGGAAGAGAGCTCAATAGGAATTTAATTTGGAATGCAAGAAGAATAGAATGCTTGAAGGTAGGGTGGAGGTGCTTTCAGACTGGCTGGGCTGCAGAAACCGGCCAGGGCAGGGCCATGAAAAAATTCAGGTTCATAGCTTTAAAGTTAAGGTATTGGGATCCTGGTAGTTATAGTTGGTCAAGGAGGATGAGGTCATTGGTAGATGAGGCTGGAGACAGGACCAGAGTTTGGATTAACTGAAGTTTACAGAAGATGAAAGAATGGCACGAGAAATATTGTCTTCATTCCTGTTTAATCCAATGTAATGGCACCAGCGGGTTAACCTAAGGGTGTTGTTATGATAAACATGGATATTGTTAGTGAAAATGACCTTAGAAGCCCAGTTTTGGGCCGAAGAGAATCCCAGTGTTGCAAAGAATCTGTTCAACCCATTTGGGGAATGGTGGCTGTAGGGTGGTGATGGAATTGAAAGCAAAGATAGTTTGTTTTAATATTGCTCAAGGTATTAGCCTTCTGACAATTAAATGAAGGGAACTGTGGTTGATCCATTTCTGGATCATACCATAGAGATATTGGAGAGGTTACAACAGATAGTATGGAGGTGCAACTGGGTTTTGACAGTGCTGATTCCCAGTCATTACCAATGCTACCAAAAGGCAAAATGTAGATGAGGTGGAGAGAGTGGAATGTGTTGAGGGATAACATAGTAAAGTTCTCTGGAAGTAATAGTGTGCAATGAGATGCTATTATGAGAAACAAACAAAAGAGAGATAAGCACAGATCTAGCCACAAAAGAGAACAGCAGGAAAATATTAGACAAGGATGGTATAGTTGACAATGTGCATTTGGCTGGAGACAGGTCAAGGGAGATAAAGTGGAGGAGAGGGTGATTTATTACACCATGGTCACAGAGTAATTGTGACCAAAATAAGAGTCTGCACCAGATGGCAAGTCTGAGGGATGTCTTAAGAAACTAAGATGACGTTTTACAAGGAGGGGGATGTTAACAGTTTGGAAGTGAAAGATCAAGCTAAGACAAGATGGATGTAGAAATAATTAGATGAGGATATCATGTTATTGTATTAAAGGATATTAAAGGATGGGATAGGAGCAGAACAAGAAACAGTGCTCTGAAAGGAAGAAGATGCCAGAGATTTTAGCGGAAAAAGGAAAGGTGTGAGTTGCACACAATGGCCACACTTTTTACCAGAAGAACTCAATTTGGCAAAAATTGAATTAAAACTTATTTACACTCTGAATAAAATCTGCATCCGAAACCTATAAAAATACTTGTGAAGTGGTCTGACCACAGAGTAAATATAGTCCACGATGCAGGACTGAGAATTTTGTTGCAATTTCCGTGTTGGAACTGGAATTAATGCAGAAACCAGAATCAATACATTTCCTGAATTATCCCCAATGAAAGAAATTACCAATAAGATTCCACTTCCTATACCATTTACTTCAAAAAAAACCAGAACCAATGCAAATTATTAAAATGAATTAATATGTAAATCATACTTCAAATAAAAAAACAATTTTCGCTTTCTGTATTTGTGACAGTAAAGATATAATTTAGGTAATCACAAGTATTCACATCACTCTCCACACAATGGTCGCACTATGTAAGCGTACAGTTTTACAAGATGCTGCACTTCATTCATGCAGGACATAAGCCAAAAGTCCTGTTGTGACAACAGCTTATATCTTTAAGTTTCATGGGTACAATTATCATTATCAAGGAACTTTTTAACCTTTTCTCCTTTGGGTCATGACAGCCTGAAAGTGTAGCTTCCCACATTTTCTTTTCAACCACACAACTAATTTGTTCAGTTCTGGGAAGATACTTGTCACTTTAGTGTTTCCGTGCATTTACAAAGCTAACCATATTTTGTCACTTGAACAGCCCATTTTCACATTACCATCAGAGCACCTGTCACTTTTTCTTTAAATTGAAAACTGACCTCTCCTTGTGAGCAATTTGCTTATTTTTCTCCTCACAAGAATTCTCTGTGTTCCTCTTTCTCTGCTACCCCTTTGTGTTTGAATCTGTCGTTATCCTCCAGCTCATCTGCTCGTGGCTTTCATTTGTGTTGCAACTTTGTGTCTGCCAGCAACCTGGCTTTAGGCTGTTAACTTCCTTCCTATTGGATCTGTTTCCCAAAACAAAAGCCACAGGTCACGTGAACAGTATTTTTCCTTATCCAAAAAAGTTACAGTTGTTTCATTCTTCCATGGGATGTAGGTGTCACTGTCTAGGCCAGCATTTCTTGCCATCCTTACTTAACATGGAGAAGATGGTAACATTCATAACCTGCTGCAGTCCTTAGATTGTAGAGGCAATGACAATGCTGTTAGGGAGGAAGGTTAAGACTTTGACCCAGTGACGGTCAGGATGGTAAATGGCTTGAAAGGGAGTTTGCAGGTTGTAGCGATTCAATTACAAATGCTTAATTGTCCTTTTCAAATGTTTTTATTCAACCGTAGATTCCACAGACATTCTGAAAACTGTATACATGTTCCTCACTGTTCTGCTCCTAAGGCAAAGGATGTCATAATGTGCATAATGAAATTCATTGACCTCACATAGCACTGTGCACAGTATGTGAAAATTTATGGAAATACTCTGAACCGCCTCTGCCGACTTTATTTTGCAGTTGTTTTAATCTCCTTTTCTGCTTCTGTTGAATTCCCTCTGATAAAAATATATTTTTGTGACCCTATTGCTTTTTTTCCTGTTATTCTTGGGTAGTAGTTGGTGGGTGGTGTGATATACTTCAGTAGGAAACGGAACAGCTGACTACCGACTGCATTTGGGCTGGTGTAACTAGGAAATGTTTCCGTCAGTTGCACCCTGATTATCTGTCCTTAAATTTTTTCCTTCCATAGGACCCCCTATCCCTTCATCATAAACTATATCCTTCCCTTTCTATCACCTACTCAGCCCTGACATTCAACTACCTCCTCGACCTTAAACTACAATCAAGTGCTTTCTCCCTGTGGTGGTGCTGAAATCATTATAAAGGTTGCAGTTACTTCTCTTAGCTTTCTTAATGTTCCCTTGGGTAGATGACAAGAAACTAGAATCATCCTCACTACCAACCCTTTTCTACATAGAAAGGCACTACCTGTCTTCTTTTCTGTCTAATTCACCTTCGTCCCCTACCATTGTAAACCTTAAACAATTCAGTTGTACAGGAGAGGTGTCATTATCTTTGTACAAAGCATTTTGGATGACTTGTACAAATCTGGTTTTTAGACTGTGCAGTCAATAGATGACACTGTCATTATTAAATGATGGTCGAGGTGGAGAAATTGGACAGGTGAGCGGTTAAATTGCCATATTATTTACCTGGAGCTACGATTTGTTGACCTTCTGGGTTTTCAAGTCTATATAACTACAGCATCCATATCTTGATTACCTGTGGACATAACTATTCTGTTATTCTTACTTGACCTCCTGTTTAAACTTCAGCTCATCCAAAACTGTACTGCCCTTTCTTAAGTTCTGTTCATTTATCGTCCTTAAATGCAGTTGTTGCTTTGGTCACATTGTTTCCTGGCAATCAATGCCTTTTTAAAAAAAACAATTCATTGTCATTTTCTAGGTCACACATGTTCCCAAACTTCCCATCTTTATGAACTTGTTGACAATTACAACTTTCTGAGACTATTGTATTTCCTGATTTTGGTATCTTTGTCTGACATCCTCAATCCACTATTGTCAACCTGCTTTCAGCTATCGAGACAGATGCTAAATCTTGCAATTTCTTTCCTAAAACTACCTGCCTCTATACCTCTTTTTGGTGCTTTAAACCTACTTTTTATGACCTCCCAGGCTAATGTCTCTTATTTACCTTGATGGTATTTCTTGTCCACTGTTTCTGTTCTCTGCTACAGTCTTCTAAATCTCCGTCCCCTGTCTTGCAAACCCTCACTTCCAAAATCAAATTTGGGTAATTCATGGACTTCTTTGTATAAAATTGCAACCATCCATTCACTTACCTCTACTGTTCCCTACTTCTTTAGCTGACCATCCAATTTTAATTCCTTTTATTGTTTTCATGGGATGTGGGTGTTGCTGACAAGGCCAGCAGTTGTTGCCCATTCTAGTTGCCCTTGAACAGAATAGTTTGCCAGGCTATTTCAGAAAGCAGTCAAGAATAATTCATATTACTGTGGGGCTGGATGCATGTGTAGGCCAGGCAAGGTATGAATGGCAGATTTGCTTCCATGAAAGTTGTTAGTGAGCCAGATAAGCTTTTAAGCAGATTAATAATAGTTTCATGTTCACTAATACCGAAACTAGCTTTCAGCTCCAAATTTTATTGTTTTTATTGAGATTCCATCAACTTCTGTTGTAGGATTTCCACTTATGCTACCAGAGCACATCAGATCTCTGGGTTATTCATCAGTGACAGTCAATGACATCAGTTCCCTGGCTCCATATTAATATTGCATACAGATCCCTTCCTCAATGGCAGATTCTTTCTGACTTCAACTCAAATGTTGTCACATCCTCCACTAAAGAAACACTCTTGACTACTGTGTCAAAATTCTTGAATTTATTGTCACCTTTCACAGCATTGAAACAGCTTGTGTGAAGAGTGAAATAACGTTCTATGTTCCTGAAACCATAGTAAGCCATCCCTCTTTATCATTTTTGATATCATTCAGAGAATACCAATCTTACATTCAAGGAGCTGTTCAGCCCCTTAATTATTTGCATTCAATGTCCTTTTTTAAGGCACAAGTATGACATTTTCTAATATTTTCCAATATGGGAGCTGCCACATGATTGCCTTAGAATGAGAATGCACTTAGAGCTGCCATACCTCTAAAGGCCAAAGCACGGTTGAATTACTAAGCCATTGAATATACATGCTTCAACAATCTCTTGGTAATCTCCTACTGGTAGATTCATAGAACAGTGTTCCCTGTAATCTTAGGAGAAGCAGCAGTGCTTTTTACTCATTAGATTGACGGTGGGAATGCATGGCAACGCACATTGAAGATGTAAAATGGACAATGACATAATTGAGTGGATGTTATTTGAAATCACGTAGTTAGCAGTAAAATTCAATTTTTTTTATAATTTTGTACTGCAAATTTTATTGTACAGAAAAGATCTGTTCATTTTCTGTGCTTTCAGATTAAGGTTGTCAATCAAAAGCATAAGCCACCTTGTGCATTCATGATGGAAATCTTGGTGAATAAGAACACAATAATCATGCAGCAGCTCTTAGTGTTTTGCATTGATTACAGTCAAAACTATATGTGTGTGTGTGGAACTGGGGGAAATTACACTTCCAGGGCTCCCATAATCAGCAAGGGTCAGTACAATAATGATCTTTGTTACCTCAAGGACTGCCTACAGTAACAGCAGACACTATTCAAATGTAGAGAAGTGAGGCTATGGCGCTAATTTCTGTCAGCTGTTGACACATTCTAAGAATTCTAAGAACTTGCTTGATGGCATACTTGACTGAAAACCAGATAGTCCAGCAGGATGGTGCATTTGTCCTCCACACAACTAGGTGAATTCATTTGTTTTCATATATTCTTATTTCTTTCTCTAAACTTTTTCCCAAACACTGTCATAGGCTGGGAACCAACTAACAGGTGTTGCAGGACCTGCTTGTGTCAGTTTACAGGGAGAGATCAACGTAGCCCCACCCTGTAACCATTTTAGGACACTTTGTCCTGAAGAGAACTACTGAGCATGGTCTGGCTTAAATCACAAAATTGAATCATAAAATCTTGGAGATTTTTAAATTATTGCGTTGGATGTAGTTGATATTGACAAGGCCAGTGCTTTTGTCAATCCTCAATTGCCCTTGAAGTGATAAACTTGCTAGGCCCCTACAAAAAGCAGTTAAAATTTAACCACATTGCTGTGTCTCTGGAGTGAAATGTAGGCCAGGCCAGGAAAGGATGGCAGAATTCCCTCCAATGGACGAGTTTTTATAAAGATGAGTGATAGTTGTCATAGTCAACATTACTGACGCTAAATTTATATTCAGACTTATTAATTGAATTCAAATTTCACCAGCAGTTGTGGTAGCATTTGAGTCATATTCCCAGAATATGAGCTACTGGATTACTACATTCTAGAATTTATATAGGCATTGCTGGAAATGTAGGTAGAACTTCTCCGTTTGGCTTCATATTTTGAGATGTTTCTGCATAAGGGGTTCTTAGTAGACTGGATCTATTCAGGGTTGATGAGCAACCTCCAAAGAAGCACAAGCGACATCTACATCTTAGGAGGTCATTAACCAAGTCAATACAGTCACCTAGGTCCCTCACAACTGATATGAAGTCAGGAAAAAGTTTGTTTATGATAGAATTGAGGCATAGACAAGTATATTCCTCACTTTTTCAGATTTTTTTTCTGGGCCTCAGCATCCATTGCACAAACTTAGTCTCGAAGATACGAAAATAGATTGGAGAAGTTGGTGTCAACACTGTGTGGAGCTGGAGGAGCACAGCAGGCCAGGCAGCATCAGAGGAGCAAGAAAGTTGATGTTTCAGGTCAGGACCCTTCTTCAGAAGTTTAGACTGTTTTCCTTGCAGGGAAGGAAAATATAAAGGGTTTTCATTGAAGTTTTCAAAACTAAGTGAAGTATGAATCATGTAGATATGGAGAAACTCTTCTGACTTCTTAAAGTACCAAGATTGAGAGAGCACAGATTTAAAGCGATTTTCAAAAGAACTAAATGCAATGAGAAAACAACTTTTTCATAGAGCGAGTGGTTCTGATTTGGAACATAATAGCTGTAAGTGTGATGGAAGCATGTTGCATTGAAGTATTAAAGAGGGTATTGGGTGACTGCTGAAACAGAAACAATATGCAGGGTTATCAGGAGAACACAGAATGATGGCATCAAGTCTTGATGGTCATTTGGCCTGCACTACAGATACAATGGGACAAATGCCCTTTATCTGCACTATAACAATTCTTTTATTCTGGTAGTGCTCCCCTGTACCTGCCGTCCTGCTCCTTCTGGTGACAAAGGTCATGGGTTTGGAAGGTTTTCTCTAAGAACGTTTGGTGAGTCGGTGAGTTCGTATTGTAGATGGTACACAAGGTGGCCACTGTCGGTTGATAGTGAAGGAATTGTTCGGGATCCATAGCCTTTGTAGTACTCGATTGTTGTTGATATCATGTAAGTTACTTGAATTAGCTGAAGACTGTGATTCTTCAGGAAGAGGATTAGATGGATTATATACTTGGCTGTTCAGGTTGAAGATGTTTGAAAGTGCTTTGGCCTTGTATTTGCACTAAATGTGTTGCCCACCTCCCAGCCCCCAGCCACATCATTGAAGATGAGGATTTTGTGGAACTGCCTTCTCTAGTGAGTTGTTTAATTGTTAACTATCATTCATGGCTGGAATAAGGTGGAAATGTAGAATTTTGATCTGATCTGTATTGTGGGATTGCTGTGCTGTGTATATTGCATGCTGCTTAAGCTCCTTGTAGCTTTAGCAAGTTGGTATTGTGTGTTTTAGGTATACCTGACTGTTCCTGACAAGTGCTCCTGCACTCTTTCTTTGAACTACAATTCTACTCATGTCTTCTAGCCCTACTTTAGAGTTCAGATGAAGAGTCACTCAACCCTAAGCATTAACTCTGATTTCTCTCCACAGTTGCTGCCAGACCTGCTGAGCTTTTCCAGTAATTTCTGTTTTTATTTCTGATTTATAGCATCCATAGTTCCTTCAGTTTCTGTCTACTTTAAAGTTGTTTCTTTTCATGCATTCGTGGGTTGTGAGCATCACTTGCTTGGCCAGCATTTATTGCCCAAGCCTAATCATCCAGAGGGCTGATAAGAGTAACCACATTTCTGTGGGTCTAGAGTCATATGTAGACCAGACCAGGTAAAAACAGCAGATTTCCGTCCCTAAAGAACAGAGTGAATTAGATATGCATTTTCCAACAATCGCAATAGTTTCATGTCATCATTTAGATTTTTAATTCCAAAATTCTATTGAATTCATGCCATGGTAGGATTTGAACCCATGCTTCCAGAGCATCACCTGGGTCTTTGGATTTAATGGGCTAACAATATTGCCAGTAGGTCATCATCTCCCGAATTTGGGTTTAACCTAAGTGCACCATCATTTACTAAATTCGTCCTGAAGTTCCTCTTTAAATATTTTCTTCTCATAGTCCAAAATTTCCTTCTTAAATTGAACCCCTTTACATTTACATTCACTTACTTCTGCCCTCTAAATTAGCTCAGCATGCTCATAGTCAGATTTCTAAGGTCCAGTGATGCTTCATCAGTTCTGGAATAGTCACCAAACTCTACATTAGCCGTGTTCACTCCTGACAGATGCTGAGTTTCGCCTGCAGTTTCTGTTTTTGTTTTAGATATCCAGCATCTGCAGTTCCTTGATTTTTTTTTATTATTAGAGGAGCCACAAATTGCACCAACTCAGATTAGTTACAGGTGCTGGACCTGGGTATGTTAGAACATGGACCTATCGTTATCATGTGTCATGTTGAGTTTAGATTATAGAACAGTACAGCACAGTACAGGCCCTTTGCCCCACGATGTTGTGCCGGTTTATCTGCTTTGTTCGCACCCATCTGCTGACATGAACACTGTTTATTTGTGCTGCTGTTGCTGCACTATGCTAGATGGGGGAGAACAAGAAACAGCAAGTGCAGCAGCAGCAGAGGTCTCAAAGAAACAGGAGCTTCAGGAAGGCCTCAGTGAGGAACGGTAGAGAAGGAGGACTGCTCACTGGAGACCCCAGCCACCTCCCAAGAGGTAAGGAGTAAAGGTCTCCTTCCTGGACCTGTCTGAACAGCAGTGACCCAGAAGGCTGATTTTGACCAAGCAGGGAATCACCAATCTATGTAGTCTCCTGGTTGAAGACCTACTGCCTACTGAAGCAGCCTGGGTATGTGGTGCTAACCGTAACATACTACTGTCCATACTGCTAGCCATGACCATCAGATTTTAGTACTTTGGATCATTCTAGGCTCCCTGCAGGGAATGCTCCTGCTCACAATTGACGCCTGTTCCTCCACGGTGAGATCAATCAACTTGGGCACCATCTTCCTGCAACCACCCTGCAATTTTCAGAGCTTTTCTCTGCTGTGTTTCACTGCAGTAACTATCGAGGTATTATTTACCAACCAGGATTCCCAGTGGAAATTGTATCATGTGGGCTGCAGCCAACGTGGGCTGACCTGCCTGATGGCATTATGGACTTTCGGCTCAACTGTATGAGTCATGCCACTGTTTTCTTTTCTGGAAGTGCTCCTCACTTTGTACTGTTAAAATTGTGCTTAGTTTAATTTCTTCTGAATAATTATTGTGTTTTGCTAAACAAAAATAGCGATTGGTCAGCCTAACTACTGATCAATTCATCAATTCATGCCTGTTTACGCTTCTTGTCCTCCTCTTCTACCCTGTCCCAAACCAACCACAACCCTGGCCCTAACGTTCCAGTCCAATTCAGGTTTCAGCATCTCACTCTGATGTTCATCTTCATGACTAACGCAGTAACTGTCAGGGAGGAAAACATGCTTTTTTTGGAAGCATTTCCATCATGGGTTTTCATCAACTTAATGTTTTTTGAAGGTTTTAAAATAGTTGTAAAACTTGTTCTCAATACTGCTGGTGCATATGGAGTAAAATATGCTGCAATATTTTAAACAGTCTATCTACTAACCAAGAATGATGACACCCCAACTGTCAGTGAAGCCATCATCCATATCTGTCAACTCCAGGTTTAACTGTCTTAATCATCCTTTGGCAGTCTTCCCATCCTCTATAAACTGCAGTGACTGTGCTGCTTGTAATCCTCACCAGATCCGGGTTGCCTGTTACCCTGGCCCTTTTGAGTTTCAAATTGAAAATTTTTACCCTCATTTTAAAACCCTGCATGGTCTTGTCCCTACTTGATTGTCTGACCTCATGCAACCTTATAACACATCTGCACCAAAGTCACGATCAGTTTCTCTCACCGAAGGCCTTTTACCTTTGTTCCTCACAGATAGCTGTGCTTTTCATAGAATCATAGAATCCCTACAGTGTGGAAACAGGCCCTTCAGCCCAACAAGTCCACGCCGAACCTTAGAACATTCCACCCAGGCCCATTCCTCTATAACCCACCTAACCTACGCATCCCTGAATGCCATGGGCAATTTAGCATGGCCAATCCACCTAGATTATCCATCTAAACTCGATGCCCTGAAATTCAGTTCCTAAGTCTATCAATCCCGCTCACCTCCTTCAAGACCTTCTAAAATCTTAATTTTTTTGACAAAGCTGCTGGTCTCCCTCTGAACGGTTCCTTCTTTGCCCTGGTGTCCATTGTTCCATTTCTGCCATGGGCTGTTTTACTAAAGACAATGGAAGTAGTTTAAGAACTGTACCAAAAAAAAGCTTTTTCATAGAAGCAGAAAACTGCTCCTGTGCATAACTGAATTAGCTAATGAAAAGTCAGTCATTGTGAAACAGACTGAAGTGATGTATGTTTTGAGGTTTTATTACCAAATTCGGTGGCAATCATTTGAAGCAGTGAACTATGACACAAAACAGGTGATGAAATCAAATTATTCTGCTGCAACGTATAATGATCATCATTGCTCTGGATGACAAGTTGCTTATGAGCATGATAGAGTCAATGCAGTTCTGCTCATTTGATTCTGTTGTCTAACCTGTCACACCGTTAATGGTGATGGCGAGTGTGATATCAATTCTGTAGTGAAATGAATTCCATTGTTTCTTGTAGAGTTTTTTTGTATTTCATGTTACCTAACTGGCATATATTTTAAGATACTAATTTTTGCTTTGTTTGAGTTTGATGTGATCTTTTATTATGGATTATTTCCTTTAGCCTCACCACTTTTCGCCCCGCGGGACCTGCTCATTCTGTCATCCCACTATCAGTTAATCTTGAGGTTCAGAATTGAGCCCATAGTGAGCAGCCTATTAGGGTCTAGGCCCGAAACGTCAGCTGTCCTGCTTCTCTGATGCTGCTTGGCCTGCTGTGTGCATCCAGCTCTACACTTTGTTATCTCAGCCTGTTACTGGATGGGGGCTTTCATATCTGAGCACAGTTTTGCTCTCATTTCAATGTCGACATGCGACTTTTCTGCGCAGGCTTTATGAAGAGAGATTAGGACTAGCAGACCTGAAATCATTTGTCATTTGCATAAATCCTCCAATTTGGGTTAACAAATGCAACAAATCCAAAGATCTTTCCTGATCCGTATAGTTTTGCAACAAATCTCATACTGCACTGATAATCTAACAAGTGCTGGCTTTCTGTTTGAACCATTCTTTGTGGTTTGTAGGTAGTTCACAGTATTTCACTACTTGGGCTGAAGTATTCTAATGCCTAATTCACCTCATAATTTGTGTAGGTGCTAGATTAAAACATTTCAGTTTGTGCAATTTGCCTAGATAACTCACTTATAATATGGTGCACTTACACTCTCATGAAACAGCCATCACCAAAACAGAATACAAAGGACACTTTATAAACCTATAAAGTATATTTTACAGTAGTATGTATTCATTTTGAAGTGTTTGCTTGGCATATCAACAGCTAGCATATTATGAGAAGTGCTTTGCATTAAAATGAGACTATCAGGCACTGCAGAATAAGTTCAACAGATGGGCCAGTGTATGCCAATGGGAAGCCCATGGGATCAGTGACAAGGGTTTGGCAAATTTCAAATGAATTATGAGATGGTATTCAAAAAATTATTATAATGTGTTAGCTGCTACAGAATTTGAATCAATTTCGAGAGAGAGAGAAGTTTTTTAACCATATCATCTGGATAAATTTGACAGCAAGTGCATACTTTTGTATGTCATAAAGGTGGCATATATGATGACTTTACTTCTCCAATGTCAAAAATCATGCTTTTGTATGTACTCAGTGAATGAGTCGACCTATATTTTCACCCATGACATGCTAAACTCTCATTAGTAGCCAACCACAGTCTTTCATCCCTTAACAGCATATTTAACTTCCTCAGGTGTAAGCAGGGGGCCCCTCCCCCCAACTTCATATTAGTTGTCAATGGCATTTTAAAATGGTGACCACCCATTCGCATATCAGCAAATCAGTTTTGTACTTGGCATATAAGTGGACGCCATCTTTGAATCATTGCTTTATTTAGGTTTGGAGGTTGATTTATATGCTGACGTCTCCAGTAAAACAAAATCTTCGGCTGAAGAAATAGAAGAATTTCAATAAGCATTATTTGCTCAAAGGGCCGTGGACTATTGCAAACTTCTTATTTCCCAAGGAAATTGGCATTTAGCTTACCACTTCCTCAGTGGAGTTCATTTTTAGTAAGTATGCAAAATTAAAATAGTCCTTTGTTCTCAAAGGTTTGTTCTGATCTGTGCAATGCGAGCAGAGTTGAATCTGTTTCACATTTCTTGCATGCCATAGTGATGTCATGATTCAGTGAGGAATTGGCATAAAAATATTCAGCCTAATCATAACAAACTAAAAGAGGTAAATACATTATAAAGTTGTGAAAGCTGATATCAGAAGAAGTTACATTCGGCTGAGTCTTACTATGACTATGTTCATTTTGTTGTGTTTCATGGACGGCTTCTATTCCTAAGGCCCAGGGACTTCTGTCATTGTATCTTATCAGGTTAACCCTGCCCATATAGTTTCCTTAGTATCCGAATCTTGCCCTATTCAAATACTAGCCATAGCCAAATGCTGGGATATCTCAGAAGGAGCCAATGTCATTGGTATCAGAGCCATCTTGAAAAGACCATTGTGCTCTTAGGCAGCTGCACACCATGGTTCCTGACATGTCACTTTGCTTTGCAGCCATGGATCTGGAAGTCCTGGTGAATGAGCTGGTACAGAGGCTAGATGTTTTCTACACCCCCAGCACCAGTGAAGAGACCACACCAGCCAGTCTGATCCAAATTTGCCACCTAGGCTGGTGCTGCCTTAGCCAACTGGAGAAATAGCCAGCACCATTGGAAGGACATCAGTTACAAAGAACAAAGAAAAACAACAAAGAAAATTACAGCACAGGAACAGGCCCTTCGGTTCTCCAAGCCTGCGCCGATCGAGATCCTCTGTCTAAACCTGTCATCTATTTTCTAAGGGTCTGTATCCCTTTGCTCCCTGCCCATCTATCTACCTGTCCAGAAACATCTAAAAAGACACTAGCGTGTCTGCATCTACCACCTCCACTGGCAACGCGTTCCAGGCGCCCACCACCCTCTGCGTAAAGAACTTTCCACACATATCTCCCATAAACTTTCCTCCTCTCACTTTGAGTTTATGACCCCTAGTAATTGAGGCCCCACTCTGGGAAAAAAGCTTTTTGCTATCCACCCTGTCTATACCCCTCATGATTTTGTAGACCTCAGTCAGGCCCTCCCTCAATCTCCGTCTTTCTAATGAAAATAATCCTAATCTACTCAACCTGTCTTCATAGCTAGCACTCCATACCAGGCAATATTCTGGTGAATTTCCTCTGCACCCTCTCCAAAACATCCACATCTTTTTGGTAATGTGGCGACCAGAACTGTACGCAGTACTCTAAATGTGGCTGAACCAAAGTCTTATACAACTGCAACATGACCTGTCAACACTTGTACTCAATACCCCGTCCGATGAAGGAAAGCATGCCATATGCCTTCTTGACCGCTCTATTGACCTGCGTTGCCACCTTCTGGGAACAATGGACCTGAACACCCAGACCTCTCTGTACATCAATTTTCCCTAGGACTTTTCCATTTACTGTATAGTTTGCTCTTGAATTAGATCTTCCAAAATGCATCACCTTGCATTTGCCTGGATTGAACTCCATCTGCCATTAATCTGCCCAACTCTCCAATGTATCTATATTCTGCTGTAATCTCTGACAGTCCCTTTCACTATCTGCTACTCAATCAATCTTTGTGTCATCTGCAAACTTGCTGATCAGACCACCTACACCTTCCTCCAGATCATTTACATATATCACAAACAACAGTGGTCCCAGCACAGATCCCTGTGGAACACCACTGGTCACAGGTCTCCAATTTGAGAAACCCCCTTCCACTACTACTCTCTGTCTCCTGTTCCTAGCCAGTTTTTTTTTTATCCATCTAGCTAGTACACCCTGGACCCATGCTTCACTTTCTCCATCAGCCTGCTATGGGGAACCTTGTCAAACGCCTTACTGAAGTCCATGTATATGACATCTACAGCCTTTCCCTCATCAATCAACCTTCTCCACTCTACCAGCCACTATCTTGTCATTGATATCTGTCTTCTCACACTCACTCCATCCTCACCACTGTACCATCTCCGTCCAACGCTCATGTTCTACCACTTTCACTGTTGTCTGCAACACCTTCCTGCATTCACTGTCATCCACCACAGTTCCTGACAGTACTATGCGAGCATGCCTCCTGTCGTGCCAAGCAATCATTCAGGACATGCACCCCCCACCCTCCAACTCCTGAACCTGCACAAGCAGTGACAGCTGGAACCTACTTTCATCCCCTTTAATACCTCCATCTGTTTCATTCCAAGAGGAAAACAGCACACAAATGTCCAGCAGCCTGGTAGTGAGTGGTCAGCTGCCTGACATTTGGCTCCGCACCCCTTATGTGACAAGCATTCTGATTCTGACCATCTTGAGCAGCTGACTGACCCTTTCCAAATCTCTTGTATTGGAGATAATAAAGTGTGAAGCTGGATGAACACAGCAGGCCAAGCAGCATCTCAGGAACACAAAAGCTGACGTTTCGGGCCTAGACCTTTCATCTCTGATGGTCTAGGCCCGAAGCGTCAGCTTTTGTGCTCCTGAGATGCTGCTTGGCCTGCTGTGTTCATCCAGCTTCACACTTTATTATCTTGGATTCTGCAGCATCTGCAGTTCCCATTATCACTCTTGTATTGGAGGCTGCCTTTGACTTACTGTGCTGGCGTTCCCTGAATAAAGGCTTTCTAACTGTAACTCCTTAACAGGGCATTGACTTCCAGTTCTAGAAGTCACAGTGACACATGGGCCTCTGAGGTTTGCACAGCCAGTAAGAAAATGAACAGGAATGCCGATCCCTAGTGACGCTTGAGAGGCTGGTACTGAGTTGTCCTGTCGAATATGCTGCAGCCAATATGCTGTATCTCAACCCAATGCTGTTACAGGGTGAATTTCAAGATTTTGATCCAACAACATAAAAGGAACAACAATATATTTCCAAAACAGGATGATGAGTGGCTTAGAGGGGAACTTGCAAGTGGTTCTGCTGCCATGTATCTGCTGCCCTTCTCCTTCTGGATGGAAGTGGTTGTAGATTTGGAAGGTGCATTCTAGGGAATATGATCAAGTTGAACATATTAGCTGTTATACATTTGACATACAAAGGTTCCACATCTGTGAAGGCTGACTTCAATGGGATGAGACTGTCAACAGTAAACGTAGAAAAGCTATTAATGGGTAAACTAGAAAGCTAGTGAGAAATTTAAAAAGAATTTGTTCAGAGACAGTACTTGTTAACAGGCTTAAGGGAAAAGGGCTGTATTTATCAAAAAGAAAACAGCAGTGGGCACCTAAATGAAAGACACTGTGAATTGGATGTCAAGGATAGCCAAGCCAAGAAGGGAAAAGTAGTTCCAGATGCAAAACTCTAGAGTTAAAGACTATTAGAACTAGAAGAGTTCAGACCTGAGTTGGTTACACTTAAGATGCTAACAATACCTGTATTGAATGGAGGATCTGCAATATTTGGATGGTTCGAGGAGATTTGAAGGGTAACCTGGCCGGAGGTAAGTAGAATGTTCAAGAAATCTGAATTCTTATATTAATCTTTGAAACATCATTCCATGATTAATCTTCTAATTTCTGATAAGAATCTAAGCTGAGTTTTGTGAGTGTAAACCAAAAGGACCTGGATGGAAAGGTGAGTTAAGATTTAAGTTTAGAGAACAATTCCCTGCCCTCATTGTTTTAGTAGTTACCTGTATTTTTGGAAAGTGACATTGATCCGTGCACAGTTAACAAAGGCAACAGAGGGAAACCAATGAACGTTACACCAGTTAGCCTAATGATGCTCACTATGGAAATTGCTGAAATGTACAAATAAAATTAGAATGAGTAAATGACTTGAAACTGTTCAGCTGATCAGAGAGAGCTAGCATGGATTTATAAAGGTGACCTCATATTTTGTGAACCTGAGTGTCAAGCATTTTTAAAACATTCAAAAGTAGGGGACAGGGAAAGGTAAATGGATGCTTTTTATGTGAACTTTCAGAAGGCATTTAATAAAATTCCTAATAAAAAGACTATTAGCTGAAGACCAGTTGCTTGGAATTAAAGGCAAATTCTTAGCATAATAGCTGAACTGCAAATGAAAGTTTAGGGATATTAGACAGATATTCCAATTAGTAGGATGTGTCTATTGATATTTTTTAAGGATATTTACCATGATCTCAACCAGTCATGATATATATTAATGACTTAGATGATAGAATAGAAAGCCACAAAGTTAATGTTGCCAATGCCACAGTGGTAGAATGCACTGTAAGCAGTATGGATAGAAGCCCAAAAGACCGATACAGGTAGAATATATGATTGGCAAAATTGTGGCAAACTGATTTCTGTGTTGGCAGATATGAGTTCATCCATTTTGCACTGAAGAAGTATAGAAGAATAATACTGTTTGAATGTTGAAAAGCTATACATCCAAAGAGATTTGGGTGCCCAGCTACACAAATCATGATAATAAAATGTGAGGCTGGATGAACACAGCAGGCCCAGCAGCATCTCAGGAGCACAAAAGCTGACGTTTCGGGCCTAGACCACGTCAGCTTTTGTGCTCCTGAGATGCTGCTGGGCCTGCTGTGTTCATCCAGCCTCACATTTTATTATCTTGGATTCTCCAGCATCTGCAGTTCCCATTATCACTACACAAATCATGAGCTTGTTATACAAAGGGCTGTTGGAATGCTGACTTTTATATCTTGAGAACTAGAATACAAAGATGGAGAGATCATGCTCCATCCGTACAAGTCCCTAGTCAGACTACACACAGGTTGCTGAGTGGAGTTCTGATCACCATACTTAAGGAAGGATATAATGGCCTCAGTGGGAACTCGGCGTGGATTTACTGGAATGACACTGAAACTCCAAAAATTAAATTACAAGTAGAGATTACGTGAACATTGAGGCGTTTTTTTGGTTGAATTAAAAAGCTGAGGGGTGACTTGACTTTTGGACACATAGATATTTGCAGCAGAGAGGTGGCCATTTCAGTAAACAGTCAACAAAGATCTGACTACACAAATCCCATTTTCCAGCTCTTAGTCTTTAGCTCTGAAGGCTATGGCAAAACCCTTGATATTCACTTGAATATATAAAGACCATTTAAACATTATGAGAGTTTCTGACTTGAGCAGCCTTTGAGGCAGTGAACTTCAGACAGAGATAAAAGTTCTCCACAACCCCCACCCGCACCCCCCCCCCCCCCACCTTAGTCATTCACCTTAAAAAATTGCCTCTGATTATTGGCCCATGTACTAATGGGAAAAGCATCTTCCTATCCACCCTCATAATCTTATGTCCCTTGATCGGGTCCACTCTCAACCTTTGCTGCTTCAGGGAAAATGACCCATCCTATCCAATCATTCCTTATGGCTCAGGCAACATTCTGGTAAATATCCAATACACTCCCTCCAATGCAGTCACGTGCTTGTTGTAATTCAGTCAAACTTTTTATAATATTATGGAGAAAAATGCATAGTAGAGATAAACTATTTCCCTTGTTTTGGAGTTTAGGATTAGGTTCGATATCTAAAAGATAGTGGCAGACTTTTCAGAGGTAAAGTCAAGAAACACTTTGATGTTAGATTTATAGGTAATTTCAATTAGAGATTAGTATGTTTTTGTTAAGCATGTAGATTGATTAATCTAAGAGCATCAGTTTATAAGTCTCACTGTGGCAGTGCGCGAAATTTAAATTTAAATTGCTGAAAATCCGGAACTGCAAACTAATGCCTGATAATGGCAAACATGAAATCATCATGAATTATCATAAGGACCTATTCAGCCTTTTAGTGAAGGAAATATGCTATTTTTCATTAACAAGTCTGAATGTGACTCTCAATGCACAATACAGTGGTTGATTCTTAAATAATCTCTGAAATAGCTTAGCAAACCATTCAGTTAATTTTTTTTAAAAAACTTGAACTTTTTTTTTAAACAACCTGTTCAGAGAAGTTATTACACACCTGTGGAACAGGTAGGACTTGAATCCAGGCCTCCTGATCTAGGGGTGGGGCACTTCCATTGCACCACAAGAGACGTCTCAAACTATTCAGTTAAAGGCCACTTAGGGATTGGCAGCAAATACTGGCCTTGTTGAGGATGCCTGTATTTCATGAATGGAATGTTTTGTAAAGTATGAAAGGACATGGAACAAATGCAGGCAGAATGAGTCGGATTGTCGATAATTTATGAACTGTTTGAATGTTGAAGGCGTTAAAGGGCCCATTACATTTCTTTGTTCAAGCAAACTGCAGAGATGTGGATATCTGAAATGGAGAAGTATTCTACATTTAACCACATCCGTTACAGTTATGAGTACAAAATAAAAGCTTTAATTTGTTAAGGAATTAAAATAGGTATTGCGTGTAATTGAAGTATTAGGAGGCAACTTTGAACACTTATTTATAACTGACTACGATTTTGAATGTAACAAGTATAATGTAGAACACTAGTTCTTCATAGATTTGCTTTCAAATCACTCTAATTGCTGCTGCTTTGAAGTAAGTTCCAAGCGTAATTTAGCAGTGTCACTCTCAGGCAACAATGAGGATCATAAAGACTTCATAAAGAGTTAAGAAGTTCATGAAGAAATTCAGAATACACTTTCACCATAGGATATTCCAGATAAGAAGAAGCACAGTTACTTTCTGTTGAAGATCATTAGATTAAATGTGAGTAAAAAATACAGTATGCAGTTAATGCCCAGTAAGTCAGGCAGCGTCAGTAGACAAAGGAACAGAGAAACTTGGCTGAATCTTAGACTTTCTTTTTGGCTCGATACAAGTCATATCAAGTTTGTTTGGAGGGTTTCTTGGTGCAGGGCTTAGTGAGATTTCTCAACATATCTTACCACATTAATTACCTATCTGCTCCCTAATGTGTCTCTCACATCCAGTTTCCACCCCATATATCAAGTATTGTCCCTGGGACTACTCAGCACTCAGTTTATATTCCCAAAATTCACTGGCATCCCTTGTGAATCTGCCTCCCAAAAAGCCCATTGTGCACCCAGAAAAACAGTGCCAGTGCCAAGCTGACATTTGCCTCAGACATGGCAGATGGGGGGAATCAGTGCCCTGCTTTGTGGACACACACCTGGAACACGCGAGATGCTAGAAGCTGTAATGCAAAGTCTTCATGCTGAGATCTGGGCTGTGCAGATCCCTCTGGACACAATTCAGCAGGTGTTTTGCAAACTCTGAAACAATGTAGCAGCTGCGCTGCATCATCGTGGCACTTTGCTGAGCCACTTATGGTACTCTTCTGTACTTTGATGCTGCAGTTTGGAGTGCACTTTCACTTTAATTGCAAAGTCGCTACAAGGACATAAATCGTTACATAAATGATCTGGAAGTGAATGTACAAGGCATGATTAGTAAGTTTGTGATGGAAAATTAGGAGGTATTATCAAAAATTACAGAGGGATCTCGATCAGATGGGGAAGCAGGCTGAGGATTGGCAAATGCAATTCAACACAGCTAAATGTGAAGTGTTGAACTTTGGAAAGTCAAACCAAGGTAGGACTTACACAGTAAATGGTAAGGCCCTGAGGAGTGCTGTGGAACAGAGGGACTTAGGAGTACAAATACATAATTAGTTGAAAGCAGTGTCACAGGTGGACAGGGTGGTGAAGAAAACATTTAGTATGCTGGCCTTCATTGGTCGAGGCGTTGAGTATAGGAGTTGAGATGTTATGTTACAGTTGCATAAGTTATTGGTGAGGCCACACTTTGGGGTATTGTGTACAGTTTTGGTCACCCTGTTATAGGAAAAACATAGTTAAATTGGAAAGTGTGTGAAGAAGATTTACGAGGATGTTGCCTGGAATAGTAGGCCTAAGTTATAGGAAGAGGGTGGCCAGGACAGGATTTTATTCTTTGGAATGTAGGAGAATGGGCGGTGAATCATGAGGGCCATAGATAGAATGAATGCATGCAGTCTTTTTCCCAGGGATGGGGAATTGAAAACTAGAGGGCATAGGTTTAAGGAGAGAGGGGGAAGATTTACGAAGGATCTGAGGAGCAACCTCAGACAAGGAGAGGATTGTGACCTCACAGAGAGTGGTGCGTATATGGAATGGGCAGCCAGAGAAAGTGGTTGAGGCAGGTGCAGTAGCAATGTTTCAAAAATATTTGGATAGATACATGGATGGGAAGGGTTGAGAGGGATTTAGACCAAATATGGGCAATTGGATCTGGCTGAATGAGCACCATGGTCAGCATAGACTAGTTTGGGCCGAAGGACCTGTTTCCATGTAACATGACTCTATGATCTAAGGCCATTTTATGCCCAAACAGGCAGCTAGTTAATGGATTGGATCTGCTTTTACCTGAAGCAGCCTACTGACTTTCTTAGTGTTCATTTACTTCACACCTATCTGCATGCTCACAAGCTCCCTGCCTTCCCACAACTTGCCTTTTTAACACTTTGCCCCCTTTGCCAGCGGTTAAAGGCTCACAGTACTTGACTTGCTGTTCAGTGAAGAGAGAAAGCCATATGACTTGTTGTGATTGTCAGCAGTCATTAGTTAAGAGACTGGACATTGATCTATATCGCAATGTCACAACTACAGCACACACCAGCCAGCTACACAGCAAACACACTGCATTGAGCATCAACCGAGAGGTCATGTCTCACAGTTGAATGGAGTATTCTTAGTTAAGCCCAGTGGGCATACCATCAGTCAGAAGATTCCCATACACTTTTGAAGGGCTTGGTGTGATACCAGTTGAGGTCATAGCCACAGTCAGTCGGATGGTTGAGGTAGTCAGGGTCACAATCCTCAACGTGAGTGGCTGCGTGGAGTTGCACATTTTCGCTGTGTCTGCATGGGTTACCTCAGGGTGCTCCAGTTTCCTCCTACAGATCAAAGATGTGCAGATTGGGTGGATTGGTCATGCTAAATTGTTAATGGTGTCTAGGGATGTGCAGGCTAGGTGGATTAGCCATGGGGAAATGCAAGGCTATAGGGTGGGTCTGGGTCAGATGCTCTTTGGAGGGTTAGTGTGGACTTGATGGGCTGAATGGTCTGTTTCTACAGTGTAGGGATTCTGAGTGTCTGCTGGAATAAGACAAAGGGAGGGATGGACTGAGATGGAAGTGACAAGCCTAGCTGTTGGTGCTGGACAGGCAGTAAATGCTGCCCAGTCAGAAACATTCATGTCCCACGAGAAAATATGAAAAAGTATAAGGGAGAGAAAGTTGGTGAGATCTCCGAAGAGAGAGAAAAGCAGGTGCAGAGGTGATGCAGGTTAGTGGTTATGGGATGATTGGATGAATAAGGAAAGATGTTACACAAGACAATGGGTTGGGAAAGCATGAACCTTGGTGGGAGATTGATGCAGTAGCAGAGACTGTGTGAGGTAGCAGTGAGAATATGATGGCATTTGTCCTGGCAGAGGGCAGATTGTTAATGACCTTCCCGTGGCACTGCTCCACATTCCTCTGAACTCGAGAGACCGCACTGAACTGTGTGGCAACCCCAGACCAGGCTGGCAGCAGATTCTGGTGTCATAGCCTCCTCTTTCAGTTCTGGTCAAACTAGATGGTCCTCCTCTGTGCCACCATATTCACAAGGACCCTGCCCCAAAGTGCGGTGCCAGTTTCCCCAGGCTAAATGTCACCAACTGAGTAGAGCAACTCTGGACTGCCAGCACTTGACCAGGTGCATACCAGGCCGTTAAAAAAAATGGTGCTGATGCCCAAAATCCTGGATGGCCAGCAGTGGCGAGCACTGCCAACAATGATGGATAGGAAAATCTGGCTAGCATCACATGAAGTAAATACAACATCATTGTCTTCAATGTATTTGAGAAGAGACTCCAGTGGTGAAATATCATTGTAGTGCAGCTTTTGAAAGGGCAAGA
Organism: Stegostoma tigrinum; assembly: GCF_030684315.1. Taxonomy (NCBI): domain Eukaryota; kingdom Metazoa; phylum Chordata; class Chondrichthyes; order Orectolobiformes; family Stegostomatidae; genus Stegostoma; species Stegostoma tigrinum. Next base: position 53,770,689 of record NC_081361.1, on the reverse strand, counting down.
ATATTCTGACCACAGCTTCCTGATTTCCATATTCCCAACCGTACATCTTTCATTACTGGAAGTAACTGACTGATTTCCACTTAATAATATTGGGCTGTGTTAGCCTCATCATTATTCTTTTATAAATTTTAGCTATTAACTGGTTCTCTCTCCATAGATGCTGCCTGACCCTGAATGTTTCTAGCATTTTCTATATTCATTATCTATGAAATATTGCATGGATGGATAAATAAGAAGTGAACAATAGTTGAGTCTGATGAGGTATAACAATCTAAAATATTGCTATTTGTGTGATGAGTTGCTGTCAAGTTCAGTACAGATAACTATAAGGCATGGCATACATGATTTATAAAATAGACAAACTCTGCACTTTACAAATTGTGTGAAGTATCAGAAAGAGGCTTGGGTTAATAGTACTTAGGATTTAATAATGTGGAGCAGTAGTTAGCAAAACAGTTAACCATTTACAATACAGCCAAATCAGTCAAAGATGTTGTGTAAAATCTGTACAATAGTCTAACCAAACCACTCAGTTTTGTAACCCAGTATCTCTGACCTGCTTTCTTTTTGAGCTTGGATTATTTCTGACTTGCTTTCTCTTCAGAACTCAGCTTCCACTCAACCTGCTCCATTTGAGAGTTAGGTCAATTTTTGGTTACTCAGACATTTAAGCAAAATCACAGGTGATTAGCACAATGCAAAATGACTATCAAACTGTAACTTGTATTAGTTATAAAGCGTTTAATCTGATTAAATAAATTATAGAATATATTAGAATTTATGCGTAGAAATATATTGAAGTTGCAAATGGGAGCATGCCATGCTGCATAAATGTTTCATGCCTGCTTATCCTTCAGTAAATATCATTATTTTTGCATGCCCTGTTTATCTAGAATGTTGACGTAGCTTTTGCCTCAACCATTAAAGCTAGAGTTAATTCTACAAACTGATAATGTCCTGTAATATCTTTTACTCTGTTCTAAACTTATTGCATTAATTTAGGATCTAGTCTAATCTTTAACTACTGGAAGCAGTCAGCTTTTATGTCATTTTGACCACATATGGTAATTTTGAACATGGTGTTAAATAGTATAGTATTGATTACTGAGTTACAAAGCAAGACTGGCAAAGTTGCTTCAGCAGTTGTCGAAAAGAGATGGCTGGAAGGAATGTCATAAAGAAGTAAATGAATAAATGCATGTAAAATTAAATCACATGGGATTGAGTTGGTGTACTAACATCGATAGAGAACTGTTGGGCAGGCAGGTAACAAGGTAACTAGTGGAATACGCAGAGATTAGCACTTGGACCCACAGCTATTCACAATATATATTAATGATTTAAATGAGGAAACTGTATGTGATATACCCAGGTTTGAACATGACATAAAACTGGGGGAAGGTGAATGAAAAGGAGGATGCGGAGATGCTTCACAGTAAGTTGGACAAATTGAGTACATGAGTAAATACATGGCACATGAAGTTTAATATGGATAGATATGAGGTTATTCACTTCGCTATCAAGAACAGGAAGGCAAATTATTATGTGACTGTGGATAGATTGGGAAAGAGGGAAGCCCAACAAGACCTGGGTGTGCTGAAAGTGAGCATGTAGCTGCAGCAGACCATGAAGAAGACACAGACACTTTATTGTTACAGGGATAGTAGGAACTGCCAATGCTGGAGAACCTGAGATAACACGTGAAGCTGGATGAACACAGCAGGCCAAGCAGCATCAGAGGGGCAGGAAAGCTTGACGTTTCGGGTCGGGACCCTTCTTCAGAAATGGGGGAGGGGAAGGGGATTCTGAAATAAATAGGGAGACACGGGGAGGCGGATAGAAGATGGATAGAGGAGAAGATAGGGTGAGAAGAGGCAGACAGGTCATAGAGGTGGGGTTAGAGCCAGTGAAGGTGAATGTAGGTGGGGCGTTAGTGGGGGATAGGTCAGTCCAGGGAGGACAGACAAGTCGGGGTGGGGTGCGCAGGATGAGGTTAGTGGGTAGGAGATGGGGGTTGGGCTTGAGGTGGGATGAATGGTTAGGGAGGTGGGGACTGGCTGGCTGGTTTTGGGTTGCAATGAGGGAAGGGGAGATTTTGAAGCTTGTGAAGTCCACATTGATACCATTGGGCTGCAGGGTTCCCAAGTGAAATATGAGATGCTGTTCCTGCATCTTTCGGGTGGCGTCATTGTGGCAATGCGGGAGGCCCAGGATGGACATGTCATCGAGGAGTAGCGGGGGGGTGGAGTTGAAATGGTTCGCGACTGGGAGGTATAGTTGCTTGTTGCGAACAGAGCGTAGGTGTTCTGCAAAGCGGTCCCCAAGCCTCCGTTTGGTTTCCCCAATGTAGAGGAGGTCACAACAGGAACAGCGGATACAATATATCACATTGACAGATGTGCAGGTGAACATCTGTTTGATGTAAAAAGTCTTCCTAGGGCCTGGGATCAGGGTGACGGGGAAGGTATAGGGGCAGGTGTCGCACTTGCTTTGGTTGTGGGGAAAAGTGCTGGGGTGGTTGGGCTGGAGTGGAGTGTGGAGTGAACCAGGGAGCCACGGAGAGAGTGGACCCTCACAAGCTTCAAAATCTCCCCTCCCCGGACCACATGCCAAAACCTGCCTAACTAGTCCCCGCCTCCCTAACCATTCCTCCCACCTCAAGCCCAACCCCCATCTCATACCAACTAACCTCATCCCGCGCCCCCCCCCGACCTGTCTGTCCTCCCTGGACTGACTTATCCCCTCCCTGCCTCCCCACCAACAATCACCTTCACTGCCTCTAACCCCACCTCTATGACCTGTCTGTCTCCTCACACCCTATCTTCTCCTTTATCCATTTTCTATCCACCTCCCCTGTCTCCCTATTTATTTCAGAATCCCCTTCCCCTCCCCCATTTCTGAAGAAGGGTCCCAACCCAAAATGTCAACCCTTCCTGCTCCTCTAATGCTGCTTGGCCTGCTGTGGTCCTCCAGCTTCACACCGTGTTATCTCAGACACTTTATTGGCTTTGATTGCAAGAGGATTCAAGTACAGGAGCAGGAATGTCTTGTTGCACATCTACAGGCCCTTATCTGAGGAAGATTTTTCTTCAATGGAGAGAGTGCAATAACGATCTGCCAAAATTATTCCTGGGAATGGCAAGACTGACATACGAAGAGAGATTGTTTTCAGTTGGGACTGTATCCACTGGAATTTAGAAGAATAGTGGGGAATCTTGTACTGTCCTTTGAAATTCTACCAGGACTAGACAGGGTAAACACAGGAAGGATTTTCTTAATGAAGAGTGAGTCCAGAATCAGGGATCACAGTTTAAGAATACAGGGTAGGCCATTTAAGAGCGAGTTGAGCAGAAATTTCTTCACCCAGAGAGTGGTGAGCCTCTGGAATTCTCTGCCACAGAAAGCAATCAAGGCCACAACACTGAATATATTCAAGCATGAGTTCAATATAGTTCAAAGAGCTAACGGGATCAAAGGGTGTGGGGAGAAAGCAGGAAAAGGAGACTGAGTTGAATAATCAGCCATGATCGTATTGAAAGGCGAAGCAGGCTTGAAGGCTCCTATTTTCTATCTTATTAAATGTGCAGAAAGGTCTAGTACATTACTTCAACCCACACAATTACCATGGTAACCCCGGTGAAAATTTGCGAAGGTAAAGGTAGAACTGATTTTGACCATATTTTTCATCACATAAAGTCTGATCAATTTATGAAATGGACTCCCTGTTAGTAAAAACAAAAACCTTGAATTTGTTGACAAAATAATCAGTTTAGTCAGTCACTATGACAGTAACATTGAAGGTTCTTCCAGGATGAATGTGCTGTGATGAAACAAGTCACATTTATCTGATCTCATTGTATGAAAGGACACTGAGATTAAATCATGTATGTTTCATTATTGCAAAAATTCATCCATCAAGTTAAATCTTTTTACCTTCAATAACAGGAAAAATTGTTATGATTTTTTTCAAAACTGAAACATGGAACCAAGTCAGGCAACCCTGCCAGACCTAATTCCTGTTTCCTATTTCCTTCACACATCTATGTATCTTATTCTTAAATAGTGACAAAAGCATTACTTTCTTCCATATCTATTTTGCTGAGTAGTTAATGACTTTTACCAGCAAAGAAAGTAGCATACAAGTTTCCTTTTAGGCATATCTACAAATGAAATCGTGCTACATCTGATATCATTGTATTCAAAAATTATAATAGGTTGAAATATCACAGTCTTTAAAGCCTGGATTACCTGGAGACAGCAAGGATAGGCAGCAAATATTCATAAATCTATCTGCATTTAACCAATCAGATAATCTGAAATGTCTTTTACCAGAACTGTGTAGTCTCAGACCAACTGTATCTGAGGACTAGTGGGCAGCATCTTGTCATTGGGAAGTGAATATCTTCAAAGAAATATCTGAAAGCCGTCCTGAAAGAGGTGAAAACCTCCTGAGTGCCATTTTACAACTTACTTCCTAAAATATCAGAACAGCGGTCACCATAATGGCAACAGACAGGCCTATTCAGGTCATGATCTTCACAAAGAATGTTGCACAGAAATGCAGTTGAGGACATTGACATAGATCTGATCACCCAGATCCTCAAGAGCCCTTTGCTACCTTTGGACACTCTTGCAGTTTAGTACTAGTAGGTGGTGGCTTCTGATTAATCTTCTGTTCTTCATTAGTAAGGGGATCAAGATTACAAGGGAAGGCAGGTGAATGGGGTTCAGCAGCATGTTATCTACGATCAAATGGCATCGCAGTTTCAATGGGCTGTTTGGCCTTATTCTACTTCTACATCTTATATTTTCATGGGCATACAGTCTTACTTTCCAAGCTACTGTATGCTGCTGATCGCTTTATAACGATGGCATAAAGCACCTTGGAAAATTTATCTGTAGTTGAAATAATTATGGAAATGCAGGTAGTTATTGAAGTGTGACACATCTACGTGAAATGTTTTTATCTTCTCCAGAGCCCTTTTGAGATTTGAAGAAAGAGTGGAACATGTCAAAGAATGTAAAGGTCAGGTGAAGGTGTGGTAATGTGGTGGGGTATTCGAGGTCAGGAGATGGCCAAAAGAACAAGAACATTCAATAAGAGGAACTGTGGGAGGAAAAGAAATTGAAAACAAGTCTGAAGGCAGAAATGACTGAACAAGGTCGACAGACTCTTCAGAACTCTCAAACTGATTATTTCCGTCTGATTCTGTGACTGGAGTTGCAGCTGCACCTATTTTATATGGTACTGTTTTTCTCTGCTCAGTAACAGTGTACCTGAAGGATATTCTCCAGGCACAATGCCATTCTGTGCACATGAATATTTGGGATTTTGCAGGGTCAGCCATTAAATCGCACAAAAACTCAAGTGGAAACTCATGTCTGGTGCAAAAATGACAGAATAAACTAAGCAGAAGTTTTCTCAAACTACCCAAGTATGACAATTGTAATAATTGCTAAAGGGTGAAGATTTGTAGATTTAAAAAAAAATTCATGGGATGTCAGCATTGGCTAGGCCAGCATTTATTGCCCATCCCTAATGGCCCAGAGGGCAGTTAAGAGTCAACCACATTGCTGTGGGTCTGGAGTCACATGTAGGCCAGACCAGATAAGGATGGTAACTTCCTTCCCTGAAGGACATTAGTGAACCAGATAGGTTTTTCTGACCATCAGCAATGGTTATATGGTGATTATTAGAATCTTAATTCTGGATATTTATTGAATTCAAATTCCACAATTTGCCATAGCAGGATTTAAACCTGGATCCACAGAACATTAACTAGATCTCTGGATTAATCGTCCATTGAAACTTCAAAGTACTGTTACACCATGTAGGTAGACCCAGTGTAGATTTATGCAGCTTAGTTTGTAGACTGCCTGTATGGCAAAAGGAGGAGCAGGTTTCAGAAATGATCTCAATACAGACTATGAAAATATGGTTTGGTGATTCTGAATAAATCTTACTTCCATAAAGAGTAGTTGAGATGAATTTTGTGGGAAGTGGAATTAAATTATGAGGGCAAAGGGATGGGGGATATTTTGCTGATGTTGTATGAAGCAGGATGAGAGAAGACTTTTGTGGACCGTAAATTCTGGTGTGACCTGGGATGAATCACCTGTTTTTGCACTGTAAACGCTATGTAATTGTTATATTATGATTTTGATAATCTATACCTTTTCCATTAAAACATTTCCATTAATCTTAATAGCTTTATTTGTTTGCTCTAGTGTATTTAGTTTTCTTTTATGAATTTGAATGCCTTCTTATATCAGGCCACTTTCCAAAAGCCAAATACCGCAAATGTTAATATTTCAAAAAGTGCGAGAAATGATCAGAGTTTGGCAGCATCTGTGGAGAAACAAAATTAATTTGTCTTTTCAGAATAGGGAATAATTAGAACTGAAAGAAGTTAGAGTTGTAAAGGGTTGAGGGAAGAACAAAATCTGAGGTCTGTGATAAGATGGAATACAGAATATATTAAATGACAAAACTGACAATGGTGAAGACAAAGGTGATGGTAATGGGACAGATTAAGTAACATAATATGAGTCTAGGGTAGGTGTAAAAAGTAAAAGCAGAAACATTGTTGAGAGCAGGGGATTGCAATCTGTGGCTCTGAAGCCATGGATATGTGCAGCTCTTAACTCGCATTTATCAAATACATTTTGATGGTAATGAATTGGCTTGCTTAATTTCTTTCAGCTTTTATTAACATTTCATTTATGAGAAAGTAAAGTATCGTTCAATTAACGTTTGCTTTGTATAAGCTCCTTAGATCCCTCACCTTTTCCAGTTTTAAAGAAAGCTTGTTGATTTGAAATGTTAGCTCTGTTTTTCATGGTCCACAGGTACTGCAGAAGCTGCTGAATATTTCCAGCATTTTCCATTTTATTTCATTGAAACTCCTCCAATTCAGGATATATTTTCAACTCTTTCAATTAAGTGCTACTTATTGGCTTTTAATTCTATATGATTTTTGTTGCCACTTCCTGTACCTAATTAATACACTCTCCTGTGAAGCACCATGGGGAATTTATTATGTGAAGTGCAATGTGAATGCATATAGGTGATTGGGTTGTTTAAATGGTTGGTAAGTGAAGTAATGTTCTTTTCCATCCTCGCTGCATTTTACTAAGAGGTTGAGCTGGTAATATGTTTGCCTTAATAAGAGATTCTGCTCCTCTCTTCTCCAGTTATCTACAGACTGGCCAGGGTGAAGTTGGCACTGCAGGTCTCTGGTCCTTAGTTCAGGAGGTTCGACAACATTTTTATTATATAATGCAACCAAGTTACACACATTTTCACATTCTCATTAACATGTCCATTTTCTTTTTGTGGAGATTGTATCCCTTAATCTCTCCAAATACCTCCAAACTGGGACCTTGTCACAGGCTTTCTGAAATCTTCATATACCGCAGACTCTGCATGGGCACCATCCACCATATCTGTTAGCAACGACCTCTCAACAAGCATTGTCAGGTTTTGCAAATGTTATGTTTATATCTGAAATTCATGCTGACTGCTTTGAAATATTTCCTCTTGTTGTGATCCCAACTGACCTTATTACCGGACAAGTCAGACCCCAGACTGAAATCTGGCTTGAGACAGCATTTTTAATTTTGATCTTATTGAGATGGTCATTCATTGAAACACAAGTATTCAGTGCTGCAGATTCAGTTTCAACAAGCAAACAGAAGTTCATTAGACAAAGTAAATGAAGCTAAAATGGACTAAACCAAATTATTAAATATTATATGAGGCTAAAGATTTAAAAACAAACAGTAAAATACAATCCCATTCATCCTAACAGTACATTTACAGTGAACAAAAACAAAATTGCTGGAAAAGCTCAGCATGTCCGGTAGTATTTGTGAAAAAATCAGAATTAATGTTTCGGGTCCAGTGACCCTTCCTCAGAACAGTTCTGAGGAAGAGTCACCAGACCTGAAAGGTTAACTCTGATTTTTTCATTCACAGATGCTGCCAGACCTTCTGAGCTTTTCCAGCAACTTTTTTTTTTCCTGAATTACAAGCGTCCACAGTTCTTTCATTTTTTTATTTAGTACTTTTACCATACTCACACGAGACAGAATTCCTTTGTTAATCACATCTATAGGGTTTATCTTTACAGATGCTTCAATTCCTGCTCCTAAAAATGTGATAGTCTCTTCCTTGAGACTTTGTACAACTGGGCATATACATTTTCAGCTTTAAATAAACCATGCTGGTTTTAAACCAAACACTTCTAATCTGTAGTTTTAAAACTAAATTTCTTGCACTGAGGTAATCTATTTATTAATAGTTCTAAACTATCTTCTATTTTTAACAGCAACTGCCTTCCAGCTTCAACCCAGACTCTGCAAACCTGAAACCAAAAGGGTTTTTCTGAAGCTATACGAGTGTTTCTCATTAGCCAAGAAAGCCATTCTAGAACCTTCTACTGGCAGCTGAATGCACAATTCCATACTCTGTTTACTCATAAAACTCCCCTAATGAAAACAAAACTCCATTACTCTTCAGGAAGTCTATTTCTCTTACTGTATTTTGTTAAAAGAATCATTCTGGCTATAGAAATACTCGCAAGATAATCACCAAACTTCTTCAGAGATACATATCAAACTCAGGTCAAAATCCAAACCCTAAAATAAATTATATTAAAACATAAATTACAACTTGAAATCACACTGTTCATCTAGATAAGCTCTTCAATGAACTTAGCAAGTACCTAATTGGAGGAATACTTGTTGCTGACCCTCCGTACTCAGCTTTGAAAATGACTGCAATGTTCCAAAGGCCCCGGAAACATGACCGGTCATTTGGGAGCACTATTTTCAAAGCGCCCCCATATCAGACCTCATGGGTGTTTGAAAATCCTGCCCTAAGTGTTACCACCTACTTGCCTTCCCACCGAATTTTAAGATGAAAGATGCAGCAATAATAACTGCTGAAATGAAGTCACGCAATGAAAGCAAAGGAACAAGATTGAAAGGGAAAGGGGAAATGTAAGATTTTATAAGGGTTTCAATTTTCAATCTCGCTTTTAGTTTTCCCTAGTTCACTGTGAACAATGTTACGGGGAAGACATTGCTAATATGTCACCATTTTTGTCTGCCTTTGGTGATAATAGATTACATTGTAACTACTTTCATAAAATAATTTTTCAGATAGGATAAAATAAATCTGTAACCACATTTTCACACTTTGAGGGCATCCTTTTGTACTGGTAGCGAACATACTTAAAGCCTCAGATTGTTAATAAATATCAAAAAATGGAGGTGTGATTTTTCAGCACGTATTGGAATTAATTGTTTGAAATAGCCCCAGAGAATTGAAGGGTGCCAGATGACCTTTGAAATCTAATTTCACACCTGTTTTCCACCATTCCAGTGCAATTGATTATGTGGATATGTGTTAGTTTGAATTTTCTTTTAGATCTGGAAGATGTATGACATAAGCAATTTCTAGATAGTTTTAATATCACTGTTTAAGTTTAGTTTGAAATTTGTTGCAGAGTTTAGGATAAGGATCTTGAGATTTAGAGACTGTATTGTTTCTGTGATATTGTCAGTACCATGCATCAAAAAATGGATGGTTATGCTTTGGTTTTTCTGACTTCGGACTATATCTTTCAAAGGATTTCATTTGAGTGGAAATAATCCATTACACGTAACGCAGATCAAGGGAAGCTCATAGTAACCAATGGATGCTTTAGGGAATTATGCAAATGAACATCTTTACCCAAAAGCCAAGTCATTTACTTCCTGCATTTATTAGTGAAGTCAAAAATAATCTATTTGCCCAATCCTTTCTTTACTAATCTCAGCTGCCAGGGTCACAATTCAATGGCAACAGATCATATGAGGAAAGATTGAGAATTCCGGATCTATATCCAATGGAGTATAGAAGGATGAGGAGGTAGCTCATTGAAACTTACCGAATACTGAGAGGCCGAGATAGAATGGACATGGTGAAGATATTTTGATTAGTAGAAGAAACTAGAACCCCAAGTGCACAGCCCCAGAATGAAGGGACGGCACTTTGGAACTGAGATGAGGTGGAGTTTCCTCAGCCAGAGGGTGTGAATCTGTGGAACTCATTGCCACTCAGAGGCCAAGTCACAGTCTTTAAGATAGACCCAAACAAGTATTGATTTGTAAGGGCTTCAAGGATTACAGGGAGAAGGCAGGAGAATGAGGTTGAGGAAAAAAATATCAGCCATGATCAAATGGTGGAGCAGATTTGATGGTCTGAATGGCCGAATTCTGCTGCTATAACCTTATGGTCTTACTATGGAGCTCAGAAATCTCTACTGTATAGATCTATAACTGAGCTTGACAGGATTCCCAAGAGGCCTCATGGCTGCCCTATGTGTAGAAATTACTATTAGGTTCTGGGCTGTAGTCAGAAGAAGTACCCATGCCTCCTTGATTGGAATGTGCTAGTTATTGAGGTAGAAATGTTACTCGGGACAGTTTCCTCAGTTAATAATATTCAGCTGCTCGATTAATGACCTGATTCTGTTTGAAGTTTAGAGGTGGGTGTGGTGATTGCAAAAGTGTCCAGCTCCATTTACATTGCCAAATTGATGTGCAAGGTTTTCAGGCCTCACTGGCCTGTGGGGCAAGTACAGACATGGTCAGGTGTTAAAATTTTTTGGCAGTAGTTGGTATGCACAACAGGTCTGCCATCTGCACTGGTGGGTAACCAATTAAAGGCAAAGTTCTATTATCATGTCAATACATGTGACAGTAAATCTAATTCGATTCAATTCAGAGTTCTACTGGAAATTTTTCAACTAATTCAGGACCTCAGAAGCTCGCTTGTTCAGTCTTTGGAGCTAGATCACCTCTCTGGACACAACCTCTTGGTACTGACCCAGAGGACCAGAATTTCAGTTCAGTTTCACAAACATATCTGACCACTCAGCCCTTCAGGCCTGTTGCATTATCCAAATGAATCAATAAGACCTGAAAGAACTGAAGGTACTCTAAATCAGGAACAAAAACAAAGTTGTTGGAAAAGCTCAGCAGATCCAACAGCAACTGTGAAGAAAAAATCAGTTAATGTTTCAGGTCCAGTGACCATTCCTTTGAACTGATATCAATAAGACTGTTGTTGCCTATTCCCAATAGCCTTTTACCCCTTTGATAATCAAGAATTCATTTACCTTTACCTTAAAACTAGTCAAAGACTGTGCTTGAGGACATTCCAAAGACTCTGAGAAATTCTTATTATGTCTGTTTTAAATGTGAGACCCTTACTTTAAAACAATGACACCTACTTCTAGACTCTCCGACAGGGTGAAATGACCTTTCTACAATCAACCTGTCAAACCATCGCACAATCTTATATGTTTCAATCAAGGCTCCACTTACACTTCAGTAAATATAAGCTTAGCTTGTCCAATCTTGTCATGAGACAACTCATTCAGTCCAGGTATCATTCTAGCAAACCTTCTCTGAAGTGTTTCCAATTCTTCTGCAGCCTTCCTTAAATAAAGAAATCAATACAATGCACAATACTCCAGATATGGTCTCAGTAATGCTCTGTAAAACTGCAGTCTAACTTCACTAATTCTGTATTTAATTCCCCTTGTGATAAATTATAACATTGTATCAGCTTTGCTAAGTAATTGCAGTGCCTGCATACTATCATTTATGATTCATGCAGAAGTACACAGAGACCCCTCTGCACTTTCTCATTATTTAAATAGCATGCTTCTTTTATTCTTTCTGTCAAAATGGACAATTTCGCATTTTACCATCTTATACTGCATTTACCAGTTACAGTTGTTAAATTCACATTGACATTAGAAAATGTGAGAGATCTAACAGGTTGAAGCAAGTTTGGGGAAGGTGAGAGTCAGGGACATTGGAAGAAGGAAGCAAAACAAAAGAGGGTCTACGAAAGGCAGGAGAGATGAACTGCCAAAAGAAATGATGATGCAAGGCAAAAGGAAGTGTCATGGGGTAAGATCAAAAGATACATGTAGACTGCCTGAAAGTGGCAAATGGTCCTGCGATTTTGACTATTCTATAAGTAAAACTCTATAGCACTCTTTTCAGTGCAACGTTTTTCGTGAAATACTTTCTTTTTGGGGTTGGTTTGTTTTCAAAGCATTTCAGTTTCATTGTAGAGATGTGAGTTGATAGAAGCAATTACAGGATATCAACAGGTTCTATACTGGACTATAGCACACTGATACACATCTACTTCTTGCCAAATATACTGACAGCATGCTTATAACATATGGGCAGCACGGCCAGTTGTTGGCATGATCACCTGATTATATAATCCTATTATTCAGGTGGAGCACTCTCCTGGCCACGTACAAATGAAAAAATGATCAATGTATGGTCACCACTTCTATCAGTTTTGTTTCTTCATGATAAGCATTCCCAGTCTTTTTACATAGAGGGTGGTTCACATGTGGAATGAACTTCCTAAAGAAATGGTGGATGCGAGCACAGTTACAACATTTAAAAGACACTTAATAAGTACAAGAATAGGAAAGGTTTGCAGGGGTATGGACCAGGAGCTGGTGGGTGGGACTAGTTTAGTTTGGGATTATGTTTGGTAACGATGGGTTGGACCGAAGGGCATGTTTTCCATGCTGCATGACTCTGACTCTGTTAATATATTTTTCAAAGTTCAGGGCACTCTAGTTACAGCCTTGAGCCCCACTGAAAGCTGTCAGATTGGCACAGCTCCTGTTGGTATTTCATTTGACAATGTAGAGTAAACAGAAGCACATTGACAGGCTACACATTATGTTCATCCATCTGATACTGTTAGTTAATCTTGTCTTACTACTAGCCATCAAATGTGTCAATGTATATATCTCTTTCAATATACAGGAAAAGATGTTCAATCTGATCCCACCTCCTGATAACCATAGCACAACGCAGCCCTTCAGGCAGGGTACTCAGAGGTGACATTCCAGTCACACCTCCTTTCATTTGCTGTGTACATAAGAACTAGGAGCAGGAGTTGGCCATCCGGCCCCTCGAGCCTGCCCCGCTATTTAATAAGATCATGACTGATCTTTTTGAGACTCAGCTCCACTTACCTGCCCACTCACCATAACCCTTAATTCCTTTACGGTTCAAAAATTTATCTAGCCTTCCCTTAAAAGCACTCAGTGAGATAGCTTCAACCGCTTCACTGGGCAGGGAATTCCACAGATTCACAACTCTTTCGGTGAAGAAGTTCCTCCTGACTGCAGTCCTACATCTGTTTCCCTTTGCTTTGAAGCGATGCCCTCTAGTCCTAATTTCACCTGCTAGCGGAAACAACCGCCCTGTCTCCACCTTATCTATTCCCTTCATAATCTAATATGTTTCTATAAGATCTCCCCTCATTCTTCTGAATTCCAATGAGTATAATCCCAGTCTACTCAGTCAGTCCTCGTAATCCAACGCTCTCAACTCTGGAATCAACCGAGTGAATCTCCTCTGCACCCCCTCCAGTGCTCGTATTTCTCTTCTCAAGTAAGGAGACCAAAACTGCACACCATACTCCAGGTATGGCCTCACCAGGACCTTATACAGCTGCAGCATAGCCTCCCTGATTTTAAACTCCATCCCTCGAGCAATGGCAGACAAAATTCCATTTGCATTTTCAATTACCTGCTGCGCCTGCAATCCCACCTTCAGCGATTCATGTACAAGGACACCCAAGTCCCTCTGCACAGCAGTGTGCTGCAATTTTTTACCATTTAAAACATAGTCCATTTTGCTGTTATTCCTACCAAAATGGATGACCTCACACTTATCAACATTGTACTCCATCTGCCAGACCTTTGCCCACTCACTTAGACTATCTATATCCTTCTGCAGACTTTCAGTGTCTTCTGCACACTTTGCTCTACCACTCACCTTAGTGTCATCTGCAAATTTTGACACACCACACTTAGTCCCCTACTCCAAATCATCTATGTAAATTGTAAACAATTGCGGTCCCAACACTGATCCCTGAGGCTCACCACTAACCACTGAGCGCCAACCAGAAAAACGCGCATTTACCCCTACTTTTCTGAAGAAGGGTCTTGACCCAAAACATCAGCTTTCCTGCTCCTCTAATGCTGCTTGCCCTGCTGTGTTCATCCAGCTTCACACCGTGTTATCTCAGATTCTCCAGCATCGGCAGTTCCTACTATATCCATTTATCCCTACTTTTTGTTTTCTACTGGTCACCCAATCCTCTATGCATGCCAATACATTACCTGTAATACCGTGCAACTTTATCTTATGTAGCAGCCTTTGGTGTGGCACCTTCTCAAATGCCTTCTGGAAATCCAACTACACCATATCCACAGGTTGCCCATTGTCTACCTTGCAAGTAATGTCCTCAAAGAATTCCACCAAATTAGTTAAACATGACCTACCCCTCATGAACCATGCTGGGTGTTCCCAATCGGACAATTTATATCCAGATGTCTTGCTATTGTGTAGAATGTGCATTTCTTGAGAACAGAGGAAATCAGGGTCACAATGCTCTGCTGTGTCCCCATAGATGCCATTTTGTGCCTTAACATGATCTGCCTTTCCCAAATCTTCTGCTGGAACAAATATTACATTTATATATTGCCTTTTAAGACCTTAGAATTTGCACATCAATTTACATTGAATAAGATACTTACTGTAAGTTTAGACAATGTTGTAATATAGGAAAATTTGGGAGTCAAGCTGTGCACAGCAGAGTTCTACAAACTACAATTTAATAATGACTAATAATCTGTTTTAATACTGTTGGATGAGTGATAAACATTTGGCCAGGATACCAGGTAGAAAATTTCCTACTCTTCTTCAAAATGAGGTCATGAGACATTTTGTCCCTATCTTAGGGGATAGTCAGAATTTCATTTTAATGTCTCATCAAAAACAGATCTGGATTTTTGACAGTGCATAGCTCCCAGAATACTGCACTGGAATGTAAACCTCAATTTTATGTTAAGCCCTTTGGAATGAGGTTGGAATCCTCACCTTCTGACTGAGCAACAAGACAGCAACTACTAAGCTACAGTTAGTACTCATGCACTTCACGGTGAGTAGCACTACTGGATACGTTTTCTTAATTGAAACTTAATGTTTCAGGTCCAGTGACCCTTTTTCAGAACTGAAGGGTTTCAAGGATGTTAACTTTGCTTTCTCTTCACAGATATTGCCAGAACTGCTGAGTTAATCCAATAATTTCTGTTTTTATTTCTGCATTCCAGCATCCACAGTTCTTTGCCTTTTTTGACAGTAGAATCATGTTTACTAAGAGATTTACTCAGAGATGTATATGATATTTGATAGATGCTCTAATCCAATATCTGACCCAGACAGATCCAAAATGGTCACAGCTATAGCTGGCCTAACTGTTCCCTCCGTTTGGGTGACGAAAGGGATCTGAAAAGGTAGACCAGTCATTAAGTCCCAACTTGCTTTCTTCTCAGCTCCATAGAACAAGAGATTTTAAAAAATAATGTATCTTATTGCCTGGAAAGGTGATGTGCCTTCCTCTTGATTCATTGTACTGAATATTTCTGTAAACCACTTCAACCCACCATGTACATTTGTAACTTTTTTTTGTTTTATGCAAGTTCAAACATTTATTCAGTGTAATTTTTCAGTTTACTACACACACGAGAATTAAACGCACAGTTGCTGTGTTGCTAGCCTAATATTTGAACCAGCTGTAGAATTCTGATTCTTGAACTCCCCTACTAGAATAGAGTAGGGGAGTTGGACAAACAATGGAAATCTTCTCAAAGTTCAGTGTTGATTTTAGCTCTTAAGACTCCAATACCTCATGAACAATTGAAGGTTCTGAATCCTTGTGTTTTATTATCCTTCACAAGGTTCACTGGGCTTTAGTAATAGAAATGAACCTATCTACCAGTGATTCTTAATTTATTTTTGATTGAAGCATACCTAGGGTGCAGGAGAGGCCATTTAAGCCTTCGAACCTATTCCACCTTCAATAAAATCATCGTTAATGTATGACCTAATTTGGCTTTCTATGCTTCATAGCCATATTAAGTTTGATTAACATTGTCACAGATTTAAATTTAATACTTGATCTTGTATCAATTACTGTTTGTAGAAAAGCAATTTGAATGTTCTTCCACCCTTTAGTTCACTTCTGTACGGGCTAGCTTTAATTTTTAGTCTTTGCCGTCTGGTCCTAGTTTCCACCAACCAGCAAAAACAGTTTCTTTCCATCTAGCATATTAATCCCTTTAATGTCTAGGAGAACACTTTTTCAAATTGATTATTAATCACAGACTTCCACAAACTAAGTTACAATAAGCATAGAACTAAGGTTAACATACGTTGTGGTGGCTTTGATTACAATACGTCCACTTGGAGTGTTGAATAAGTGGGGAAGCTGCAGGAGTTTGGATATGCTCAGCAAGTGAGCAAAGAAGTGGCAAACAGAATACAGTGTGGCAAAGTGTGAGGCGATATATTTTGGAGGAAGATTGGAGGCATAGACTGTTTTCTAAATGTGGAAAGGCTTTGGAAATCTGAAATACAAAGGGACTTGGGGATCCTAGTTCAGTGTTCTCTTAAGGTTAACATGCAGGTTGAGTTGGCAGTTAGGAAGGCAAATGCAATGTTGGCATTTATATCAGGAGCGCTAGAATACAAGAGCAGACATGCATTGCTGAGGCTGTGTATCACTCTAGTCAGACCACATTTGGAGTATTATCAGTGGTTTTGGGCCCAGTGTCTTAGAAAAGATGTGCTAGTGCTGGAGGGGGTCCATAGGAGGTTTACAAGAATGTTCCCAGGGATGAAGGACTTCTCATATGAGGAGCAGTTGACTACTCTGTGTCAGTACGCAATGGAGTTTATGTGGATGTGGAAATTTACAGAACACTGAGAAGCCTGGATAGACTGGACATGAAGAATATGTTTTCACTAATAGGAGAGACTAGTATGTGAGGGCGCTGCCTCTGAGTGTAGGAACAACATTTCCGAACTGAGATGAGGAGGAATTTCTTCAGTAAGAGAGTGGTGAATCTGTGGAAGTTGTTGCAGAGGGCTGTGCGCAGCCAGGTCATTAAGACATATTAAATAGGTTCTTGATTGATGAGGGAATCAAGGGTTACAGGTAGAAGGCAAGAGGATGCGGCTGAGAAATGTATCAGCTATGATCGAATGGTGGAACAGACTGGATGAGCATTCTGCTCCTGTATCTTATGGTCTTATGGCTATCTTCCTGCTATTTTTCAGTGCTCCTTCATGTGTAGTCCCTTATGAGGTGAAACAGCCAGTTTACTGTTCCCTACATGTGCAGTGGCTATGCTGTCCTCATAGTTTCAGGCTTACACTTAGCGTGCCTCTGACCACCGTTATTTGCGTACTGTTTAAGTACAGCACTGAAACCCCCATTGTAACATAGCTCAGTTTGAGGAACTGTCCTGACCAAAAATCTGCTTGTGTTGATTCGTTTGAAGACACAAAAGAATGTGATAAATCTCAAAATTGTTAGAGCAGAAATAATAACTACATTCTCAGAAGTGTTCCTTTTTCTGAAATTATATTGGACACATCAACCTTAAAAAGTGTTGATATTAAAGAGAAACTATCCTTAAGTTATGCTATGAGCTGAGTTTAAACTATTTGTTACTCACTTGAAATAAAACACAACTATAATTGATTATTTGGTGGCTCATCCTTGCCTTTATTAATAAATTATGAAGCTGAAAACAGTTAAATTGTTATACAGCTCAATGCTTTGTCCTGAATTCCAAATGTGCATTGCAGGCATTTATCATACAACCTTCTTTTCTCTTTTTTTGCAGATTGTGTAGAACTCATTCATTATTAATGTTGTGGAAACCAAAGGGCATGTTATTAAAAAAAGTTGTTTGAGTGCAGATGTCATTTTATATTTTAGATACGCACAATGTAGAAGTGAATTTTTGTATCTAATACACACACTATGTTTCATTCGTACTTCATCACAAACAATGCCTTATTTCAACTGGAGGAATATCTGGGTACCATGATGGTTACTCCCTATCACTCTTCCATATACCTGGCAGCACTGCTGCTCATGCATGTTCTGCACCTATTTTAGCTTTAAAATTAATTTTCCATCTGTTTAAACTTTTTCTTCTGTTTTGATCCTTCCCCTCTCAAACATGGGGATTCATGTTGAGCAATGTTTTCAAAGGGACAGGCTACACTGTGACTCCTCAGCCAGGTGTGTGTGATATACACTTTGGCTGTTCAACTTTGATGGGGTATCACAATTGATCTGAAATTTGTTCTCCATGCCCCCCATTTCAACAAGTCCAATTAGGACCACTTCTTTTAAAATTGGCCATAAAAATACAGTGAGTTGTAGTTTTTGCAGGTGTCTCTTGGTGTCACACTGTAACTTGGCAGGATAAGGTTGGAAACCACAGTTAAATGAGGCATTATCTGTTTATGTTGTTTCTCCAAGGCTTCTGTCAAAGTTTGGGATCAGAATAAATCCGACAGTGTTTATCAATACCCTATTCTCAATTTGCTTTCAGTGGGAGAAACGTAGCCATTCAACAGAAGTTTACTGTTCAGAATAAAGGCAAAATAGATCTTTTATGGTAAAAGTCGCTTGTGTAATAATGCGACAGACTGCGTGATTAGCACTTCAGTAGTGTTTTGTTATAGATGTAAATAGTGAAAGCACAGGAGCTGGCTTTCATAATGCATGTGCAGATGGTGTCCTAGTTTTGACAATAGCTTATTATGTTTCTGCTGCAGGCCTGAGCACAGGTCTTGGCATCTACTGTTATTTGAACTTCGATATGCTCAGAGGCGAATTTCGATCTCACTATCTGAGACGCATTTAATAGATGTGTGCCCTGGCAGATCGTCCACAGCTTTTCTCACAGCTGGTTTGAAAAGTTGCTGTTCTTTCCTAGGCAACGTTCAATACATTGTCAGGATTTTTTATTTATGTTGATTGCGTAAGTGAAACTGGACATTTATTGGAAGAATGTTAGCAGTATTTTTGAATTCAGACTATAACATGAATTTATGGAGACCACAGTTCTAGCTCTGTAGTTCACTAGAAGGCATTACAGGTTGACTAACTGATTCTACAATGTTGTTGCCTCATGTTCCTTTCAAAGCTGGCAGAGAACTAGGAGTGTAGTTTTGGGGAGGTCGCTATGCTGATTACCAATTCTTCTATTGAAATTGGAGATCAATTGAAATGTATTACTATAATAATTTACTTTGTTCTCAGATTTCTGGATCACTATTCCAAACCAAATAAGCCCCTCTCAATTAGTGCCACTTATCTGCTGCCTATTTTTACCCAGGAAAATCTTCCCTGCCTTCTTTCTAGAACATAATATATCCTACAAAATTGAACAAACAAAATAATGAATGAAACCTATTTATAATATCCAGTGAATGTTGATACAATCAGGTCTTTTGAACTAGAAATATCATAGTACAGAAAACACAATGCCACTTACCGAATCATCTGGTATCAAAGGCCTTGATAATATATTGTGCTGTACATGACGTATTGGGAAATGGTTGCTAATTCGTCAGCGATGTATGAATTTTATGCTTTTAAATTTAACTGAAGCTCAGAACCCAAAAGAAGAGGAACGGATAGTGCATCAGGCTGCACAAAGAAACAGAACTGGAATTTGCATAATATCTTAGCATGATCCAAAGTGTATGAAAGCTAATGACCCACATTTGATATGTACTCATTGCTGTTATGTAGGCAAACATGACAACCATGTCTTCTTGGTAAGCCACATTGCAAGCCTTAGCACAGGAAGCTGCAAGGAGAAGTGATTGATCCATGGAGGCCAGAAGCCCCTGCAGAAAGATACTATAATGAATGGAAATAGCCCTGGAAGTCAGTGTGAGGACTGTGGCCCCAAAGGCTTGGAAACTGTGCAAAACAAAACCTCACTGAGGTTTTGAAGGTCAGTGAACACATTTTCAAATGCCATATCCTACCAACTGCATCCTCACATACTGCCAGCTGAATGTGCAAGGAACAGTGAAAGGGCCAGAAAATAAATTTCAACTGAGGCCACAGAATCATGAGAGCCTCTGAATTTATTTAAGCTGAAAGTGAGCAAATTTAAATAGATCTGTTGTAGGAGTCTAGTAGAAGACAAAATGTCAGCAAAAAGTAAAATCTTAAAAAGGACTCAGACGCAGAAAAGAAGCTGCAATTTCAGCAGGAAAATCTATAAAGGCTGCAGCTGGAGACGTTTATTTAAATATTTATGCAGAACAAAGCATGTGCTGGAAGGTGTGAAAATATCTGTCTGTTTACCCAGGAAGCAGGAAAATGCCATGTTGGCCGCAGAAGGTGGAAAAATCCCAGAAGAAATGGGTTGCCAACCATTAGTTTGATTTTTGGAAAAGCAGAGGAGCCCTGGAAGGATGGGAGAACATACTAGGTGGTATGGAGGAGATATAGTATTTGAAAGAAACTAATTTAAAAAGCTTGAAACCAGTGTATCACTACAGATGAACCATGATACAATTTAAAAGCCTTGTTCAAGAATTCAGTACAGTATTAAAGCAAGTACGGGCAAATAAAAGAAGTACTGAATTATTGCAGTGGCACGGGATGTGGCAAACTTTATATCAGACAATTGAAAACAACGTACATGAACACAACAATGCAAGCTCAAGAAAGAGCAGGCTGTACATGTTATTGTGATGATACTGGTTTAAAATAGCTTTACAGTAATAAGACTAATCAGCACATTGAGAAGAAATAGAAATAGCTACACACTTCCGAGGAGATTCAAGGTCAGAAATGAAGCACATTGATCAAAGAATTAGACTTGGTGGAGTTGACAAATTGTTAAGATACGGTGTTACCTTAAAGCCAAACACTGTGAGCTGAATCTAACAATTTTTTTGGTAAATACGATTGTGTGAGATGCTGAGCAAATTTTCTCACAGTAGCTTGCACCAAATTTGCCTCATGAATGAATTTCCCTACCCTCGTTATACCCCTCATGGCCAATTCTAGCACAGTTTTACCACATGCCATTCTGAGGACAACTCACCACTTACTTGGAATTAACTGGCATCTCATGCACCAGGCCTTCTGTAATTTCCTGTTGTGCACCCAGATAAGTATTGTCAGTCCAGGGCTACCTGGCATTGTTCCTGACCTTTGCTCCGGACATGGCGGATGAGGAAATTGTAACCTCCCTCCTTCCCTCCTTTGGGGACTGGGATCTCAAGGTTCTGCTGGATGAGGTGGTACAGATGAGGACTTCCTGTTTCCCCAGGACAAGCAGAGGACAATACTGCACCAGATCATGGCAGCTTGGTCTGAGGTTAAAGCAATCTTAGCCATATGGAACAATTCCCAACTGTCTGATGGAAAGTCAATGCCAAGTGGCAAGCTGAATCTGTCAAGTATCTGTTCTGACTTTCATTCTGAGATTTTCCGACATCTAATTTATTTGCATGTTTGATAAGATAGGAAGCTGAATTTTAATGAGATGACTTGAGCCATCAACAAAGAGTTTAACCAGCATTAATTCCCCTGGCTACTTCCTACTGCCTCGTGAGAAATTTGCCACACTGCTCATCAAAAAAAAGCACAAAAGATAGCGCAAGTTGCTCATGCCATTAAAATTGGATCGGAAAATGTCTTGTCGGATTCTGCCACAAATATCAGTATAGCCATTTTGCTCAGACTTCTCGAAGAACCCACACATTGTTTCCCTGCAGAGGTTTTAACATCAAACGAATAGTAGCTTTTCAGTCACTAGCTGAGGGCTTGACACATACCACAAAATGTAATCAGGAAGCTATATTGTTCACATGGGCCCAAAGAGATGACCAACATGGATTCATGTTAAAGTACTATGTTAACATCATGCAGAAAGCCATTTTAAATACTTAGGTAATATCCTGGAATTACACGTATTTTCTGGCCCTAAGTTTCATAGACTGTGCGCACACATTTTAAGCTACCTCATTGCCCCTGGAGATCTGCAGTCACAAGTCAGAGTTGTATTTGGTGACCAAAACAAACTGAATGCTTATACAACCCTAGAAAGTGAAGCAGCTTTGATTTGTGTAACCAGTTGTTTTTACTTGAAAGAAGAATAAACATTGCATATATCTAAATTTTTCAAAGACAACTTTGACTGTTGCAATGCTTCCATTGCTTAAGTCAAAAAAGGAAGGTTTGCAATAATTGGGCTGTGAGCTCAACTGAAAATTCTATTATGGTATTAATCCTGATTTTTAGCTGATAAACTACATGTGGTGACCCAGTTGATTTATGCAGTGTGCTGCGATTTCTGAATAATGAGTGGTTAATTTCACAAACAGTTAGAGGAAAAGAATAGCACTCTGAAGTGCAAAATGTTTCTTCACTTTAACCTTTAATTATCTTTCAAAAAAAGCTTCTGGCTTTATGTTTGCATTTCAATATTATGTTTAAAGTGAAAATTTCACCTCTGTTCACCTTTATTTAGATCCAAGGAAACAGCTTGTTCAGAATAGAATCAGGTTGATTCTATGTATATTGGTTAGGATTATAGTTTTAATTTTAATAAATACTGTTGTGAAATAATGTAGGTGTTCTATGTTATAGTCCAAAAAGAAAATTGACATGCTATAATTTAAGTTCTGGAATTTTCATACGCTGAGATTATTATTGCATTTTTACATTTCAGCTGCTCTGGGGTCACCAAAGAGAACCAAACATTTTAGTAATTTAATCAATGTGCCACACACAGGCTCCTCAGCTAAAACAGTTTACCTCTTAAAAGTCGAATTACATAAACAAAACTTCGAACAGTTATTTTCAATATATTTGATATTATTCCCAGTAATTGATAATATAACTACACACACACACACACACACACACACACACATATATAGGAAGAAAGGTGTTCATGTATATTTTCTGATCTCAGCACTCAGTGTCGGCATCAAGTATTTCTCAGTCTTGAGTACGTGCTGAATAAGTGGTTAAAAACATACTAGCTATGAAGAGAGATTGAGTAGATTAGAATTATTTTCATTAGAAAGACGGAGATTGAGGGGGGACTTGATTGAGGTCTACAAAATCATGAGGGATATAGACAGGGTGGATAGCAAGAAGCTTTTTCCCAGAGTGGGGGACTCACTTACTAGGGGTCATGAGTTCAAAGTGAGAGGAGGAAAGTTTAAGGGAGATACGCATGGAAAGTTCTTTACACAGAGGGTGGTGGGTGCCTGGAACGCGTTGCCAGCAGAGGTGGTAGACGCAGACACGTTAGCATCTTTTAAGATATATTTGGACAGGTACATGGAAGGGCAGGGAGCAAATGGGCACAGACCGTTAGAAAATAGATGACAGGTTAGACAGGGGATCTTGATCGGCGCAGGCTTGGAGGGCCGAAGGGCCTGTTCCTGTGCTGTAATTTTCTTTGTTCTTTGTTCTTTGTTCTTTGTATACCTCAGCCCCATTCTCAGGAGCAAAGTATCATGTAACATTTTATATTCGTCTGTTCTGAGTAAGAAGAAATTTAGGTATTCTTGTGCTGTGTTAACAGTACCCAGTATAACTTCTGAGAAGACAATTACAAACAGCAGCCTGCCTAAACTTTCACCTTACCAATCAGGTCTGAATTTAAAACCAGATGCCAAGAGCGTCCAGTGCCTACCCTTTTATACCGAGGTAAACGCCATAAAAATGGTTTTGAATACAAAACTCCACAAGGTTTTCATAGAATCGCTACAGTGTGGAAGCAAGCCATTTGGACCAACAAGTCTACATTGACCCTCCAAAGAGCAGCCTACCCAGACCCACCCCATCACATTGCATTCCCCATTGCTAATCCCCTTGGCCTGCATATCTCTGAACACTATGGATAATTTAGTAGGCAAAGGCACATAACCTGCACATCGTTGGACTATGAGTGGAGATTGGAATACCTGGAGGAAACCCACGTAGACATGGGGAGAATGTGCAAACTCCACTCAGCCACCCAAGAGTGAAATCGAACCCAGGTCCCAGGCACTGTGAGGCAGCAGTGCTAACCACTGAGCCACGATGCTGCCCACTGTTGGTTGGCTAAGTTGGCTGGGTAGCTCGTTTGCATTGTACAGCAACACCAACACCATAGGCTCAATTCCTCTACTGACTGAGGTCACCGTGAAGGTCTTGCTTTCCTCACCTTGCCCCATGCCTGAGATGTGGTGACCTTTATGAAGACACCCCCCGATCATCATCAATGGTGCTGAGGTGGAAAGGTTCATGTGTGTCAAGTTCCTAGGAGTGATGATAACCAACGATCTATCGTGGACCTCCCACGTAGATGCGATGGTCAAGAAGGCACAACAACATCTCTTCTTCCTCAGGAGGCTTAAGAATTTCTACATGTTCACAAGGACCCTCACCAACATCTATAGGTGCACCATAGAAAGCATTCTATCTGAGTGCATAACGGCTTGGTACAGCAACTGCTCTGCCCAGGACTGTAAAGAAACTACAGAAAGTTGTGTACACAGCCCAGGCCATCACGCAAACCAAACTGCCATCCATGCACTCTATCTAAACATCTCATTGATGCAGAAAGGCTGCCGACCTCATCAAAGGCCCCTCCCACCCTGGTAAAATTTCCTTCCAAACTTGTCCATCAGACAGAAGACACAGAAGCTTAAACATATGTACTATAGGTTCAAAATGGTTTCTTCCTTGTTGTTATTAGACTGCTGAATGGATCTCTCTAATTTCAAATCTAATGTTGATCTTGTTTTTGTGCACCTCTGTACAGCCATAACCTTGTATTCCTCACTTTGTCGAAACACCCTTTGATCCGTATGTCCTCATATGTTATGATTTGCCTATACTGCTCGCAAAACAAAACTTTTCACTGTACTTAGGTGCGCATGACAACAATAAGTCAAATCAAATCAGTCTCCGCTCTAATGAGAGAACAGGACTAAGGCAATTTTAGTTATCACAGTGAAAATACAGACACTGGTTATTTTAAAAGGATTAAAGAACTATTTTATCCAGTAATTCTTGCTATCTTTTGACTGATTCTGTCCCCACTGTCTCTCACATTTTCCTATACATTATCTTCAAACTATGGTTTCTGCTTTCCTTTGAGGATATGCCCAGGTGAAGTATAGCAGGAGACAAAGAGACACTCAATTCTTACTGTAAACTTTAATGTACTTTGGCATTTCTCATTAGGTTGTTTTGAATTGTCTGGAACTTACATCCTTCAGGTGCTGTAAACTTCTCCACCTATTGATTTAGGTCAATAGTATTTGTCTCTATTGCATTTCCACCTTTTCACTTTTTATGTTGTTTCAGTGGAATGATCCCTCTGAGATCCTGGCTCTTTCTTTGCCCGAGTCGTTTCTCTCCTGTGCTCGTTCAATGACAGGTTACCTTCTGCATCCTGTGCTGTAAGAATTGTCCAATCAATCCTATTTCCTGGCACTTGTTTTGCATTCTCTCTTACCAATACTCTTCCCTGTTCCACAGTCTTTCAGGCAATAGTGTGAATGCTGCACTTGCATTTGAAGCAATAGAAATAAAACAGAAGAAATGAAAAAATAGAGGAGGATGCATAATCACTTAGCCATCAGAAAGGATGCCCTTCCATAAGTCCTTAATAGTAAGTAACAGCAACAACAACATTTGATATAACATTTTTATTGTAACAAAATGCTCCAAGATCCTTCATAGGAATATTAGCAAATAAATCATGATACCAAACCATAGACGGAGATATTGAAGCTTGGCCAATGAGACAGGTTTTAAGGAGTATCTTTAAAGGAGGAAAGCAAGGTAGAGGTGAAGGAGTGTTGGGGGGGACGAAATTCAGAGCTTAAGATGTAGGCAAATCAAGTAGCAAACTCTAAGGTGCAATGATTAAAATCAAGAGACCAGAATAAAATGTCCACAGATATCTCAGAGAGTTATGGGGTAGATGAAGTGACAGAGAAAGAGATTAATGAGGCTATGCTCTTGAAAATTGGGATAAAAAGATAGATCAAAGATAATTTAAATGGAAAGCAAGATTTAATAACAAAGATGTCATGGTGCAGTAATGGTTTTAGTGAAGAGACACACACTGGTTTAGTGTAAGTATTAATGCCTTAATGAAATTCTGTCTCAAAGATTAGCCATGAAAACAAGTCTCAGATTGGCATTTCGCAAAGAAAGAACAAATTAAAGTGGAGAATAAAGTTCATGGTCTGAATTTGTTGAACATAGCATTGAGCTCAAAAGGCTATCAAGAGCCTAATCAGAAGATGAGGAGCCATTCCTTAAGTTAGCCTTGGGTTTTAGTGGAACATTACAAGAAGATGAGGATAAAAATATGAACATGGCCCCAAGGTGGTGAATTAAAATAGAAAACAACCAAAAGGTCAGGGTCATGTTTGTACAGTTGGTGAAGGTGTTCTAGAAAGCAATCACCCAGTCTGCATTTGGTGTCCAGTTTACAAAGGGGATTGTGTTGTGAGAACTGAGTGCAACATTGTAACAAACAAGCGAGGAAGGGTGAGTCAGCACCTTTGTCCTTTATTCTCTCAGTTGGCCACAGCAAAGGTTTTTAATTCTTTCTGGTATTCAGTATTTCACACTTTAATTAAAATGCACTTCTAATTAAGATTAATCATAGGAACGTTACATAGACATATAGAAGATAGGAGCAGGAGGAGGCTATTCGGCCCTTTAAGCCTACTGCACCATTCTTCACAATCGTGGCTGATCATCCAACTCAATAGCCTAATCCTGCTTTCCCTCCATAACCTTTGATCCTATTCATCCCAAGTGCTGTATCTGGTCGCCACTTGAATACATTCAGTGTTTTGACATCAACTACTTCATGTGGTAATGAATTCCATAGGCTCACCACACTTTGGGTGAAGAAATGCTTCTTCATCACTGTCCTAAATCGTCTGCCTTAAACCCTCATACTGTGATCCCTGGTTCAGAAGTCAATTACAATGTTTCCTTGATTGAAAAAAAGAGGAACTCGTTACTTCGCAGCACAGAGAAAAATAATAATAAAAGTAATAAGAGATAACACAGTGTGGAGCTGGAGAAACACAGCAGGCCAGGCAGCATCAGAGGAGCAGGAAAGTTGACGTTTAAACTTTCAAACGTCAAATAGATCCTCACACCCCACTTCCTGTAAAGACTCCATCCCATTGTCTCAGTTCCTCTGTCTCCGTCACATATATTCATTGAGGCCAACTTTGACAAGGGAGCCTCTGAAATATCCACATTCTTCCTCAACTGAGGATTCCCCAGCTCCGTTGTCGTCAGGGCCCTCATTTGGGTCTGACCCATCTCCCGAACGTCTGCCCTCACCACTTCTCTTCCCTCCCGCAACAGTGATAGGGCTCCCCTTATCCTCACCTACGATCCCACCAACGTTCACATCCAGAAGATCGTCAGATGTCGTTTCTGCCATCTCCAGCAAGATGCCACCACCAGACACCTATTCCCTTCCCCTTCCTTGTCTGCCTTCTGCAGGGACCATTCCCTCCAGGACACCTCAGTCCACACTTCCTTCACCGCCAACACCTCCCCATAGCCCTATGGCACCTTCCCCTGTAGCCAGCAAAGGTGAAACACCTGCCCATTTACCTCCTCCCTCCCACTATCCAAGGGCCCAAACATACCTTCCAGGTGAAGCAACACATTTCACCTGCACTTCCTAGAATCTAGTCTACTACATTCGCTGCTCACAATGTGGCCTCCTCTACATTGGGGAAACAAAGCATAGACTTGACAAACGCTTCACAGAACATGTACATTCTGCTTGCAAAAAAGACCCTGAACTACCTGTTGCCTGCCACTTCAATGCACCACACTGCTCCCTGGCCAACATCTCTGTCTCTGGCTTGCTACAGTGTTCCAGCGAAGCCCAATGCAAGCTGGAGGAACAACACCTCATTTTCCGCTTGGGGACCCTATAGCCCTCCGGACTCAATATTGAGTTCAATAATTTTAGGGCCTAAGCTCTCCCATGTCCTAGCACCCCCCACCCCACACACCAGGACTTGTGACCGCATAGCCTGCCATTACACACCCCCTATTGTTAGTCACCGACAGTCCCCAATAACAACTGTTCACCCTCCCAGCCTGATCGTTAGCAACTCCTTTGTCTGTCCACCTGTCTTTCTCTCTCTTTGGGCTCTATCCTATAGTTTACCCCAGCCACATCCCTATTTTTCTGCATATAAACTGACCTTTTCCCAGCCACCATCAGTTCTGAGGAAGGAACACCAGACCTAAAACATTAACTCTGTTTTCTCCTCCACAGATGCTGCCAGACCTGCTGATCTTTTCCAGCAACTTTGTTTTTGTTCCACATTGTGTTAACTCTGACTCCAGCATTGTCAGTTCTTAACTGTCTCTAAATAAAAATAATGAAACGTGTTATCAAAACACATGTAAACATCAGTATAAAGTTTAAAAAGGAGAGAGTTTCTACTACAAAACTAGAGATGAAGAATAGTAGTTTAAAAAATTCCTTGGAATACATGCACCTGAAACTGTATCTTGAGACTTTGGTTGTTTAATTGATGGAGTCCTGAAGGGTTATACTGGACTCAAAATGTTAGCTCTGTTACTTTTCCACAGATGCTGCCAGACCTGCTGAGTTTCTTCAACATGTTTCTCCAATTTGCTTTCTCACTGGGGCCCTGTTTTAAGAGGTTGAGAGAAAAAAGAAGGGAGAAAGAGTGAGAAAGCCTTCTAGTTATACTTGTTCAAACCCATTTTCTTTTCCCTTGTACCCAAAACAGTTGCCTGAAATACTGTTTATTTATACATTCAACTGTATGGCTTCATTGTTTATTTCCAAACTGTATAATTGACAGGCAACATTCACCCTAATACATCTAACATCTGGAAAGATGTACATCAAATAGGGGGCTCAGTCCTCGGTGACAGGTTGCGGTATTTTCATGATACATTAATTTTAGTTCATAGCAGTTCATGTTTATTGATTTTTTTTATGAACCTGGTTCAAGCTAGATAGTCATGCACTGGAGCTATCTTAAGTCAGTGTTTTCTTTTTATAAAACTGCTTTAGATTATGAAATATCCCAGATATTAAAATTAAAATCAGATGACGGATGTCAAAAAATAATAGTCCATTTTCATCACTGCCCAAACAGTTGTCTAAATTGAATGAAATATAGGTGAAGCAATTTAGAGTCTTGAACGGTGAGAAGGGAGATGGTAAAAAGGCAGGAATTACACCTTTTGTGATTGCATGACAAAAATGCTGTGGAAGGATATAAAGTGTTGAGGGTGATTGAGGAGTGGACCAATGTGCCTTGGGTAAAATAGTCCCTTAGGAATGCTAATGGGAGGAACAAGGAAGATGTATTTGGCAGTGGCATTGTGCTGCTGATGGCAGTAATGGCAGAGGGTGATCCATTTACTACAGAGGCTGGTGAAATCGGAAGTCAGGTTAAGGGAATCCTATCTCAAGTTTCAAGGTTAGAAGAAGGGGTGAGGACAGATGCACAATAAATGAGTCAGACATGGTTGTGGACTGTATCCGTTTTTGGGGGTCGGGGTGTGCAGGCAGTGTTGCTGGAATCCTGTGACAAAAAGGGAAGACATGTCAGATCAACAGAGTCTTTACAGGAAGCAAGATGTGAAGTGGTGTAACCAAGGTAGTTAGGGAAATCAGTGCATTGTAATAGAAATTAGTAAACAGCCTCTGCCCATAAATGGAGGGTCAGAGCAGGAAAAGAAGGTTGAAGGTGGACTTCGCAAAGGTGAGAGAAAGGTGAATGGAAATGGAGAAGGAAAATGGATGAATTTTTGTAGTCCTCGGCACGTTGAGGAAGCAGTCCTAATGCATTATTGATCCACCAGAAAAACTCATTTGGAGGGGTGTTGAGTTGGACTGGACTAAGAAATGTTCCACATGTTGCACAGCAGATAGGCCTCCACACCAAACATGTTTGCCTGGTTGAGGATACAGCCAAAACCCATTGATTCGGAAGGTGGTTTGCTACCACCTATTTCTCTCCAGGAGCCTGGCTGCTTTTTTTTACAGTGTTAATTAAAGTTTGTAAATAGTAACTGAGGGCACCTTCTTATTTGAAACATCCTCTCAGTTACTGACCTTGCACTACAACTGTGTGCTCGTCTCAAACTGCAAAGTCTCTGATGGCCTTCCAGTTTTGATAGCCTACCCACAGCCCTGGATTAGACCTCTCTTCAAAGCTGATATGCTCCATCTCGGGCAACATCCTGGTGAATCTCCTCTGCAACCCCTTCAGTGCAATCTCATTATTTCTGTAGAGCAGGGATACACTATACTGCACACATTCCTCCAGCTGTGGCCGAACTAAAGTTCTGTATGACTCACACATGACTTCCCTGCTTTTATAAGCTATGCTTCGACCACTAAAGGCAAGCATCCTGTAAAGCTTCTTAACTACCCTATTAACTTGTCTTGCCACCTTCAGGTATTTATGGATAAGCACCCCAAGATCCCTCTTCACAGGAGCTTCTACATTGCCTCCATTCCTGCTGTTGGAGAGTCCTGAAAATTCAGCATAATACCTCTGTTTATCTTGCCATTGATCCTGCCAGCCCTACTTTTTGTTCATATATATTCTGATTTTCAATCGCAAAACAGTTAACCCTACCTCTACCCTTTACCCATCTCTGATTAACACCCCATCACCTCCAGCCTCCAAGTTAACATTGGGGTCACTGCGCGAACTACTGCATTTTATCTTCTTTCCTACTTGTGCTATGTTTTCATTTTGTGGCACATATAAATTGAAACAAGACCCCCTCTAATCTTGCAGTCTTAAAGACTACATCTCATACAAGCCACTTACGACAGGTATTGTATTGCTGAGCTTAGATTGTTAAAACACCAAGTCAAATTCCAATCGATATGGCTTGTTCTAAATTAGGATATTTCATAGAATAGAGAACTGATCGGCACAGGACCTTTACCCACTGAGCTGTTAAAGAAACATTTAAATTACAAACGATTTGAGAAAGTGCAATTGCACTGGTATCATTACTCCAATCCTGGTTATTCGGTAGTTCTAATTTAACTTATTAAATACAGGCATTATGTTCCTCATAATCTGCCAACAATGTGCCTCAAACATAACTGCAAAAGCTGTATTGGTGTGTGTAATATAGATTTCCTATGCCAGCTTTTCACTGTCAATTCTGAATGATCCTGCCATTTTAGTCCCAATTATCACCACATTATGGACATTTTTGTGTTCTAAATTCATGCCAACTGTAGAAACACTTTGTTAGTGCCCAGAATATTTTGGCTTGGAATGTTTCACAGATCTATTGATTCAGCCTGGATCAAGCACTTGATTAAATATTGTGGTCTGCATTTTGTTTCATTGGAGATACAACAGAGAGGCAATTTAAATCCAATAGAATGCAGTGAAAACTCCCTCCCAAGCCACCTGGCTGCTTCTTGACTTGCTCTCCTCAGTTCTAGGATTTCACACAGAAAACAATGTTTAAATCTATCTCAGCATTAGCAGCTTGCTCTGAGGCTAGTAGACAAACCAGCTTCCAGGGAAACACCATATGCCACCAGTCAAGATACATAGCATTTATCCTATTCTGTTGCCTACCCTACCAATCAATTCCTGACCCAAATTGAAAGACTCCTCCAGCTCTGTGCACTCTCAATTTTGTTAATAATCCCTCGTTTGAACCCTTATCCTGTGCTTTCTGGAAATTCATTTTGGCGATACCCACCAACACACCTTGACCTACATTGTCAGGTATGACTTATCCTTAACAATGTTTTGCTGTCCTCAATCTAGGACTGTAGAAAGACAGGAACAGAAGTAAGCTATTCAGCCCTTTGCTATTTAATCATGGCTTATCGAACACCTCAATGCCTTATATCTACACTGTCCCCATAACCCTTTGTGCCATTAATAATCAAACATATTAAGCAAATACTTTGCATGCCTTCTGCAAAAGAGAAAAAAATATAATTCCAATGCTAGAAGGAAACCCAAAAACAAAAGGGAGTAATTTATTGTAATCAACATCATTTACAAAAAGCTGGAAGGAAATAATTGGATTGAGACTTAAATATGCTCAAAGACTGAGCTTTCATGGCCCTCGAGGGTAGAGATTCACAATCTTCTGAGCAAAACAGTTTTTCTCAGCTTGATCCTAAGTAGCATCTCCCTTATATTCAAATTGTGTCCCCAGTTCTAGACTTTCCAACCAAGGGAACCATGTTACCTGCTTCTCCCTTGTCTGTCCAATAAGATCACCTGTCATTCTTCAGAACACTAAAGAATATAAGCTCAGATGCCCAATCTCTCTTAACAGGACTGTACCACCATCTCAAGAACAAGTCTGGTGAATCTACCATCTGCTCATGTTGTTCAAGTGCTCAGTCACTCCATCTGTAATGATGGATGGTACTAGTTTTCCAACAACTGATGTTAAACCAGCATGCGTGTGGTTATTTAGTTTGTCTTCCATTCTTTTTGAAAAATGAAGTGACATTGGCAAGGTTAACATTATAATCCCAATCAAGAGAGCTTTGAAAGATCATGAATAATGTTTCTGAAATATTGTTGTGTTTATCTTTTATTACCCAGTCTGGAAATCATCCGATGCTGGATTGTTTTTAAATTCTCAATCCAATTATTTCCTTCCAGCTTTTTGTAAATGATGTTGATTACAATAAATTACTCCCTTTTGTTTTTGGGTTTCCTTCTAGCATTGGAATTATATTTTTTCTCTTTTGCAGAAGGCATGCAAAGTATTTGCTTAATAAATCTGCCTTTGTGTTATTGTCTATTGTTGTGTTTCCTGCATCAATCTTTATGAGTCCACACATCACCATTAAAGACAAGCAGAGTTGTCACTGTAGTAGACAATAGGGTAGTGAGATATTTGTTAAACTTGTACTTTGTATTTGTTTGCCCAGTAGGGAATGAGGACAAAATTCTAGTGATAGAAAGGAAACTAAAAATTATGGAGACAGGCAATAAATACTGTCCTTACCAGAGAAATACATATCAAGAAATAAAAGTATTTTTTGAAGTAGACTTGAAATTGAAATGGGAGTTCATGTCCTTTTATTTCAGCATGACAAATATGAATTATGCTACCAGTAGCAGAAGTTATCAATTATTTTCTGTCCCAGCATCATGGAGATCACACATTCAACAACAATTATGGGTGGATGTAGCCCAAAACTTTGCTTTGGCTACATATTGCAGCACTGAGGTGTGGAATTGGAAACAGCAGGACTGAAGACCAATACCTTCAACTCATAAAAGATCATCTGCCCTTTTTCAGCCATCAAACTGGGGCAGAAGATGCATGCATATGCCTGCATCTTCCCTTCAATCTTGCATGCATCTTCTTAGTTCCTCATTTCCTTAGAAAGTTTTTTTTCCAAATCTTGCTACCACTTTATTGGGAAATTCTCTTTTAAAAGTTCACCTTTTTTTAAAATGTCACTTGAATGCAGCTTTCCCACTGTCATCATTGGTGTGTTTGTAGGCTTATCCTAATCTTCAAATGCTATGCTAATACGTTAATCGAGAAAACAATGGGTTCAAACAGCCCAGTTTGAATCTGACTAGAACAATGCCATTAGAGGAAAATTTAGCCTGAATATTGATTGATAAAATGTGGACTTATTCCATTAATTTTCTTGATTAATGAATCCCTCACTGTTCTCATTTTATCTCATTGTACAATCATTAAAGTAGAGTCCCTTGAATATCTACACCCTACAAGACAACTCATTATTTCCTGCAATAGCTTGCTCTTATAACAGCATTTGATCTCATTTTTACCCACTTTGGTCTCATATGCACTGCTCTGACAAGTGCCAGTATTTATTTTCTCTTTCATCTACTGTTTAATTTTTTTACCATATGTAGGATTACAGTTAATTGATTTAAAACATTTGACATTTCAACAGTATTTTACTAAAACTACGACCTTTATGCAAATTCTTTCAAATTAAGGAAGGTATTTAAACTATAGAACCAGCAAATTCTGTCTTTATAATTCCCTTGCCTTTATATATATGAGTCTTTTGAAGGAAATTCAAAATAATTGGGTGTCCTGGAACAAAAGCAGAAAATGTTGGACAAACTCCGCAGTTCTGGCAGTATCTGTGGAGAGAAAAACAGAATTAACATTTCAAGTTCATTGATCCTTTCTCATGCAAGTTGTTATTTCAGAAAACCGAGTAAATGTATGTTCAAAACAGCCTGAATACCTCCTAATTTTCCCTGGACAATGATAGGACACAGACCTCAACGATAACCACTGCCAAGTCCAAGAAAATCATTACAGTTCTTTTAAATGTCCAAAGCATCATATTCAGATTAAGTAATAATCTTTTTTCCCTTAAAATTCAACCAAGCCAAAAATATTGCAAATCTGAACATACCTAGCATTGTATATGACATGCTGTCAGCCTAAATATAATTCTCCATAGTACCAATATTTCTTAAGTGAACTTTCAAGTTTAAAGCCAAAGTGACCCTAAATAGGGATCTCCCACTTTATGCACATCACATTTCTAACAGTTTCGGATTTAAAGATGTTCCAAAGGAAATCAAGAGTGTCAGCAATGTTAGAGGGAAGGCAGTGTAGCTTATGAAGTGATGTATTCCACTGCATCCTGTCACAAATTGAAAAAATTTCAATATATAGGTGCAGTAACTACTGTTTTTAAAAAAATCACAGTAAACAGCACAAAGATGGTTGAAGGAGGGTCTCTACCTGAAGCATCAATTTTCCTGCTCCTGTGATGCTGCTTGACCTGCAGTGTTCCTCCAGCTCCACACTGTGTTATACCTACTTTAATCCTGTGATTAGATTTAGAATTAACCTTAAAGGAACTTCTCCAAAGTTAATCAGAGATAGCAAGAACTGTGGATGCTGGAGGCAGAGACAACACAGAGTGGAGCTGGAGGAGACCCTTCTTCAACTTGCCTGCTCCTCTGAAGCTGCCTGGCCTGCTGTGTTCCTCCAGCTCCACACTGTGTTGTCTCTTTCTCCAAAGTTAACATCAGTCACACAAACCCATGTACTTCCAAAAGATAATAAAATGTGAGGCTGGATGAACACAGCAGGCCAAGCAGCATCTCAGGAGCACAAAAGCTGACGTTTTGGGCCTAGACCCTTCATCAGAGCATCTGCAGTTCCCATTATCTCTGATATTTCCAAAAGAGTCTAGATTTCTAACTGTTATGCCAAAACATGTTTCTAGGATAACTGTCTTCAAAAGTAGTGTTACACATTAGAACTACAAGTTACAACTGTCCTGTATAATAATGGGCTAATGATTTTCCATTTAAACCCTGGAATGGGCCAGAGACAGTTGAGTATTTGCAGTGCAACCTTTTGTCTCAATAGTGACTGGTTCCCTTCCTCTAGGAGGCTTCGTAACATGATACCGACAGTATTGAATCCAATTGCATCCCTAAACCAGCCCAGTTCGTCCCCTCCCCCCACTGCACCACACAACCAGCCCAGCTCTTCCCCCCCACCCACTGCATCCCAAAACCAGTCCAACCTGTCTCTGCCTCCCTAACCGGTTCTTCCTCTCACCCATCCCTTCC
Organism: Stegostoma tigrinum; assembly: GCF_030684315.1. Lineage (NCBI taxonomy): Eukaryota > Metazoa > Chordata > Chondrichthyes > Orectolobiformes > Stegostomatidae > Stegostoma > Stegostoma tigrinum. Next base: position 53,735,094 of record NC_081361.1, on the reverse strand, counting down.
TCCCACCCCAAGCCACACCCCCATCTACCTACTAACCTCATCCCACCTCCTTGACCTGTCCGTCTTCCCTGGACTGACCTATCCCCTCCCTACCTCCCCACCTATACTCTCTCCACCTATCTTCTTTACTCTCCATCTTCGGTCCGCCTCCCCCTCTCTCCCTATTTATTCCAGTTCCCTCTCCCCATCCCCCTCTCTGATGAAGGGTCTAGGCCCGAAACGTCAGCTTTTGTGCTCCTGAGATGCTGCATGGCCTGCTGTGTTCATCCAGCCTCACATTTTATTATCTTGGAATTCTCCAGCATCTGCAGTTCCCATTATCTCTGCCTTTTTAACTGTGCAGTTTTGAACCAGTGGTCAGTATAGGGCACAGTGCTTCTCCAGACAATATCTACTAACAATATCAGTATCACTCCAGACTACAAAAGAAAAGTCTCCGGCCTGTATAAAAACAGCCGACAGCCTGTGTTTGTGCTTTCTGCAAGTAAACCTCATTAAAATGATGAAGGAGATGTTACATTTTGGCAAAACTTTCTTCGAATGCTTTGAAGGAGATTTTTAAAGAGAAGAAAATTCCTATAACTCCTTTTCTCCTCGCCAGCCAGTCAACCTCAAATCTAAAATGACATTTGTTCATGATGACAAAAGTGAACATATATTTACAAATTTGAGATTTTATTTGCAATAAAGTTTCACCTGTGCTACCAGAATGCCCTTGAAAGATCTTCTTCCTTTCGATCCCACTACATCTAGGTGCAGTGCTGACCTCCACAGCTGGATTGGAGAGAACCTACCTTGTTGTAAAGCCTGTTGGCCTTGGAGCTTTGGTCAGGCCATCCCAGAGGCAATTGTGCAGGAAACCTTGATGTTTCGGGTTGGGACCCTTCTTCAGAAACGCAAATGGACATAGAGTGAGGTCAAGGTCCCTTGCCCCCCTCTCAATTTGCTGTTGACACTGAGCACTAGTTGCTAAAGCAATGGAGTGTAGGTCTGGCATCTACTCAGGGAACAGATACTGTTCCCTGTTCATAGCCTTCACTTATAATCAAACATTAACCATGCTTTTGCAAGGCATATCCTACAATCATTACATTGTAGTTTTAAATAATTTGTTGTTAGTCATTGTCACCCAAGGAGAAAAATAGCCAAGCTAGCTGATAATCATGAGGGTGTGACTAAAATATACCTAGTAACAACTTAACATTAGTTTTTGAGTGCCAATTATATGTGTAGCAAAGCTAGCTTTGAAAGTGAGTTTAAAATTCAAATCTCACAAATATATTGTGGGTGTATATAAATTCCTCCAAACTTATGTCCTGTTACATACAAGACTGGCCGAGAATAATGGTGAGGCAAGTGCCCTAACCCCATCTACTCTGTGACCCTCACTCTGCCCTGACCCCACCCTCTTTCTGACCCTCGCTCTGCCCCAACCCCACCCTCTCTCTGACCCTCACTCTGCTCTGACCCCATTTTCTCTGTGCTCCTCACTTTGTTCCACCCCCCCACCTCATTCTGCACCACGATGTGCCTATGATCTTCTGAATGTCCCTGCCTCCTCAATTAACCCACAGCACTTATTCAGACACAGTTTTCCTAACACCTCACTCTCTGGATCTGTGCTCTTTACTGAGTCACCTATCGACAGGAAATGGAGATAAAATCATTGATGAAGGCCTGAGGAAAGTTCTTTTTTTGTATTTTCCAACTGCAAATCAAATCCATCTTGATCCCCATCCTCGCCCACAGTGTGCTGAACTCGCAGCCTTAAAGTTAATATTGGAGCCTGTGTGTCATCAATCTGACTGATTGAAGAGACATGCTCACACTCACTGCGGACCCCTTGCAGTGGGAACACTGGTGAAAATGATCTCAAGGAATTGTACATTGGAATTCAAAATTCCGCAAAACGTCTGTAGGCAGCTGTCAGCATGATAAGCAAGAGTGCTTTTCCTTCACTGCTGATTGCAAAATCCAATGCTACATCTATAGTATTTTTAGAAATTACTATTGAAAGTCACAATAAAATTTTAGTGCTTGGGAGCAAAGTATGCTATTTGCAAATGAGCTACACTGATACAATGTATTATGACGTATATTTAAAGGAAAAAAATGCATATGGTTGTAATTTACACACTGAGTATTATCTAATCAATTATGAAGAAAGCAATTATTTAAATGTATACATTAAAGGTAATGAGAAGACAGAAACAAAACATGGCATGACTGGCTAACTTGCAGAAAAGGAAGGATGGGATCTTACCAGGCCCTATTGATGTGGGTTATGGGGAAATGGATAGTTTAATTAGGAAAGGTGTTTGGCAGGACAACTTCAATGCATTGTGTACACATTTTTATTGGCATGGCAAGATTCTGTCTAGGGAATAGTGAGTTCCTAGTTGACATTCTTTATTGCCCGCTAAATGTCTTGTTAATAGTCCATTTTGCCACACAGTGATCTTACCAAACTCACCATACAAACTTGCCATCCAAAAAACTCAACATGGAAATCAGAACCAGTGCATGGTGAGCTCAATTCCACACTTGTTCCAAAATGCCACCATATTAGACACCCCAGCACGAACATCTTAGGCATCCTCCATGGACACCAGCCATATGCACCCCATGTCCGTGGACATTGACATGCAACATGTGCCAGCCTCCATAAATCCTCATAGCACATCTCTTGTCATTTACAAGGTGCTCATGCACTTCAGCAATGTACCTCGAACTGCGCTAGCAACCTTCATTATAACAGTAATTATAATGAGATGGCGAGTGGACTGTGTGCACAAAGATATGCACCCAGCTCCTGGACTGGACAAGGCTGCATCTCCAGGTTCAATGCTTGCTGTCACAATGTTCTTTCACTCTGACCCTATCTGAAAGCTTGCAGCATCCCCATCTTGTACTGCTGTATCTTGCCTTTTTGCACATTGGCCTGTCAGCTGGTGATAACTGGCTCATAATATGAATCTCTTGCTGTGCCAGTTTGTACAGACCTCCATGATCTTGAAGAGCTTCAAGGGGCTGGCCATGGCCCACATCAACTTGTCTCCCAGCCTGCCTCTATCCCCTACAGTTTGCCTAACAGTGTAACAAATCCACAGCGGATGCCATATCCCTGGCCGTGCACTCATCCCTGGAACACCTGAACAACAAGGATACCAACATCAAACTCCTGCTCATCGACTACACCTTCAACACCATTATCCCCTCCAGACTGATCTCAAAACTCTGTGTCCTTAGTCTCGGCTCCACCCTCTACAACTGGATCCTCAGCTTTCTGACCCACAGACCGCATTCAGTGAATATGGGTAGCTGTGCCTCCTGCACAATAACACTCCACAGTGAAGCCCTCTAAGGATGCTTTCTCAACGCCCTACTGTACTCTCTGTACACTCACAACTGTGTTGGCAAATTCCGAATGAACGCCATCTACAAGTTTGCTTCGGACATCACCGTAGTGGACAGATATCTAACAATAATGAGTCACAACACAAAAGGGAGATAGATGGCTTGGTGATGTGGTGCAATGAGAACAACCAATCTCTCAACATTGACAAAACTAAAGAACTGATCATTGACTTCAGAAAGAAAGGAGGAGAACACGCTCCCATCAACATCGACAGAACTGAGGTTGAAAGGTAGAGAGCGTCACATTCCTTGGAATGATGATAACCGACAACCTGTCCTGGACTTCCACATAGATGCAGTGGTCAAGGAGGCACAACAATGCCTCTTTTTCGTCAGGCGACTCAGGAAATTTGGCATGTCCAGAAGGACTCTCACCAGATTTTACAGATATGCCATTGAAAGCATGCTGTCTGGGTGTAAAATGGTCTAGTATGGCAACTTCTCTGCCCAGGACCGTAAGAAACTGCAGAAGGTAGTGTGCACAGCCCAGACCATCACAGAAGCCCAACCTTCCATCCATGGATTCCATTTACACAGCTCAATGCCACAGAAAGGCTGCCAACATCATCAAAGATCCATTGCACCCCATTAATGATCCCTTACAGCAACTTCCATTAGGCAGAAGATACAGAAGCCTGAACACATGCACGAGCAGGTTCAGGAACAGCTTCTTCCCGGCCGTTATTAGACCAATGAATGGACTCTGTAGTCTCAAGTAATGCTGATGTTGCTGTTGATCTCACTTAGCATACACCCTGTGCAATGTAACCTGTATGCCTCTGTCTAAGTACTTTTGATCCATGTATGCTTGCTGACAATGAATTACCTGTATTGCTTATAAACAAAGCTTTTCACTGCACTTCAGTACACGTGACAATCCATCAATCAATCAAAGCCAGGATATTTGCTATGGCTGCCAGCAGGCATTCTTCCATTCAAGGGAGATAGCCTTTGCTCTGGTGATCCAGCAGAGCAAGATAATGACAACATTCAAGACCAGTGCTTGGACAGAGTCAGCATCCACCACTCATAATGGGTGGGGATCCAAGTGAGAGACAGCACACCAGCAGCATTGCAGAGGGCACGCACGGGTAATGTCGCAGTTTGGGATTGGTGAGATGGAGTAAGCATTCAGTCCTCACAGTGTCAGAGCATAATCCTTAATGGGAGGTGGGTACAGTAGCCGAGACAGAGTAAGTGTGAGAATGCAGAGAGAAGATTGTGGCAGTTACACTGGTGGTGTGCAGCTCCAGGCTGGTAGTGCTTGTCTGAGTACACAACAATCTTTCAAAGATGTGCCTTCGTGTAGGATGCCAGTCAATTACAAGATCTCTGGTGAGTGCTTCGAGAGTGGCTCGTGGGAAGGTGGAGTGGAAATTGGACATGGATGCCTGAAACACATTTATGTTTGTTATTGTAGAGTGGGAAAACTTATTGGCCTCACGGCGAGAATTACTTCATCAAACTTAACGTAACTCATTTTGCCAAAAATCTGTAATATGCAGCCTGAAGATGCTGGATATATGATGATCATTGCTAAGCTTTTTTTTAATTTTAAGGTATTGTTCAGATTGGAGAAAGTATGAAGTTTTTGAAATACTACTTTCTACTTATGAAGTATCTGTAACTTTGCTCTTCACATAATAAAAGAATGTGTTGGCATCCAGTAATAATTTTGTTAGTAGTGTATTACATGGAGAGCTGGGAGTACATTGCTCACAGTCTGTCAGGGAATGTAGTGTTCATAACAGAAATTTTTTTTATGAAAACTTGTATTACCAGGCACCATGATTTATGCTGATTTAAAGTTAAATTTGATTTTTTTCCAGTTTGAATTGTATGGCTCCGTACTCTGTTATTCAGCAACCTTGACCCATTCTTTTATTTGTGTGTTCAGTTTTAGCTTTACTTCTTTCCATTGCAATAATCTCCTATGGGGAAAGGATGGGGGTGGCTGCCAGGGCTAGATTTTGATAGCATTGAGAGAAGTTGTGTTGGAAAATACAGTGTGGGCTTTGACTCAATGGAGAAATTTTGGGTTTTGCTGATACGGGAGTTAAGTAGAATTACTGGATGGTGAACAATTCCCGTGCGCACTCATCTCTCTTTATAAGAGCCTTGGAAGGACTAGTACTTCAATGACAATATCCTTGGTACCCACAAAAAATTAGCTTGGGTAAAATACCGTCAAAATATGCATCTTTAATGATTCTATCAGGCTTCTTCCTGTATTAGTGTTTTTAAACATTTTGGAGGGACTCAGAAATGAAATCTATTAGTAGTACAGTGGTGGGTCATTCTAAAGTGTTAAGAAAATCTACATGGGAATAAAGCGTATGAACCACAGAGTCATTGAGATTTACTGCACAGAAACAGACTCTTCGGTCTAACTTGTCTATGCCAACCAGATATCCTAAATTAATCTAGGACCATTTGCCAGTATTTGGCCCATTTCTAAACCCTCTCTGCTCAGACACCTGTCCAGATGCCTTTTAAATATTGCTATTGTACAAGCCTCCACCACGTCCTCTGGTGGCACATTCCGTACATACCCCTTTTAAATCTTACTCTTCTCATCTTAAACGTATGCCCTCTCATTTTGGTATCCACTACCTCGGGTTAAAGACCTTGGCTATTTACCCTATCTATGCCTCTCATAGAGTAATATAGAAAGGCAGCAGGCCCTTCCACCCAAACTAATCCATGCTGACCATGGTGACCACTCTGCCAGTTCCAGTTGCCCACGTTTGGCCCACATTCCTGTAAACCCCTCCCGTCCAAATGTTTTTTAAATGTTGCTATCATATTTGCCCCAATCACTTTGTCTGGCAGCCTGTTTCATTTACACACACTCTGCACGAAGAAGTTACACCTCGGGCCCTTCTTAAATCTTTCCCCTCTCATCTTTGCTCTCACTTATCTATTTCCCATTGCTGAGAAAAAGACTATAAGCATTTACCCTATTTGTGCCCCTCATGATTTAATACCCCTCGATAAGGTCACCCTTCATTCTCCCATGTTGCAAGGAATAAAGTCCTATCCTAGCCAACCTCTCCCTATTACCTATTACTCAGGCCTACTAGTCCTGGCAACATCCTCGTAAATCTTCTTTGCACACTTTCCAGTTTAACTGTCTTTCCTGTAACTGAGTAACCAAAACTGTACACAATACTACAAATGCAGCCTCACCAATGCCTTATACAACTGTAACATAACGTCCCAACTCCTACACTGAATGCTTTGACCTATGAAGACCAGCATGCTTAATGCCTTTTTCACCACCCTTTCCACCTGTGATGCCACTTTCAACAAACTATGTACTTGTACTCCTAAATCCCTCTGTTCCACAACACTCCTCAGGACCTTACCATTTAATGTCTAACTCCTACCTTGATTTGACTTTCCAAAGTGCAACACCTCACTCTTATCTGTATTGAATTGCATTTGCCAATCCTTAGCCCACTTCCCCATCTGATCAAGATGCCTCTGTAATTTTTGATAACCTTCCTCACTAATTTTCAATCTTACTAATCTTGCCTTGGACATTTGCATCCAGATCATTTATGTAAATAGCAAATAGCAAAGATCCCTGCACCCTGTGGCACAACGCTAGTCACACGCTTCCAGTCCAAGAAACAACCTTCAACCAGCACCCTCTGCTTCCTACCATCAGATCCAATTAGCTGGGTCTCCCGGAGTCACCCAACTTCCATGACTAGCCTGCCATGCAGGACCTTGTCAAAGGCCTTGCTGAAGTCCATTTGACAACATCCACTGCTCTACGCTCATCTTTCCTCTTGGTTCATTCTTCGAAAAACTCAAAGATTTGTTAGGTGTGGCTTCCTGTGCGTAAATCCGTGCTGACTATCCAAATGTTGATTGATCCTGTCCCTCAGTATCCTCTCCAGTAACTTGCCTACCACTGATGTTAGGCTCATTGATCTGTAGTTCCTTGGCTTGTCTTTGCTACCTTTCTTAAACAATGGAACAACTGTAGCCACCCTCCAGTCTTCCAGAACTTCGTCAGTGGTTAAAGGTGAGGCAAAAATTTCTGCAAGCGCCTCTGCAATTTCTTCCATAGCCTCCCAAAATGTCCAAGGATGGGCTTGATCAGACCCAGGGGATTTATCCACCTTAATGTGCTTTAAGGCTACAAACACCTCCTCTCTGGTAAAATGTATACATTTTTTCGAAGTTCAATGAGGCCATCCTTCAGCCCCTGACACTTCAGGGAAAATAGCCCCACTGTATTCAGCCTCTCTCTGTAGCTCAAACTCTAGCAACATCCTTGTGTAAAACCTTTCAAGCTTACAACATCTTTTCTATTGAGGGGGGACCTGAACTGAATGCAGTATTCCAAAAGCAGCCTAACCAATGTCCTGTACAGCTGCAATGTGACCTCCCAACTCCTATACTCAATATACTGACCTATAACGGGAAGCATATCAAACGCTTTCTTCACTACCCTGTCTTCCTGCGACTCCACTGCCAAGGAACAATGAACCTGCACTCCAAGGTCGCTCTGTTCCTCTTCCCTCCCCAAGACCTCACCATTAAGAGTATAAGTCCTGCCCTGATTTGCCTGTCCAAAATGCAGCACCTCACATTTATCTAGATTAAGCTCTGTCTGCCACTTCTCAGCCCATCTGTTCAAGGTCTCGTTGTACTCTGGGGTAACCTTCTTCACTGTCCACTATACCACCAAGTTTGGTGTCATCTGCAAAATTACTAGCCATTCCTCATATATTTACATCTAAATCATTTAAATAAGTGAAAAAAAAAAGCAGCGGACCCAGGACCAATCCATGTGGCACACTAACTGTCACAGGTCTCCAGTCTTAAAAGCAACCTTGCATCACCACCCTCTGTCTCCTACCTCCTCACCAATTTTGTATGCAAATAGTTAGTTCTCCCTCTATGCCTTGTCGACTAACCTTGTAACTAGTCTACCATGTAGAACCTTGTCAAATGCCACTTTGACAGGTCTTATGAAAAGGTGACTTGGCAAGTGTGAGGTTACGATGCCATGGTGCCAGGTAAGTAGGGTGACAGTTTCTTAGTTTGCCAGGGGGATAGGATACCAGCTGGTAAAAAGGCCAATTAAGTGATGCAGTGTCAAGTGTAGATGGGGGTTAGGTGGAGGTGAGTGGGGGATAATGGCTTAGCAGGAAGAGGGATGTGTTGGGTCCCAAGGGAATGGAGAGAAATGAATTGGATTCCAGTGTGTGAAGGGGTGGTGGTGATGTTGTTGGGTCCTCAGGAGGGAGGTGTATCAGACAAGGGTCCAGGGGAAGTAAAGGGGCTGGGGAAGGTATAATGAGGTGTGCATGGTAAGTTGGAGTTGAGGTTAATGGTTATCCAGAAGTTTCACTGTTTAAACCTTTACTTAACTTTCAAAAGGTTCCAGGTCAAATTGTCCATCAGAGCAACTGTGGAGCTCATCAGGATAGTTGGAGATAGTAAAAGTTTCAATTTCTATGCAACTTCTTACACATTTAATGTAGAAATTATTTTACCAACTTTTTTTTAAACCATAAATCCAAAATACAGACCATGCTATAGTTAAGATATCAGTATGTAAAGAACATTCCTTTCAAAATCAGAATGGGGCCAAGGGTGAGATCTTTGGTTATGAAGAGAGACTAAGGAAGCAGGGATTGTTATTATTGTGTGAAGGAAGTTACAGGGATCGTTGACAGAGAATCATGTAAATGTTCTGGGTAGGAATTTAGGAGATATGGTTGGTAAATTTTCCGATTACACCAAAATTTGTGATGTCATAGACAGCAAAGAAGGCTACCTCAGAGTACAACAAGGCCTTGATCAGATGGGCCAATAAGCCGAGGAGTGGCAGATGGAGTCTAATTTGGATAAATGTAAGGTGCAGCATTTTGGAAAGGCAAATCAGGGCAGGATTTATACACTTCATGGTATGGTGCTGGGGAGTGTTGCCAGCCAAAGGGCCCTTAGGGCGCAGGTTCATAGTTCCTTGAAAGTGGAGTGGCAGGTAGACCAGGTAATGAACGAAGTGTTTGGTACACTTGCCTTCGTTGGTCGGTGCATTGAGCACAGGAGTCGGGAGGTTATGTTGCAGCTGTATAGAATATTGGTTCAGCCGCTTTTGGAATACTGCTTTCAATTCTAGTCTCTCCACGATAGGAAAGATGTTGTGAAACTTGAAAGGATTCAGAAAAGATTTACAAGGATTTTGCCAGGGTTGGAGAGTTTGAGCTACAGGGAGGGGTTGAATACACTGAGGCTATTTTCCCTGAAACCTTAGAGGGGTGACTTATAGAAGTTTATAAAATCACGGGGGGCACAAATCGGATGAATAGCCAAGGTCTTTTCCCTCAGATGAGGGAGACCAAACTAGACGGCATAGTTTTAAAGTGAGAGGGAAAAGACTTAAAAGAGACCTAAGGGGCAAATTTTTCACATGGGGCGGGGGCTAGGCATGTATGGAATGAGCAGCCAGAGGAAGTGGTGGAGGCTGGTACAATTACAACATACTAAAAGTCATCTGGACAGGTGAATGTGAAGGGTTTAGAGGGATATGGGCCAAAAACTGCCAAATGGAACTTGATTAATTTGGAATATCTGTTTGGCAGGGATGAGTTGGACTGAAGGGTCTGTTTCTGTCCTGTACATCTCTCTGCCTCTGTGACTCTATGTTCAAAGTGATGATGGGTTTGAGAGTGGGTGGAGACAAACTGTTTCCATTATCAGGACTGTTGATGACCAGACAACAGTGATTTAACATAATTGGCATAAAATTCAACAGGAAATGCACACTTGTTTTATGCACTGTTACAGTCTGGAGTGTACAGTCTACAAGGTTGAGAAGTACACTCTTGGTAGCATTTAAAGGAAAACTGGATAAATACATGAAGAGAAAAACCTTTCAGCACTCCAGGCACAGAGGACACCAAATTGAATAATTTTTTTTTGAACAGCTGAGGTGGGCCTATTTTCTTCATTTTTGGTCCTTTCCTTTTTATTCCTTAAATAGAAAACTGAAGACAGTGTATCTTGAGAGTAAGGGCTAGGGTCCCACCGAGGGAAGAGGAGCAGCTGAAATAGCCTTGATATTAATCCCCAACTCCCGCTCCCAATGTATTGGCAAAGGGTGGATTGATGAAGATGGGATCAGGTAAATTTTTCCCTTGCATTGGCTCTCTCACCACATGCTTCACACCAAGTCTAGCACCTGTGTCCTCCAGCACTGAGCCATCTTGCTCATTAAAAGCACTGCCAACAACTTTTGATGATTGATATCAAAGTTTTCTGCCCAGAATATATTGTTCTCTTGCTGCTTCTTCCAATTAACTTTCAACATGAAGATTGCTGATTCACCAGCTGAGAGAGGGCAGAAGTTTCCTTGTCTATGTTTGACCTGATGCCATAAGAAATCCTTAGGCTCAGAGTCAATGTTGATGACTCTCAGAGCTTCTCCATCCACAGAAACTAGGATGCCACTATGCTGCCACTGGTAGCTCAAGACAAAAGGATGGGTGCTTCCCTGTAAATACTGGAGCCCATCTCCCTGTCACACGTATCCACAACCTTACCCATGTTGCATTCTAATGAAGCCTCAAAGGATTAGAAGAGGCTGCAGATCATCTCACTATCCCGAGTAAAACTTTAATGTAGAAAGAATTTGGGAATCATTTTGTCTTTCATTCCAGTACGAGGTAAGAATGTAATAACTATTTCACCTCCTATTGAATTTGTCTCTCAGGGAAAGCTACACGCTTGGGAAGAATAGAAATGAGAAAATGGATTGTATTCTAAAGACAGTTTTGAAAACGTAGCCTTTCAGCACAGAGGTTAGATAATTCTGTCTTTTATTCTTGTGAAATATTAGTTTTATCTAGAAAGTGGAAACTTCATCACAACATTTAACTTGGTCTTTCTTAAATAAATGAATTCATGCGTAACCTGAAGAAGTTGCCCTCCTCCCTCCGGCCAAACCTCAGGGGATCTCTCTCCCACTGCAACTCTCTTGTAATCGCCTCTACAGGCTCCAACCCCGCCCCTTTAACTTGTCTGTCTCCTCTCCACCTATCTTCTCTATCCATCTTCGATCCACCTCCCCCTCCCTCCCTATTTATTTCAGAACCCTCTCCCCATCCCCCTTCTCTGATGAAGGGCCTATGCCTGAAACGTCAGCTTTTGTGCTCCTGAGATGCTGCTTGGCCTGCTGTGTTCATCCAGCTCCACACTTTGTTATCTTGGATTCTCCAGCATCTGCAGTTCTCATTATCTCTGATACAGTTAGGATTGCTATTGTTTGCTCACTTCCTCCTATATCTTTGTTCATGAACATTTCCATGCATTTTACCTGCAGGTACCCTGAATTTCTCCTGTGGCTATTCACAGCCACATTTTCATTGAATTCTGATCCTAAGCCCCTTTCTATTGCTTTTCTTTTCTCGGCCTCTTTTGCATACTTTTCCCCTGCCTTTCCCATCTCTTTTAGAAGTCATACCACCTTGTATTGTCTGCTCCTCAGATAGTTTGTGTAGACTTTTAACCGTCAAGGTTTGCAGTGAGGTCGGGCAAGCCTGGTGAAGTTAAATGTCTGAAATATGACAGCATGTCAGAAAATGACGTGATTCTGTCCACTTCTGATTGTTCCACGGCAGGGTCAGAAATCCCTGTGGAGCTGATGATCGCTGGTGTAAATTTTTCAACAACTACAATTCAGTGGTTTTAGTGCAGGATTCAGGCTTTCCCTGCCAAGGCACGGGTCTTCTGACTTGTGTAGAATTCACCAGGCCAGAAGGAAAGAGCACAGTAGGGAGTCATTCATTAATGAAACTGACATCATAGAAAACCTTTAAACAGTGAAACCTCATAGATGCCTTCCTGCCTTTGGGAAAAGATCATGCTCAAAGATACTTCCTGGAAATAATTTAATCTAACTTGGGTTTTACTCACCTTGATATACACTCTTTCTTGCTGTCAGCTTTCACTGCAGCGTGAGAGCAATTTATCAGTCATAACATGAGCCCTCAATGAAGAAAAAAGTGAGCAGCCACAGCAAAAGCAGTAGGAGCCACACCGATAGTGGCTGCTTTCCTTGCAGTGACACACAAGCAGAGAGGAGATTGTCACAGAGCTCCAGGTGAAAGAAGATGTAACAGAAACAGTAACCTCAGGCTTGCATGGCAGTTCGAGGGTGACATTAGCATTCTGGAACCAGACCTGCTTCCAAGAGTGCCATGCAGGCATATATTACCAGTGTTCGACAGTCACTGCCAGATCGGCTGGGGCTAATTCCCCACTTGAGGAGTTTCCCACTCCCATCATGTTCAGCTTGGAAAGTGCTGTGATTCCTTCAGTCTGGCACAGTCACATCTCCCGCAGATTTTACCCACAGTCAGTGTCTCCTTGGAGTCGAGGATTTCTGTTTTAGGACCTGGCACTAAGTGCCTGGATTGCCCCTGCCACTGAAAATACAATAGCAGCTACATGTCTGTAATGCTACATTTGAGGCAGCCATTGCGTTGACTACACAGGAACAGCACCACCTGCCAGTTACCCTGCAAGCCATGCACCATCCTGACTTGGAAATACATCACCGTTCCTTCACTGTTGTTGTGTCAAAATCCTAGAATCTCGCTTACGGCATTGTGGATCAACCTACAGCACATGGAATGCACTGGTTCAAGAGGAAACTCAACACCACCTTCTCAAGGGCAACAGGGACGGGTAATAATTGTTGGCCCAACCAGAAATGCCTGCATCCCACGAGCGAGTTAGACTAAACACATGTTAATCAAGTACCTGGACGTTTGTGGACACCAATCAGTGGCACATGGGAGCAGCCAGAATGAGTGAGGATAACATCAGCACCGAGGTAGAAGAACCTAGCCAGTGAATGGCACGAAAGAGTGGGGCCAGTTATGAGACAGCCAAAGTCAGCAAAAGCCACATTAAAATATAACATCACAGGGAAACATATAGTTGATTTAGCTGAGTGAGAAACAGGGTGGAGTGAGCCATTTATGGGGCAGTTAGAACAGCAGACTGAGGGAGTCACTGAGTCTGTGATATCAAGAATTTAGAGGTTGCATCAGCACAGGAGAGGATATGATCAGCCATTTGTAAATCATGCAGCCTGCTGCTGTAGCAGCACAGAATTGCTGCTGATCTTCCAAGGGCTGTTAGATATGGAGTGAACTCACAAACAAGAAAGATTCTGAGTTTCTAGGACTGGAGATTACAGGGGCAACAACATGTCTCATCTGTGCAGCAAAGCCTGGTCGCCAAACATATTGACTATCATTTCAACTGTTTTTATTATTCATTCATTGAACATGGGTGCTTCTGGTTGGCCAGCATTTATTGCCCATCACTTGTTGCCCTTTAGAATGTGGTGATGAGCTGCCTTACTGAAGCACTACAATCCAAGTGCTGTAGATCAAAGTACAGTGCCCCTAGGGAGGAATTTCCAGGATTTTGACCCAGTGACAGTGAAGGACGGTGATATATCTCCAGTCATGACCATGTGTGGCTTGCAGGGGAACTTGCAGCTGGTGGTGTTTCCATGTATCTGCTGCCCTTGCTCTTCTAGAAAGAAGTGGTTGTAGGTTTGGAAAGTGCTGCCTGAGGATCTTTGGTGAATTTCTACAGTGCATCTTGTAGATAGTACACACTGCTGCTACTGAGCATCGGTGGTGGAGAGAGCGGATGGCTTGTGGATGTCGTGCCAGTTAAGTGGGCTCCTTTGTGCTGGATGGTGTCAAATCATGAGAGTTGTTGGAGCTTCACCTGTCCAGGCAATGGGGAGCATTCCATTACACTCTTGACTTATGTCTTGTCGATGATGGACAGACAGTGGGAGTATTGAGGTGAGCGACTCGCCACGGTATTTCTCGCCTCTGACCTGCTGTTGTAACCACTGTATTTTTGTGGCGAGTCCAATTCAGTTTCTGGTCAGTGAAACCCTCAGGGTGTTGTTAGTGGGCGTTTCAGTGATGGTAACACCATTAGATGCCAAGGGCCAGTGTTTTCTTATTGATGATAGTCATTGCTTAGCATTTGTTACTGCAAATGTTACTTACCACATTTTAGCCCAAGCCTGTATAGTGTCCAGACCTTGTTGTCTTTGAACAAGAACTGCTTCAGTATCTGAGGAGTCACAAATGGTGCTGAACATTGTGCAATCATCTGAGAACACCCCCACTTCTGACCTCATGATGGAGGAAAGGTCATTAATGAAGCAGCTGAAGATTGTTGGGCCTAGGACACTACCCTGAGGAACTCCTGCTGAGATGTCTTGGAGCTGAGATGGTTGACCTCCCACAATCACAACTGTCTTCCTATGTATCAGGTATGACTGCAACCAGCAGAGATTTTGCCTCTGATATCCGTCGTCTCTAGTTTTGCTTGAAGTTCTTATTGCCACACCCAGTCAAATGTAGCCTTGTTGCGAAGGGCTGTCATTTTTACCTTCCCTCTAGAATTCAACTCTTTTATCCATGTTTGAACCAAGGCTATAATGAGCTCAGGAGCTGTATGTTGCTGGCAGAATCCAAACTGAGCGTCACTTATCAGTTTATTGCTGGGCAGGTGCTGCTAGATAGCACTGTTGATGACACCTTCCACCACTTTTCTGGAGATCGAGAGTAGACTGTTGGCGTGGTAATCGGCTAATTTGGATTTGTTCTGCTTTTTGTGTACAGGATATACCGGGGCAATTTTCCACATTGTTGGGCAGATCCTAGTGGTGTGACTGTACTGGGAGAGCTTGGCCAGAGGAGCAGCAAGTTCTGGAGCACAAGTCTTCAGGAATGTTAGACAAAGACATTGTTACACCAGGCCATGTGATAGTCTAGCCACCTCATGTAAACAAGGCCCCATGCACGTGGGGCTCCCACCCCCTCAAAGTGAAGCTTGGGGGCATGGAAAACCACGAGCCTATATACAGCTCCAGCAGCAACAAATCTAAAACATTGCACCACTGTCATAGCCAAGGGCATTCAATGCTACAACATTGAAATCCTTGTCCCGAGGGAGATATTGCAGGCAGAACTCCATGGAGTTGTCTTTTCCATAAAAGCACAAACTGGTTGACTGTCTCACTGGGCACCACAAGGGATTAAAATTGTTTGCTGACCTTTCAGCTCCCCAAACCCAGAAGCAGTAATCTGATCTAATGCAACATAGAACATAGAACAGTAAAGAACAGTTCAGGCCCTTCAGCCCACGATGTTGTGCTGAACTTTTACCCTAAACCTAAGGTCTATCTAACCTCCACCCCTACCTTATACTATCAACATGTGGAATGTGGGAGTATCCGTAAACCAATGGAGTGCAGAGAGGCTGCCATGAATGTGGCTCTCATTGTAAGCACCCCTCGTCCCTAGAGTTGTATACTGTTTTCTGCTATGGGAGAAAAACAGGTCATTATGGAGTATGAGAAGTGGAATGTGTAGAGAGGATGGAATGGCAGTCTTTATGATGAGTGACCATGAGGGGAGGGTATGAGATGACAGTAAATTAAGGTTAACAGTGAGTGCCGAATATTAGATGAGGGTGTGAGGAGGTTCCTCGAGGGAAAGGACTGATTGAATGGAGCTACTAGGCGTAGTGATCTCAGCAGTGCTTTGCAGGACAATGCTAGGAATTTTAGAATGAGAGAGTTGGAATTAATTTTTTTATGGTCCTCACCCTTTTTTGCTCTCAGCAATATGACACTCAGCTTCAAGGGACTGCACCCCAGCTGGTCATATTTGTCTGGCATCTCCAGCCACACTTGATGGTTTGGGAGGCTGCTAAGCCTCTCAAACCTACAGTCAGAGGACCTTCCTGGTTGTCCTCACATCTTCAATGCGAACTCCAGGTCAGCGAAGTGAGTACTAATCTTCCGTCATCTTCCTACCATCGTTCATCTCCCTGTCCTTTGCTTCCCTCTTTACTACTCCAAACTATCACAACAGTCAATACTCTTACTTTTCTGCAGTGAGCCCTTGATTGAATTTCTACTCAATACTACTGTCGGTGGTCAATCAGACCATTCACTTGATATCCAGCTTTTAGTAGAACTCAGCTGCAGTAGCACTCTATACGTTACATTTAGTTCGAAATCCTGTTAAAAAGTGTAAGCATGTAGATGAGAGGATTGAGCCCAGCTTGTAAGATAATAGAAGCCCTACAGTGTAGAAACAGGCCATTTAGCCCAACAAGTCCATACTGACCCACAGAGCATCCCACCCAGAACCTTCCCCCTATAATCCACAAATTGCTGAACGTTATGGGCAATTTAGCATGGCTACTCTACCTACCCTGCACATCTTTAGACTGTGGGAGCAAACTGGGGCACCCTGAGAAAACCCACACAGACACCGGGAGAATGTGAAAACTCCACACAGACAGTTGTCCGCCAATGGATTCGAACCTGGGTCCCTCGCACTGTGAGGCAGCAGTGCTAACCACTGAGCGACCGCACCTCCCTGTTAAGGTAAATCACAAAAATACTGCAATTTAGAACGAGGTCATTCATTCCATTATGCCTGCATTAGCTCTTTGAACATTTTCACCTAAGCTAACATCCTTTTCCCATATCTCTGAAAACCATTTCTCTCCAAATAATCACCCAATGCCTGCTTGAATGCCTGCATTGAACCCACTTGCAGTGCACTTCCAGGCAGTGCAGCTGATTACGTACAGCAAGAAATTAGTTTTTTTTTCTGTAAAATACTACAAAACTGTGCCCTCTGGTTTTAAACCTGTGTATAAGTGGGAATGGTTTCTCCCTATCCATTTCATCCAAACAACTCATGAAACCCCTTCTTGGTTAAGCATCCTGCTGAGACTTGTAGCTTGACATGTTTCTGCTGTCTTATGTGGAGATGAGTGGGATAGTGACGGAAAGAATGTGAATTGGATGGCCGAATGTACTGTCATTTCACAGTCAAATTCTCTCTCTAATTCCTGCCAGGAAAACTGCAGGAATTCCAATGTGCAATGGAAACCAACATAGAGCATAACGTTACTATGATATATACTGTTTTGTTAAATTTGAGATTTGTGTTTTGCCTCACAGAAATTCTACGATTCCATAAATATCAAGCTGTTATGTGGCTTGCCGAAAGTCAAAGAGTTGTTACATCTTAACACCTTCCAATGCAAATGTAGTTTTTCAAAATTATTGTATTTTATTTATGCTTCTCTCATGACCCTATAGTAATATGATAAACTCTTGTCTCTAAAAACTGAATCATGTCACACATCTCAATTCACAAGGTAAATCTCCTGCATCTTCAGGGAAATGGTCTCATTTAAATTCCCACTTAAAAAAGACAAATACCATTGAGAAAGCCTTATGCTTAATTTTAAAATAATTCACAATATCACCCAGAAATATATTGCTGCTGAACAAAGGATTCAGCCAACGATAAAATGGATTACTGTTGTGCAATTCTTCCTGTTCACCACAGCTATGCACTTCTTCCAGGAGCTTCGAATCCCAATATCATCATTTTTCACATTTCCATCAATTAACTCTGACTGGAGTAGAGTTGGGAGAAATCGGGACATCTCCCCTTTTTTATGGCACTGGCTGCTGTCTGGCAAGTTTACAGGTCCAGTCTTTGAATGTTAATGAATGGGTGGGGGTGAAATGGGTGGGGTTGGTAATGTGGATGGGGCAAGTAAATACGTAACTGGGATAACTCAGAAGGTGGAGGTTCGTTATTGTGAGTGAGTAGCCACGTCAGGGGGCAGTCAGGTAAGGTTGCCTTGGAGGGTGGTTCAGTTGGGTAGGTCAGTGGCTTGATTAGTTTGGGGTCTTAGTGAACTTGGGTTAGTTGGTTCAGGGATGGTAGTTATGTCGAGTCAGTTGGATAAGGGCACAAAGGTAATAAAGTGGAGGCAGCAGTCAGGCCTGGTTGGGACCACAGGTAGTTGGGACGCTTCTTTAAGCTGGAGGCTAGTCCAGAACAGAGGTGAGTTGGCTGGTCAGGGATGGAGCATCAGGTAGTTGAGAGATCAGTAGGGCAGAAGGTAAAGTTATGGGAGGACGTGATGACTGTAGTGCCAGTGTGTAACGTGTGCTACAGTATGGTTTAATCTTACTAATGTTTCTTGGATTAATGCCCAAGTAAGTTCAATTAATGAACTGTCTGAAGTCCCTAGATCTAGCTCAGACTTGAAAACACTCACGTAAGGCACTGGGCATGTAGAATATATATATTGAAAGTGTAAACTTAATAACATCAAAAGTGGTGCAGATGCTGGAGATATGAAATAAATACATGAAGTGCTGTAGATACTCAGCAGATCCAACAAAATCTGCAGAGAAAGTAACAGTTAACATTTCAAGCCTGATATGACTCTTCTTCAGAATTTCCAAGGCAGTTTCCTCTTATAAGGGTGCATTTTCAATCATGTGTCCATTTCCCCCTAATCTTCACATCAGAGGATTTGTCCCATCATTCTCATTCTAATTTACCCTGAAGTTGTGTGACTTCGAGATTGAGTTCTTATAGTTTCAGAAATGACATGCAAACAGAACACATCAAATGCTGTGACACACTGAATACCTCAGGTATTTCCCTCTTTTGCATTGGTTTGCTAGGCTATCATTTATATTTTTCATATAATATTTTCTAAGACATTCTAATGTCTAATACCAGCTGTTTCATGGCTCAATAAAAAAAATTCATTTCTGATTAATAAGGTGTGATGAGCCAGTTTAATCAAATGAAACTGCAAATCCATAAAGGTTATTTTGCACTTTCTAGAGCAGGCATTATGAAACTTGTCCAAGAAATAACAAATGACTTAGCATAGAGAATCACTTCATATGTGCAGTCATTTTGAAGTTATTAAATAAGAGTAATTTCATTATTTCTTCAACAGCAATGCTATTTGCCATGTGTTAGAAACCCGGCCCACTTGACATTTTAATGAAACTTGAGTGTTTTTTCGGGATTTCTAATCCTAATGAGCAACAGAATCTCTTGAATCTGATATTAAACAGATTTATTGAGAAAATATTAACATTCTATAATAAGTGCTGTTCTGTTAAAGCAAATATTGAAATTTGCACCTATATTAATAGTGAAAAAATAAATTAAAGTCAATTTGAAACATTCACAGGATGAGAGTTTGTTGCATGATTTCTCATATGTTTCGTTTTCCATGTTTCTACCCAGTTATTCTGTCCTCTCTGGAAGGCATTTAATCAAGCAGGGATGTAACCCTGCAGCAATGAACCAAACTGTTTATGCATGATTCTGGAATGGCGGTATCTATTTTGACATATTTGTAACTAGCTGGCAGGGAATGGTAGCCACTTATGTGTGCCGGCTGTTCACCATATGATTTTGAAGCATAGGTCTTGCTTACACTGCATTGACATGCCAAACAGACATGTTAGTGCAGCTGGCTGTAAATGTGAGGTCATCCATTTTGGTGGGAATAACAGCAAAATGCACTGTCATTTAAATGGTGAAAAATTACAGCATGCTGCTGTGCAGAGGGACCTGGGTGTTGGTTTGCAGGTCCGGCAGGTATTTAAGAAAGCAAATGGAATATTGTCCTTCCTTTCTAGATGGATGGACTTTAAAAACAAGGACGTTATTGTGCTGTAGCTGTATAGGGTGCTGGTGAGGTCGCACCTGGAGTGCTGTGTACAGTTTTGGTCTCCTCACTTGAAAAAGGATGTACGGATGGTGGAGGGTTGTTATTGTGAGTGAGTAGCCAGGTCAGGGGGCAGTCAGGTAAGGTTGCCCTGGAAGGTGGCCCAGTTGGGTAGGTCAGCGGGTTAATTATTTTAGGGTCTGAGTGAAGTTGGGTTAGTTGGTTCAGGGAGGGCACTTGTGTCAAGCCATTTGGATAAGGTCACAAAGGTAGTAAAGTGGAAGCATTAGAGGGGGTGCAGTGGAGGTTCATCTCAGTTCACTCTAGAGTAGAGAGAGTTGGCTTATGAGGAGAGACTAAGTAGACTGGGATTGTGTTCATTGGAATTTAGAACAAGTGGAGGGATCTTATCTGTTCCTTCATAATTTTGTATGTTTCAATAAAATAGAAGCAGAAAGGTCACTTCCACTGGCTGGTGAAACTAGAACTAGCCAGCATAGTCTCAAAATTAGGTGTGGGGGGCAGGTTGAGGACTGAGTTGAGGAGAAACTTCTTCACCCAAAGGCTTGTGAATCTGTGGAATTCCCTGCCCAATGAAATAATTGAGTCTTCCTCATTGAATGTTTTTAAGCAATTATAGACTGATTTCTGAGCTGCAAAGGAATTAAGGGTTAAGGCGAGCAGGTGGATAAGTGAAGCTAAGCCTGCAAAAAGATCAGCCATGATTGTATTGAATGGCAGAGCGGGCTCAATGGGCCAGATGGCCTAGTCCTGGTCCTTACACTTTTCTGTAAGGCTGGCCGGTATCTGACTTGCACGGGGCTCAATGGAGATGGTGTGACCCCTTGTTGTGGGGTTCTGGACAAGAGTGACAATGGCCCACACTATATTTATTCTACTATCAGGAGCAAAGGTATTCTTCCAGGTAGTATATATGTAATATAAAAATTACTTTGGCCTTGCCTGTAAGGCTCAAATGCCCAAGGAAATGATTAAAAGGTGTAAAGTGAATGCTGTTACCATTCACTCCCTCAAGTGATAATTAGTTTTCATATCGAAATGAGCCAAGTGTCTGCAACAGATGGATGTTTTGCACAGCCAGAATAGGGCTTCTTTCAGAATCGACCTGCGTTGTCAGTATAAGTGATATGGTAAAGCTACCAACACTCATTTTGAGTTTAATAGTGCGGATAACTGAGGGCAAGACAAGAGAAAATTGTTGTATTTGGGGGTCAGCAGGTGACCTCGCTGTTAGAACCATTACAGGCGAGTTAACCCTGTCCTCATTTGTAGAAGAGATAACGGGAACTGCAGATGCTGCAGAATCCAAGATAATAAAGTGTGAAGCTGGATGAACACCGCAGGCCAAGCAGCATCTCAGGAGCACAAAAGCTGACGTTTCGGGCCTAGACCCTTCATCAGAGAGGGGGATGGGGTGAGGGTTCTGGAATAAATAGGGAGAGGGGGAAGGCGGACTGAAGATGGAAGGAAAAGAAGATAGGTGGAGAGGAGAGTATAGGTGGGGAGGTAGGGAGAGGATAGGTCAGTCCAGGGAAGACGGAGAGGCCAAGGAGGTGGGATGAGGTTAGTAGGTCGGAAATGGAGGTGCGGCTTGGGGTGGGGGGAAGGGATGGGTGAGAGGAAGAACAGGTTAGGGAAGCAGAGACAGGCTGGGCTGGTTTTGGGATGCAGTGGGGGGAGGGGATGAGCTGGGCTGGTTGTGTTATGCAGTGGGGGGAGGGGACGAACTGGGCTGGTTTTGGGATGCAGTGGGGGGAGGGGAGATTTTGAAGCTTGTGAAGTCCACATTGATACCATTGGGCTGCAAGGTTCCCAAGCGGAATATAAGTTGCTGTTCCTCAACCTTCGGATGGCATCATTGTGGCACTGCAGGAGGCCTATGATGGACATGTCGTCTGAGGAATGGGAGGGGGAGTTGAAATGGTTTGCGACTGGGAGGTGCAGTTGTTTATTGCGAACCGAGCGGAGGTGTTCTGCAAAGCGGTCCCCAAGCCTCCGCTTGGTTTCCCCAATGTAGAGAAAGCCACACTGGGTACACTGGGTCTGTGGTATACTGTATCCACTGTATCCTCTCACCTTAAACCTATGACCTCTAGTTTTCAACTCCCCATCCCTGCGAAAAGCCTATATGCATTTGTCCAATCTACACCCTCATGATTTTATACATCTCAGTAAGGTCACCCCAATTCTCCTACGTTCTAAGGAAAAAAGTCTTATCCTGGTCAACCTCTCCCTATAACTCAGACCAACTAGTCCTGGCAAAATCCTCAAACACAGGAAAGTGTGCAAAGATTTGACAATGTCTTTCCTATAACAGGGTGACCAAAATTGTACACAATACTCCAATTGTGTCCTCACCAACGACTGACACAACTGTAACGTAATATCCCAACTCCTATATTGAGTGCCTCGACTGATGAAAGCCAGCATGCTAAATACCATCTTCACCCTGTTTACCTGTGATGCCACTTTCAACTAACTATGCACTTGTACTTCTAGGTCCCTCTGTTCCACACGCTCCTCAGGACCTTACCATTTTCTGTATAAGTCCTACCTTGGTTTGACTTTCCAAAAAGCAACACTGCACACTTATCTGTGTTGAATTGCATTTGCCAATCCTTGGCCTGCTTCCCCAGCTGATCAAGATTCCTCTGTATTTTTTGGTTATCTTCCAATCTATCAGTGATACCTCCTAATTTTGTATCGTTCTCAAACTTACTAATCATGCCTTGTACATTCACATGCTGATCATTTATGTAAGTAATAAATAACAAAGGCCCCAGCACCAACCCCTGTGGCACCACATTGCTCTGAAGTTTTCTTCACAAAACCAGCATCTTACTCTTAGCTTCCCATTGTATATAAGAACTCCAATTAGACTCACAGAGAGTGGGTTTTATAATCATAGCATAACATCTTTATAATCATGCAATAATTGTTACTACAGGACCACAACAACCACTTTTGCCCAGATATTGAACAAATAAAACTGTGATGTCTCATTCCTTTGCTTTGTAAGCAGTTACCAGAGACTTTGAAGACATCAGTTTTCTTCACGTGTTTTTCTTCTTTTCTCCCCAACATTTTTCCATTCTGCCGACTCTTCCATATTTCCTTCCTACTTGTTCCTTCTCAATCAGGAAATATAATTAAAATGATACAATCATTTATAGACTGGGGTCATTTTTCTCACTCTGTAATTATCAATCCGTGCTTCTTGTCAATGGTGTGAAAGCAGTTTGAATCGAAGGGTACAGAGAAAATGCCTAACCACCTTGCTTCATCAAACTCTGCCCTGTTACTCCATTAATCGTATCAATGTTTATTATTGATTGCCACAATCAACTTGGGAAGTGTGCTGATTGTCAAACCACACTACTCTCAAGTTGCCACTTAAGTTAATGATTCATTCCAGTAAGGAGAAAACATTGACCAGATTCTTCCACTGAACAAGAATAACTTTCTATACAAATAGGTAAATTCCAGTCACAAATAAACAACAATGAACAACCACTATAAAGGAACACACACACACACACACACACACACACACACACACACAAACAGAGTCATGTAGACAGATTGGAAACCCACTGGGAAACACCATTCGCCAGGTTAAGTCCACATGTTTGCTCAAAATGAACCATTCAGCTTCCCAGATTGAACAGCAGAAAATCCTACATTCACCAGGTTTCTCTGTAGGAGGATCAGGGCAATTGGGACACAAACTACAAAGTCTCTTCATTACAAGAGCAATAGCTTACTGTAACTGAGAAAATAACTTCTTTCATTAAAAAAAACCCTGAAGAATGAAGAAAAAGAAAAAGAGGGAAAGTATACAACCTGCCTTCCAGAAGTCTGAAGGCTTCTCATTGTATCGATCACTTTCTCCCTCTTTCTCTCTCTCCCCCCCACACACATGCTGTTGAGTTGCCCAGGAAACAATCAGAATTGCCATTAGGCTGATGTCCTTTGACGTTGATGACTTGTCACAATTGCACAAACCAGTCAGCTGCTTTTTAATAGCCAAATCTAACTCAGGATAGAACTGATAACAGCAAATGCTAGAGATCACTATGGGTCAGACAGCATCCATGGAGAGAGCAAGCTAACATTTCAAGTCTTCAGAGCAGAATGTGTGGAGGGTGTGGAAATAGTAGGTATAGGATGCTGATGGAGAAAAGATGTTGATAGTTTAGATTAAATGATCTGAACAATCAACATCGTTCCTCCACCAGCACCCAACATCTACTAACCCCACTCCAAACTATAACATTAATGCTGTCCCCTCCACACTCCACTTCAGCTCCAATGACGAGTCATCTAGACTCAAAATATTAGCTTGCTGTCTCCATGGATATTATCTAACCCACTGTGAGGTCCAGCATTTGCTGGTTTCAGTACAGGTCCTAGCATCTGCAGTAATCTTCTCCCTCACTCAGCATAAACCCTGTGGTGCTGAGCTGTTGACGTACAGCTTTCCCCAGAGCTTGAACAAAGCTACAACGGAAACAATGCGCACAATGAGTTTTAGTAACTGGTTTTTAAAAATTCCTTCCACAATCCTTCGTTTTAAAAACGTTCTTTTCCGTATCAATCCATAATCAAAAGATATAGAAAATAAAGGATATGGTCATTACAGGATGTTGTCAAACTTATCCGTCATATTCTGACTGGTGCTTTGCATATGATGGGAAAGTTTCAGGGAATTAGGAGCTGAATTACTCATCACTGAATTCCCAGCTTTTGGCCTGCTTTTACAGCTACAGTATTTATCTGTTAGCCCCGGTAAATTACTGGCCAATGGTAATCCTCAGGATGTTGATGGCAAGGAAGTGGTTCCCACTGCTGCTTCACAGCATCAGGAACCTGGATTCAATTCCAGCCTAGGCTGACTGTGTGAGGTTTGCATGTTCTCCCTGTGTCTGCATGGGTTTCCTCCAGGTTCCTTCCACAGTCCAAAGATGTACAGGTTAGGTGGATTGGCCATGCTGTGGGGGTTCCAGGGATAGGGCATAGAGGTGAATCAGGGTGGGATGCTCTTCAGAGAGTTGGTGTGGACTTGTTGGGCCAAATGCCCTGTTTCCACACCTTAGGGATTCCGTGAATGATTCAGCAATGGTAAAGTGGTTGAATGTCAAAGCAAGATATGTTCTGCCTTGTTGGAGATAGCTGTTTTCTGGTATCTGGAATCAAGTATCAAATACAGTCAATGGCACCCTCACCTCTGAAATTCATACTTGGACCAACACTGTAATGTGGTCTGGACTAGAAATTGTCCTGATACAACTTATTCTTGGTTCCGCCCTCATCCACCAGGACTATTTTTTTTTTCACATTTTGCAAGCATCTTCTTATAGTTTTGTGTGTCTCGTACCTCTGTGTCATCATGGTTTTTGTTTTTGGCAAGCAGAGATCTTACCCCTTAAGTACATAAATAGCTGCCATATAATGTTTAATTCTTTCAGTGCTTCCGTCTGAACTTCTTTTTAGCCTGATTTAAATGTGGACAGTCTTTATCTCATTGCATTGAAATCAGCTATACCCAAATCTAAAAATCTTCCAAGTTGTTTTGTCTTTCTCAGTTTCGAACACTGCTTTCAATTTAATCACATTATGATAACTATTAGATAAATGCTAACACATTTACAACTTATGCCATTCATCTGTATCTGATTTTGAGCCTAAGAGATGTCAAGTCAAAGGACCATTGTGTTCTACATGTCAAATCAATCAAGCAAACAATAATTTCTGTCCTGTCTCTGCGTGTTCTTCTATGTCTCAATTCTGTTCAGAAAAACTGCTTATCCTTAAAGTTGTAAGTTCACACAAATTTGACTGTTTGAAAAGGAAAACAAATCCACATATCTGCTACCATTTTGGAGTGAGAAAAATCCAAATCTCGATTCAATAATTTTATATTTATATTTTAAAGCTCATGGTACAAGTCAAATAACCTGTATGGCTTGAATTACTCATTTCTCCAGCATAGAAAAATTAGTGTCATGTATTTTCTAGATCAAAGCCATCTAATTTTTTTTGTAATAAACACCATTTTCAATGATGAGTAATCTGGTTTAGTGCAAATTAAGTTGACGAGTAAGCATCAGGAGAATATTCCTTCATGAGTCATTGGAATAAAATTTCATGCACTGCAGAAACTGACAAAACACTTAACCATTAGAAATAAAAAAAGTAATTACTACTCCAAATGTACAATATGCAACAGCGAAAAGGTTGGTAATAAGATCATACAGAAAATGTTGGCCCAGTCTTTGCAACTAGTGACAGAAAAAATGGTGAAGACTTTGAAGAAAGCTGCCCAAAAATATCTAGTAAACTTTACAGGGTAGATTTCACCTTCACAATATGCAATCCTGCCGTCATTTACAATATTGGGGCTCTCAAGCATCCAACAATATTGATATCTTCACGCAGGCTAGGAATTCTTACATACCAGAAGCTCTAATTATTGCAACAATTATCATTCACCTTTCAGACACATTACAGGGGAACAAAATAAATATTAGAACATACACATAGCATTAAGGTAGATGCTGAAATATCAGGAACTCCCCTTCCTCCCCCCACAACGTTACTAAGAGCTTGTACTATTTTACCATGATGAAGAAATTTTGCATTTCACAAATATAAAACCAATTTGTTCAGGGCCTGAAAGGTTGTTCAGAACTAATCAAGGCTAAGTATACCATTAAAATTCTAGTTACATTCCGTGTAGCAAAGTTTAACCTTTTCAAATGTTTTATGGTGAGATTAGAGCATAAACTTAGAAGTTTCTATTAATTCAAGAAACATGTAAAGATTTGTATCTCTGAGAACTTCAACAGCACACTGTGGAGGCACAGGAAACAGTCATAATGACTTTTAGATTTTCACCTTGGACTGTGAATGTGCTGGTGTTTATTGTCGTTGCCCTCACAGTTGTAATTCTGGCAAGTATTGATATTTTTACTTCATAATGCTCGTGAATTAAGGCATTTTAAAAATACCATGGCCGAGGTTTAGCGTATCCACTCAGATAACATTTTTGAAAGACAAAATTAGCTTTTATTGAAAGTACCCTGGGTGATAGAAAGCAATAAAGCCCAAGCTAATGCCATTGAAAATAAGACAACAAATTGAGGCAAGAATATAAACTTGACTCAATATGGAGATGAAGGGCACATGGAAATGCTAACATTCTGTTGAAATTGTTAAAGGAATGAAGATAATTTAAAATTCAAATAAAAATTAATTGTTGGACACAAAGCCAAGTAGTCTCCATACAAAAGCACATACAAGTAGTTAAAAGTGGGACTAGTTTTCACAGATATTGTGGTAAACACTGTACTCACAATATTTAAAGGATATAGCAAAGGATAATAATAATAGGCTAATCAAAATTACATGATATTTGCCTTGATAATGCAGGAAAGGAACTGTAGGAAGCCAGCTCCATGGCTCATCACCTGCTCCCACCCATAATGAAACTTTCAATTTCACACAAACAAAAATTGTGGAATTAACGGAAAGGCAATCTCTCAAAGACTTACATCGTAGAAGGTTTTAGGAATGTCCAGGTTACTTATTATTTAGCATAGAAAACCATAAGTTACACTCAATTTTGCATGGGATGTTTTTCCACGCTTTTGTGGGGTACAGAATTTTCGTCTCTGATATTAAGCATATTGTAACATGAACACAAGATCCAGTTTGTAGCGTATTTGCTTTTCTCAGTATTTCTCGTCTTGTGTAGAAAGCATTTTACACTCCTTTTATTTGCTTACAATGTTGGGAAGTTTTTATTTTGCTAAGACACTTTAAGTTGTAACAATATCAGATGCATCACCATTTGCAGCTAATATGATTGGAATGACAGGGTCCTGTTTGGTTGTGCCTATTATACTGTACATTTTGAACAAAAAAAGACTAATTCACTAAGAGACAATCGTGTAGTATTTATGGTGCAGCTTTCAAACTGGATTCATGTTTCTAAAGCTTTACTTTGCATTGGTGCAGTGCAATACAGGCAAAGTGCTTTTATGAAGTAGGCATTGCAAATCCTAGCTTCCACCTGAAAGTACCCCATAAATTACACCCAATGATTTAAGCACAACTTCAGCATGTTGAAGTAGATCTTCTCTTACTATTTACAGTTCAGATGGGACAAAGCCATTGGTTCATGCTGACCATCAGAGCATAACCTTTAACCACCAATCTTGTCCTGGTTAACTACTATAATTTTTATGCTGTGGGGCATTGCAATCTATAATAGCGAAAATTAATCAGTTACTTGTATGGCAATGCATAAGCTGGTTACTTATTTGTTCAGACTTCATGAAAGAGGCCGATTTAGTATGGAGCCAATCCTTACGTACTTTATGATGCTTTTGCAGTGTGATCTATTAGTCACAGAGTTTAGGCACTAGCAAGAAAACAAAGTTAAAACAAAGCTCTTATTTTTCATTTGTGTTCTTCTAATTATCTGAACACTAAAGCCTCTTTTGAAGAGGCTGAGATTGGCTGATCCCTCACCAATACTTCTTCTCTGCTGATGTTATGTGCGATTATCTCCTTTGAAGAGAGAACAAAGACCCTTTGAGTGTCATTAAAAAAAACAAATTAGTCCAATCGTCGGTCTACATTACAGCTGCTGTAAAAGAATGAGAATAAACAAAGCAGATCTTGGACTCATGTCGTGCAATACTGACAATACATGACAGAATTGTGTGGCTCAACACATGCCTATAGCCTATACGAGATTTTAGAAATGGTCCATGTTAATCACTGGCACCACACCTCAATCAGGTTGTACACTATATTACAACACTATAACACAACATTTTTTATTAAGCAGTTTTTTAAAGTTTTTTTAAAAACTCTACAATCTATGTGTACTACACCCATTTTCTTATGTTACTGGAGATAACAACAGCATTGATACATCTGGTAACACCCTGTTGGAAGCAAAATTACACCATCATTAGCAACGAGGGCATATCTAAAAGAAAATACTCCAATATCATTGTGGTAAATATTTATAAAACTAATTGAAGACCAACCAGCTAATAGTTTTGGACAATCAGCAATATCAACTTCTGCAAGATCAGATAGCAGTACAGATTTGTAGATAAGGCATTGACCAACCAAAGAACTCATTAATTTTTGGTGCTAAGTATGCCTTGCTTAGAAATTAAAAGGATAATCAAAACTAAAGGCTACAGACCTAAACTATAACACAGTTCTCTCTTCAAAAGGAGACAAACACAACAGACTGCTGATCAGTTTTCTTGAAAACACCCCTAGCAGAAAATGCAGACTAAAAAATTAAGAAGTGGCTTTTTTACATTAAGGAAGACTTACCTGTGACCAAACCTCAGTTGGCTTCCCCAGCTTCTTGTTCTAAATTGGCACAATAATTTTAAAAACCCTGCTTGACATTATTACTCATTATTTAGCATGAATGCCACCTACAGGTGCTAACATGATTCTACAAGACTGCAATTCTTGAAGAAGCAGTTTTAAAAGAGACCATCGCCAGTGGAACAGCAGTTTTAACCTACTCTGACACAAAATCAGAGACAAGCCACTTAAGGTGACAGTATATGATTTTTAAGGCAGAATCATGGATTTTGCAACATCCTCTAACACCTTTACTGAATTGCAACTGTTCAGCATCATACAATTCTATTCCCCAGATCAGAGTAGACAACCCTGAAGAACTCTAAAAGTATAGCTTGCCATTGGCTTTTGCATGGAAGATCAGATTGAATGATGAAAAAAAACTTGAAAGTCACTGAAAAGCAGCTTAAGTTAAGACTTCAGGAATTGCAGACTCTTGTTGTATAAACAGCAAGTGTCCAACATTTCAGAATCTGCTGCTGCAAAGGCAATAAGTGTGACTTCTACAAGGCAGTACTTGGAGTATTTTATCATCTACACCAATTGGAGCCTTTAAATAGGATCTTTTGTGCAAGAGAGGGGAGCATTACTTGAGCATGAATGCAAGTATGAAGTTATGGTGGTAGGTTAACAACAATTACATGTTTTAGATGCAGCCATTTGTATCGCTGTGGTCAATAAAATGCATAAAACCATCAAAAAAATTGTGATTTGTTTTTGCATCTACCCAAAAGCTGACCAACATAAAATACATGGCACTAAGACATTGGGCATGCATGTGCAGGAAATCTTGTTTCAATGGCCACGGTAGATCTCTATACAAAACACAGGTGACCAACAATGCGGTACAACAGCACAATACTGGTAGCAATAGGTGTTAGGAAAGTCATGTTAACCTCCTGAGATCATCTACTTGGTAGATACCAATTGTCTAACGCTGGCAGGACTACCTGTCTGTACAGACTTCAGTATGGCCACAATTCATGAGATTCAAACTGCACCATGGCGGAAGAAATCACACATGATGCAAACAAATCAGTCTAAAATCTACGAGATTATGATTTTTTAAGTGAAATATAAGTCAATTACTGGGACGGTTACAACTGATATGCTAAGTTGATTACCAACCTACACAAATATCAAGACATTCCTCCTGATCTACGCATGAATGTAAGAGATCACAAAATAAATGTGTTGTTAAGGTTGTTCTGTACACATTGGATAGAGACAGCACGAACTGTTGCATTCAGCAACTGCTGATGACCATCTTTTACAATTCTTGTAGCTGTTTATTATTTAGGGATGACTGACAATATGAAATTACTACCAAAGAAGTTTCACTAATTTAGTCATTCAGAGACATACATGTAAAGTAGTATATCACAACAGCCATGTTCAAAGGCAAGCGAGTCCTAAAACCAAGAACATGGTGCAAAGTTATTATATTCATGTTACCCAAGGACAAATGAGTATTGAAGTCACAAGGCCATCTTGTGTCTTCAATACTCATTTGTCCTTGGGTACCATGAATATAATAACTTTGCACCATGTTCTTGGTTTTAGGACTCGCTTGCCTTTGAACATGGCTGTTGTGATATACTACTTTACATGTATGTCTCTGAATGACTAAATTAGTGAAACTTCTTTGGTAGTAATTTCATATTGTCAGTCATCCCTAAATAATAAACAGCTACAAGAATTGTAAAAGATGGTCATCAGCAGTTGCTGAATGCAACAGTTCGTGCTGTCTCTATCCAATGTGTACAGAACAACCTTAACAACACATTTATTTTGTGATCTCTTACATTCATTCGTAGATCAGGAGGAATGTCTTGATATTTGTGTAGATTGGTAATGGCCTGGGATGGATTAGGATATTCAATGACTTGAGTGCATATGAATATCCCAAGCACATCAACCACAGCAACTGAGGGAATGTCTACATTTATGTAATTTACTATCCATTCCATGGACAAATATAGCAACAGATCTGTTCAAAGTGGAAAATTACATCCTTGTGATGGATTGTGAATCTAAATTCCCCATTGTTTGATAATTTGATAATGTTACAATGTTAAGCCCATTGCGTAAGATTGTAAACATTGTATCAGATAGTGTCAAACTATGGACTTTGGAAGACTGGCAAACTTGTTTAAAGACTTATTATGAGTGGATAGTGATTCATGCACAAATAGTCTAGTCGAAAATATGGTATATAATGATCAATGTTTTAATGGTATGTGTTGAGTTTCAAGGCAGGATTTTCACATTACCTGAGATAAAAAGGTACAGAGCTGGATGAACACAGCAGGCCAAGCAGCATCAGAGGACTAGGAAAGCTGGCATTTCGGGCCTAGACACTTCTTCTCCTCTAATGCTGCTTGGCCTTCTGTGTTCATCCAACTTTAAACCTTGTTATCTCAGATTCTCCAGCATCTGCAGTTCCTACTATCTCTTTTCACATGGCATTATATTTTTGCACAACAGCAATAGAAGGGTTTACCATTGCCAGCACAAGTTATGATCAGAATGCAAGTACTAATGACAATGTCCA
Organism: Stegostoma tigrinum; assembly: GCF_030684315.1. Lineage (NCBI taxonomy): Eukaryota > Metazoa > Chordata > Chondrichthyes > Orectolobiformes > Stegostomatidae > Stegostoma > Stegostoma tigrinum. The sequence goes on along the minus strand of NC_081361.1, from coordinate 53,703,107 downwards.
GTAACCAATTATCTAACCGTTCCAAGACACAAGACATTCTTCTTCAAAGATAGGGGTGAATAAAATGAAATAGGCAATGAGGGAGCAGATAAAGAATTACCCTACCTGTCCACTGGGCAGGTAGGGCAAGTTAGACATACAATTGCAAATAGTGGAGACCAACAAAGGTTTGTAAAATGTGCAACCTACCCAGGTCAATACAAAGTCATTACTGATCATGATGTTATACTGCAAAGGAACATAAGCCAGCTCAGACTAATATACAGCACACCCAATATTCATGAAGAGAATGAGGAAGAACACATAAAGACATGGTGAAATAGTGTCAAAGTCACTGAACTAATAACTAAAAACTCCAAAAAACATATTCTGGGGATGTAGGTTTGAAGCCCACCATGGTCAGTCTTGAATTCAGTAAAAAGTTGGAATTATTAGTTGGTTAACTGATGATTCTGTAACCATTGTTGATTGTTGTAAAAGCATACCTGGTTCTCTAATGTCTTTTAGGGAAGGAAATCTATTTTCCTTACCAGGTCTGGTCTACATGTGACTCTTGGATCCACAGCAATGTGGTTGAATATTACTGTCTTCTGAAATAGCCCAGCAAGCTACTCAGAAAAAGACAATTAAGGATGGGCAATAAATGTTGGTCTTACCAGCAAAACCCAGAAAGTAAAGTTTAAAACAGTCCGATAATAATGATTGCACAGTGATGTTGAGAGACATCAAGACAAACAAGTTGTCAGAAATGTGCAACAGACAACAATGTGTACCTCTCCAGATGACATCTGATCACCATATAGGGGTGTATTATCAAACCTCCAAAGCGTAACACTAAAATTTGAAATGTTAGACTTGTAAATTCTGCTTTACCTGTTTGTACAGCCTATATACAACAGCGCACATCTGTCTCAGATAATTTTTTATCATTAGTAAAAGGGGATGTTATATTATACTAAAAGTCAGTATTTCAGTATATATTTAAGAATCATGCAGACAGCATTGCCCCTATATCGCAGCATGCTACATGAGAGCATAAATGACTCATATACCATTTATCTTGGGATTACCTGAAGCATAACATGTTCGTGGAAGTATGATGCTAGATTATAAATCTAATATTTGTATATAATATTTAGCTGTAATAAACATCTGTTGTAATCTTCAATACCATGATGTCCACACCCAGATTATGGAAGATAAAGTAAATATTGCCACATGAGGTAAAGTACCCCTTTGGAGGCAAAGGTCACATTGGGTTCCTTTCAACTATTGACATTTGCAGTAATGCTTGTGTCTAATGTCTGATCGTTTTCAACTTTTGGTTCATTGTTGCTCATTGTCGAAACTTATTTTTGAAAAGTAATTCGTAAGTTGAAAGCGTGACTGATGCTTGCTGAACCACGATACAGAATATAGCCTAAGGCATTGAAAGAGAAGTGAAATAAGAATTAAAAGCCAGAAAAAGAAAAGATAAATAACTTCCTCGATAGTTCATCTTTAAGAATAATTAATTTCTCTGGCTCATCAAAATCGTAGCATTTTATTTACAAATTTATTTAGAAATTTGAAAACACAAAGTATGTAGTACAACAAGTATATAGCAGAATAATTGAAGATATTGGTGTAAGTAGTAGTCTAAAGGAAATGAGAACATTATATAATGTGATGTATACAGACTTGGCAGTAAGAAGTGATTGTTACAAGACTTGCTAGTTCAGTCCACAAATGTTGCAACACACCTCAGGATGCAGAGATGGATCAATATAAGCCTGCCTCCAGCTGCCTTGTACTGATGTAGGCTACAAAGATATGCACTAGCTGGGAATTGGGAGATTCCTAGCACATACCTTGTAACAAATATCTAGAGATTATGAATTCTAAAACAAACACTGAAAAATGGAAAAAAGGAATATTCCATGGGAGGTAGAATGTCAGAAATCAATGCCAGTGATTTTTCTGCAACTCCAGTGTTTAGTAAAGGAGGGCCCAGTGTTATAGACTGAATTACTGAGGCAACCATGTGTATATCTGTGTGGAATAGATAAAGAGCAACAGTTGAGTAAGGACGACGGTTTGAAGAAGCAATCTGTTTCCCTGACTGCTTTCCATAAAACCTGAATTAATCTGGTAAGATTCTTGTCACAACAACTGAATCAGATGCAGCAGAAGGACAGTTCACTAAATAAGCTTCTTAGTTGAAATCACACAATAAGGAGCTATCAGTAATGATGCCATATACTTCTTACCTGGCACCATTAAACATGAGCCCAGTCTCTGTCCTTTTTGTCTGTTTTGGAAAGTAGCCGTGCGGTAAAAAATTTAAAAACCAGGTTGAAGAAGTATTAAAGATGGAGTATGGAACTTATCTACTGTCTCCCTAAACTGATCTGCCTGATTTGATATATTGCAGAATACCTGTCTCAACTGAAGCCAGTGGAGTCTTTTTTCCTAAATAGCAAACCACCTCTGATTCAATTGAACTTGAGGCCTGAGGAGGAAGTGTAGTAGCCGCCTTATTAACAAACCAAAACTATCAAAGAATAGGTCATGCACCATAAGAGAAGAAAATTCATATGAAAACTGGGAGTACTCCCGTAAACACACAAAGCAGGCTTCTAGGCATGCCTTCCATCACAATGTTCCCTTTTAAAAGGGATTTGCCTCCTGAACATTGACCTGTGTACTTGGGAAAGTAGAGTTGAGGAATATCAGATCAGCCATGATCTCCTTGACAGCAGAACAGATTTGACAGACTGAATGACCTAGTTCTACTCCTATGTCTTGCGGTTTGACTGTTACTCCTGGGTAATTCCCAGCCTGAATTATTGCCTGAAACTTGAAATCAAGGTTTCAGTGTCTAGTCTACTTTGGTAATTTAGAAAGGAAAGTAACTATGCTGAAAGTGTAAAGGGACTTCCTAACTTAAGAAGAAGAACAGTTTAGATATAATTCCTGATCAAGACAGAGTCCGGTGTCAAGATAGACAATGTCTCAAACGTGGAGGGTGAAAACTCTTGGATGGTAAAATGTAAAAATCAAATTTTACACCTGCGTGATTTTCTTCGCCATTGGCCTAAAATAAATTTCACTCCTGTTAACTTTTCAGATGTCAGTTGGAGTGTGGAATATTTGCTGTATTTTCCTTTGATGTCAGATTTTAGGGGAAGTAAAGACGCCAGACAAAAAATTGTGATTATGCACCTTGAAAAGGAAATGAGATTTTTTTAATTGCTGGTAAGCAGATCTGGCATTCTACCAGTATGTGTAGAGTACAACAACGATGTCTGCAGCACAGTGATTCAGACGCCAAAGGTCAAGTACATAAGACATATAACTGCTAAACAGAAGGAGAAATCTGAAAAAGAGGAGCAAATATTTTGGGTGTGTCTACTTATCTGAAATAGACATATAAATAAATAGACATAGAAATAAGATACTCTCTAAATATTAATATGTTACTCTGTTTTCCTGATCTCAGATTTTCTGAGATTTCTTTTACTTCTGTATGCTATAGCTAACAGAATGTTGCAAGGATTAATATAGAGTGACTAAAAAGAAACCAAGCTAGCTTTTACACAACATGTACGCATGTCAGGATGATGCAAAGCTAATTAATTATTTTTGAGATGTAGTTACCGATGCTATGGTGACAATTCCCACAACCCAAGGTCCCACAAACAGCAAATGAGATGAATGGGTCAGTTAATCTGTTTTGATAATATTGGTTAAAATGAATTTTGGCCAGAATGCCCAAAGAACTTATTGTGTTGTAGCTAACTCAATGAAATGTCTCAATCCACCTGAATGATCAGGGGCCTGACTATAAACTCTGAAACGAAACAGCAGCTCCAAAAATACCTCATCCAGTAATGTGAAACCAAAGGAGAGTTTAACCTATCTCTGGTCGAATTATCATTTCTTGTTTCCAAGAGATACTGATGTTAAAGAACAAATATCTGCTTCACCTTGCATCCAGCACATCATCCTCCGCCACCTACAATCCGACCCCCCCCCCGAAGAGATATTTCCCTCCCCACTCCTATCTGCCTTCCGTAGGGACCGCTCACTCTGCAACTCCCTTGTTTTCTCCACACTTGCCACCAACCCTGCCTTTCCCTGAAACTGCAGGAGGTGCTAGACCTGCCGCCACACCTCCCCTCTCACCTCCAACCAAGGCCCAAGACCAACTTTCCATATCTGACAGGGAGTCACCTGTACATCCTTCATCTTGATCTACTGTATCTGTTGCTCCTGATATAGCCATCTCTGCATCGGTGAGACCAGCGTAGACTTGGGGACCGTTTTGTGGAGCATCTGTGCTCTGTACACTATAATCAACACCACCTTTCAGTTGCCAACCATTTTAACTCGCCCTCACACTCCCTGGGTGACATGTCCATCCTGGGCTCCCTCCAGTGCCACAGTGATGCCACCTGGAAATTGGAAGAGCACCATCTCATATTCCACCTCGGGCTGTAGGCTTTTGATGGCCAAAATGTGGATTTCACCAGTTTCAAAATCTCTCCACCCCTGGTCTCATTTGATGTCCAACCCACCCTCCCAGCTCTGCCACCTTGATCTGACCCAACCTGCCCATCTTCTCTGCAGCCCTATCCACTCCCCCCTTCTCTCTGACCAATCCCCACCACTGCCTACCTCCGTCCACCTATCACCATCCTACCTACCTTCCCCAGCCCCACCCCTCCTCCCTGTATGTATTTCCCAGCTCCCTTCCCCCATCCCAGCCCTGATGAAGGGTCCTGGCCCGAAACATCAACTCTCCTACTCCTCTGATGCTGCCTGGCCTACTGGGCTCCACCAGCTCCACGCTGTGTTGTCTCTGGATATGAGTTTGCTCACTGGGGTGGAAGGTTAGTTTTCAGACGTTTCGTCACCTGTTTTTTTTATTTGAAAAAATATACTTTATTCATAGAATGTACAAAAAATAAAACATTTATACACCTACCCAGTCATGCAAGCCACTCCGGGTTACCCGGGGGTACGTACACCAACTAAAGGGAAAAAAAAACAAAACAGAGAAAAAAGAAAACAAAGCAAAGAAACCGCCCCGGCAGTCGTCACCCCGCACAGTCCCAGTTGGCCCCCTGATCAGTTGGGGAAGGCGCCAGCTGGGCCCAGTTACCAGATAGGATTCTTTTCCCTTTTCTGGACGAGGGGGCTCATACGGTGGTCTTTCCCCACCGCGCCTTGGCGGCGGCTGCCCCAAGCTTTAGCGCATCCCTCAGCACGTAGCCCTGGACCTTGGAGTGCGCCAGTCTGCAACACTCGGTCGGGGTCAGTTCTTTCAGCTGGCAGACCAGCAAGTTGCGGGCAGACCAAAGAGCGTCTTTCACCGCATTGATGGTCCTCCAGGCGCAGTTGATGTTGGTCTCGTTGTGCGTCCCCGGAAACAGCCCGTAGAGCACGGAGTCCCGCGTCACGGAGCTGCTCGGGACGAACCTCGACAAATACCACTGCATCCCCCTCCAAACCTCCTGCGCATAGGCACACTCCAGAAGGAGGTGATCAACAGTCTCGTCCCCCCCGCAGCCACCTCGAGGGCAGCGTGCGGTGGTGCAGAGATTCCGGGCATGCATAAAGGATCTCACTGGCAGAGCCCCTCTCACCGCCAGCCAAGCAATGTCCTTGTGCTTGTTTGAAAGTTCTGGCGATGAGGCATTCTGCCAAACGACTTTGGCAGTCTGCGTGGGGAACCACACGACGGGATCCACCCTCTCCTTTTCCCGAAGGGTCCCGAGGATACTACGTGCTGACCACTGCCTGACGGCCTTGTGGTCAAAGGTGTTTCCTTTCAAAAATTTCTCCACGAAGGACAGGTGGTACGGAACGGTCCAACTACTCGGAGCGTTCCGCGGCAACGAGGCCAGGCCCATCCTTCGCAACACCGGGGACAGGTGGAACCTCAGTAAGTAGTGACACTTGGTGTTTGCGTACTGAGGGTCTACGCACAGCTTGATGCAGCCACACACAAAGGTAGCCGTCAGGGCGAGGGTGGCGTTCGGTACGCCCTTTCCCCCATTTCCCAGGTCTTTGTACATGGTATCTCTGCGGACCCGGTCCATCCTCGACCCCCAAATGAAGTGGAAGATGGCCCGGGTGACCGCAGCGGCGCAGGTCCAGGTAATAGGCCAGGCCTGCGCCACATACAACAGTACCGAAAGCCCCTCGCACCTGACAACCAGGTTCTTACCCGCGATGGAGAGGGACCGGAGCGTCCACCTGCCCAGCTTCTGCTTAAATTTGGAGATACGCTCCTCCCAAGTCTTAGTGCATGCCCCAGCTCCACCAAACCAAACACCCAGCACCTTCAGGTAGTCTGTCCTGACGGTGAAGGGGATGAAGGAGCGGTCGTCCCAGTTCCCGAAGAACATGACCTCGCTCTTACCCCTATTGACTTTGGCACCCGAGGCCAGTTCAAACTGGCCGCAGATGTCCAACAGCCTACTCACCGACCGACGATCGGTGCAGAAGACGGCGACATCATCCATGTACAGGGAGGTCTTGACCTGAAGGCCTCCGCTGCCTGGGATAGTCACGCCCTTCAGGCTCACGTCCTTCCTGACGGAGGCGGCGAAGGGCTCCACACAGCACACGAACAAGGCAGGAGAGAGCGGGCAGCCCTGCCTGACTCCAGATCTAACAGGAAAACTGTCTGATTCCCACCCGTTGATCGAGACTACGCTAACGATGTTGGCGTAGAGCAGCCGGATCCAATTGCGGATACCCTCCCCGAACCCCAATTTGGAGAGGACGTCCCTCATGTAAGCATGAGAGACCCTGTCGAAGGCCTTCTCCTGGTCCAGGCTGACGAGGCAGGTGTCCACCCGCCTGTCCTGTACGTAGGCGATCGTATCCCTGATGAGCGCGAGGCTCTCAGCGATCTTCCTGCCCGGCACAGCACAGGTTTGGTCAGGGTGAATCACCGACTCCAGGACAGACCTGACCCGGTTGGCAATGACCTTGGCCAGGATTTTGTAGTCCACGTTCAAAAGTGAAATGGGACGCCAATTCTTAATTTCTTCCCTCTCCCCCTTCCTCTTGTAAATGAGGGTGATGATGCCCTTCCTCATGGACTTGCACATTTCCCCTGCCCGAAGCGCACTATCGTACACCTCCAGCAGGTCCTGGCCGACCAGGCCCCACAGAGCAGAATACAGCTCGACCGGTAAGCCATCGCTTCCGGGAGTCCTATTCCTCTGCAAGGACTTGAGGGCTCTGGCCAGCTCGTCCAGGGATATCGGCCGGTCCAGCCACTCCCTCGTGCCGTCGTCTAAGACCTCCGTGATAGACGACAGGAACGACTCGGAGGCCGTGTTGTCCGTGGGCTTCGTGTCGTACAGTCCGGCATAGAAGGATCTGCTGATCCTCAAAACGTCGGGCCGAGACGACGTCACCGAGCCGTCGTCCTCCTTCAGCCGGCTAAGCACAGAGCTCTCTTTGTGCACCTTCTGAAAGAAGAAACGCGAGCACGTCTCGTCCTGCTCCACAGAGCGGACCCTGGACCGGAAGATTATCCTGGAGGCCTCCGCGGCGAAGAGCGAGGCTTGCTGGCCCCTCACCTCGCGGAGGTCCTCCGTGACATCGACCCCCATCAACTGCAGAAGGAGCAGGTTCTGCACCCTTTTCTGGAGTCGCGACAGCTTTCCCCGCCTCTCTCTTGCCTTCTGAACACCCTTGAGGACAAAGAACCTCTTGATGTTCTCCTTCACCGTCTCCCACCAGTCGCCTGGAGACTCAAAGAGGGGTTTCACGGTTCTCCAACCGGTGTACTCCCTCTTAAGCACCTCGACGTTCTCTGGGGTCAACAGAGTCGTGTTGAGCTTCCACGTCCCCTTGCCGGCCGGCCGGTCGTCCTGTAAGTGACAGTCGGCCAACAGGAGGCAGTGGTCAGAGAAGAACACCGGCTCGACACCAGTGGACCTGACCGAGAACGTCCGTGACACAAACAGGAAGTCTATCCTTGAGCGGATAGACCCGTCTGGCCGCGACCAGGTGTACCTCTGCTGCGCTCCGTCTGCAGGGGTGCTGAAGACGTCGAGCAGCTTGGCGTCCTTCACCGTGCCCATCAGGAATCTGGACGTGACGTCCAGTTGAATCCCCCCACCCGCTGTCCCCACGCCGGATCTTCCATCTGCATCAATGATGCAGTTGAAGTCTCCGCCTAGGATGACCGGCCTGGACGTAGCCAGCAGGGGTGGAAGCCGCTGCAGGACGGCCAACCGCTCACTCCGTACCGCTGGGGCGTACACGTTGATCAGCCTCAGGGGAGCATTCCTGTAGGTGATGTCAGCCACTAGGAGGCGCCCCCCCACCACCTCCTGAACTTGAGAGATGGTGAAGTTGTGCCCCCGCAGCAGAATAGCCAGGCCCGAGGAGCGACAGTCGTTACCCCCCGACCAGATCGAAGGCCCACAGGTCCAGGCGCCGGACCATTTCCCGTACCTGCCGAGGTGCGGTATCCCGCACTCCTGCAGAAACAGGAGGTCCGCCTTGATGGTGGTCAGGTAGGCCAACGTGGACACACATCTCGCGGTTGACTTGACGCTGCGCACATTAATGCTCGCAATTCGTACCCCCATTGTGGGCAGTGACCGCAGTACCCTCCCCAAGTCCAAGGTCCAGCCCCTCCATCTGTCCCTTCATGCCCATTGCCCGGGCTAACTGCTGGACGCTCTCTGGGCTCAGGAAACCGTCTGTGCTGCCTTCCGGGTGGCATCCCCCCGTCAGGGGTGCGGAGGCAGGAGGGTCCGGCTCCGGATCAGGCTGGGGACGTGCTGTTTCCTCCTTCCCGCCTGGAAGTTCCGGGGGGCCCTCCAGTGCTCCAGCGGCACTTGACTGGGTGTCGGAGTGAGCCTCAGGACGCCTCCCGTCACCTGGAAGCGGGGTGCTGCTTTCCTTCCCCCTCGAGACCTTTAACTTCTGCTTCGGGTGGGCCCTCTCCGAATCCTCCTCGTCAGAGGAGCTCTTATAGCCCCCCTGTAGCTGTCTCTTCCCTCCTGATTGTTGCGGTTCCTGGGCCCGTCGACGCACCTTCCTCCTTGCTTTCCGGACTGTAGTCCACTCCCCTGGGTCGCCTGTCGCCGCCTCCATTGGCTCCGGGTTGTCGGGGGGGATTGGAGCCTGCAGGGGTGCTTTGCTGGCCTCGGGCCCATCCTGCAGGGCTGGGCCCTCCTGCACGGCCTGGCCCTCCTGCACATTAGTGGGGTCCTTGCTGGGTCCTGGTGCCTTCCTCTCCTCTGGGGGGGCTGGCCCCGCATTTCCCCTGCCGGCGACCTGGGCATAGTTGGTACCCCGCCGCGGGCATGCCCTATAGAAGTGGCCCGCTTCCCCGCAAAGGTTGCAGCTTCTCTCTCGTGGGCAATCCTTTGCAACGTGTCCCTCCTCCCTGCAGTTCCTGCAGATGGTGACTTTGCAGTCGGCCGCCATGTGACCTGACCTACCACAGGCATGGCAGACTTTAGGTTGCCCTGCATAGGTCAGGTAGCCCCTGCTCCCGCCGATCGCGAAGCTGGACGGTGGGTGTGCGACATT